>NC_092345.1:98784418-99098984 GCF_963676685.1 Mytilus edulis | reverse complement strand
TCATCTGTATGTATGTATGTTTATTTGTATGTTTGTTAGACTCATCTGTATGTATGTATGTATGTTTATTTGTATGTATGTTAGACTCATCTGTATGTATGTATGTTTATTTGTATGTTTGTTATACTCATCTGTATGTATGTATGTTTATTTGTATGTTTGTTTGTATTTTTTTGTCAGTTGTGGTGTATGTCTGTGATGAATGTTTACACAGTTCTGGCGGCTAGGTCCCCATTATTATTACATTATCTTTTTATATCTGTTTGGATTCCTAACCCAATTTTGTCCATATAACGGAACTAAAAACAACTGTCTTCTTAGTTGGAGGTTTAACTAACTCAAAAAATAAGTTCAACCAACTCTTTTCTTTGAAAAATGTCTGTATCAGGTCAGGAATCTGGCAGGTTTTTTTTCCACTTCTTCCCTTGATTGAAAGCGTTTTATTTTTTTTATTTTTATGTGGACCTTACAGTTCGGTATTTAAGTTCTATTTTATCCAATGTCATTATCTTCAATACTACAACCTCTTCTATTTCAATATTCAACCTTCTTTTAATAAAAACAACTGCACTGCTCATCTGTATTTTAAAAACTTGCACTTAAATCTTTTGTTTTACAACATGTACACCACTTTACAAATATCAAATCTTATGAATGCAACATTTATAAAGTACAATCAGTTCCGATGAAAAATATTTTCAAGAATTGATTTATATGTACTAAAGTAGTACTCTATCTTTGTCTTTTTTATTGATTAATTTATAAAGATGTCCGTTTCAATTATAACTAATTTGTACATAATGGAAGTGTATTGACATTAATACATGTCCCCTCTAAATCAACCGTTACAGATGAAAGAGTGCGTAGATCTTACAGAATTGTCGAGCTGTTAAGACAGCAAAAAAAACTATTATTTCAATCATGAAGTTTGATAATTATAACAAATAGATATAATAATTGTTAGAAAACAGCGATTTTACATGTGTTCCTCGGTCTCTCGTCGGGTTTTCAAAGAATACACTTTATATAGGCTTTAAATAAAAGCAACAATAGTATATCGAGGTTCAGAAGTCGTATATCGATTGAGAGGGAAAAAATCCTGATTAAAAACTCAAATCGAGGGAAACACATCAACAATTGACGAAAACAACGGACCAACAGAAATACTGAAGTGCAAGAAAAACAAGCGCCAAAAAAAATAGAAACGAACTGTTTCATAACAACTGACATACTCCTGACTTGGTATAGGACATTTTAAGAGCAAAACTGGATTGGTTGAACCTGATTTTATGGCTAGCCAAACCTCTTGCGCTTATATGGCAATCAAAACAAACGCAAGAATACTCAGTACAGAAAAACGCACAAATAAATAATATAGTAGTCGTTACAACATGTAAACTGTGGAAAAACAACGTGTTTCTTCATTTTTGACAGCACAGTACAAATCAAACAATGACGTACTTTTGTGACTAATATATAATCTTGAAATTCATACAATATATATCACCTCAGTAAGAGAACTTTAGTTATAAAGCATTTTATGAATCTAGAGGATAATCAGAGCTTTCTTTTCATGCTTCTTGAGAAGCTTCTTTATGAATTTCTGCATCATTTGACCAAAGGATAAAGTTTAAATAAAATTAGCACAGTTTGTGTAATAGGAATGACTGTTTGTCGAAAATTACAATCAACAATCGTAATAAATTAATCTAATTTGAAGACTTTTATAATAAAAGTTGATGTGTTATAGTGTACCACTTGTAACGGTGTGAAGCACTTTTGTTCTGATTTATCCTATAGTGTATTTGTCTTATTCGGTTCAGCTTAAGATAAATGATAAAATTAATTTCTGTAAAGAACGAATGCCGTAAATTTTCAAAACAAATGGCCTTTTGTGATGTTGCCTTGAAGACATTTTCATTTTCGGACTGATTTTGTAGCTAATAATACAAATTTTAGAATAACTTTTTATGAAGTTGATTTTCTCAAATTAAAGAAAACATAAATTCATGGATCATAAGCTTATATCACTAATTCAAGTAGAATAACATTTGACAGGTGAATGGAAAAGTTCTAGATATTTATTCAATATAATATTTGTAATCTTAAAACAAAGTACACATGACAACTATCATGGTTAAATTATATGTAACATTTTGAGTGAACTTTTTCCATTTGTTTTATACATTTCTTTTCACTTAAATGTATGGATTTTATATAATTATACTATTCATATAAAATTTATACTGGTTGAAACAGTGGTAAAACGGGTTCTCGTTATTGCTTAAAATATATATACATGAGAAATGCTTGACGGTTTAAAAAGAGAAGTTTCGTCATAATATATAAATTAAAAAAAAGGTGATCTGTCAGTTCATTGAAGGTGGTTACAGTAACTTAAGCATGCAGTTTGCAATATATGAATACAAATAAATTTGAAAACATAGGCACATCAGTGCATGTCCTTCTGCTGTTTTCTGTTCTTTGGTTGGGTCACTGTCTCTTCGACACATTCCCTTTTTCCGACCTCAATTTATGAACATTGGGCCCTAACTAGGGTATAGAAAATATGTCAGTTCATTAATGAGATATTATTTTTAAATGCGTAGTGTAATTCCCTGGGTAAAGACAATGATCTGGATAGTAATACGGTTAAGCTTCATACTAGTTCTTTTGATTAATCTATTTTTACCAATGTAACATTTCAGTTACTCTCAGACTCAATTATATTTTTCCTCGCCATATTTTCCTAATTAAGTCATATCTGTCTTCAGAATAAAACTCCTATACAAAACAACTTAACACAATTCATCAGGTTCGGTGCAAGATTTATCACTTAGGTTTTCATTTATAGTTTTGTAATATTTCGTTTTGACGAGTTAGTCTCATTGATTCTATAACAATATGAATAATTTTTCAAAACATTATCTTTAAAATACTTTGTCTATCTATAGTATCAAAAGAGGGACGAAAGATACCAAAGGGACAGTCAAACTCATAAATCTAAAACAAACTGACAACGCCATGGCTAAAAATGAAAAAGACAAACAGAAAAACAATAGTACACATGACACAACATAGAAAACTAAAGAATAAACAACACGAACCCCACCAAAAACTAGTGATAAATTTAATATGTGCAAGGCAATTTATATGTAAATCATAAATTACAATTACAGATTACCGTACCTTTTTAAAAAAGCAACCGAGAACAAAAGCTGTTGTTTTGCTGGGTCGTGTTGTTCAGTCTAACGCTTTCTACGCAGTGTTTTGGGCACTGCTATTTGATAATTCTTTTCGTATTTTGCAATGGTATGATGTATTGTCTGGTTTTGTTCGACTTATGATTTATGATTTTTTTTCATTGGATAAGTCTGTCTCTTCTTCAAACGTATCGGGCAGATTTGAATAAAATAATGATTGACCAACAACCTCCAATAAACTGAACTAAAATTAAATGCATTATAAAAATATTTTCATCCGGACCAACTTGACTTAAAAATCAAATGCGTGTGAAAAAGCTGATTCAGAAGTTCAGTGAAGAAGCGAAAAGGGACTTTATAACTAATATATAAAAAAGAAGATGTGGTATAATTGTCAATGTGACAACTTTTGGTGTTTATTTTCGGTTCTACGGTTTAATAACCGTATATAAAAAAAAGTTATTGATATTCTTAATAAAAACGGATAACTTCATTATGCATGATTGAAAATAAAAAATACAACTCAATTACTTTTGCTCATTAAAAAGTGGTATAATATAAGATGTAAAACTTCAAATATCTATTTTTCAAGAAGGTTTTCTAAAATACGAAATGAATCACACAATGTCAACCTACAAAGTGCCAGCATGATTCTGGAGGCATAATTAAGTGTGTGTTTCACATCGGTAAACCTTCGAGAATGATCATGTAAATTAATTTGTATGATAAAAGCTGTTGTCGAATTTTTTTTCTTTGTTGAAACTATAATGCCGCAGTGATATCTTATTTTTCACTTCGTTCAAATATTTCAGATGTGAAAGATGCGTAAACATTGTGCATTTCTCTTTCTAAAAGAGTTTTAATCTTGGTATCTATGATGAGTTTATTTACAACTACTGGGTCGATGCCACTGCGTGTAGAGTTTTAATTCCCAGAGGGTATCACCAGCCCAGTAGTCCGCACTTCTGTGCTGACATGAATTATCATTGATATGGTCATATTTATAAATTAGCTATTTACAAAACTTTTTTTTTTAAATACTCAGGCTGTTCTATCTGAAATAGATTACCACAGCTTTATTTGGCAAATCCTTTAGGAATTTTGGTCCTCAATGCTCTTCAACTTTGTACGTTTTTTTGGCCTTTTTTACTTTTTGGAATTCGGTCATCACTGATGAATGTTTTTGTAGACGAAGCGCGCGCCTGGCGTAAATACAAAATTTAATCCTGTTATCTATGATGACTTTATTTCCATCTCTTATTGTGCCGGAAATAAATTAAATATTATAACTAGTGCACATCTTCTTTTTATTCATCTACCAAACTATGTCTACAATTTTCTAATCGTTTAATTTTTACTCAGAACTGAGTACTTGAAATACTTTCTATGATAAGTAGTTCAACTATAAAGTTTGACTTCAATAAAACGATATAAAGAGCAAATAAATACCATTTGACCTGTAGAATATTATAGAAAGACCATATAAAATGTTCTCCCACAAAAATGATTTTGAAATTTTAGATTTTACTGTAGGCCATTTAGTTTATAGATCTTCCAGTAAAAATGATAGGATGAAAAAGATCATGCGATTATTTAATTATTTTTTTTATGATTGGGTATTGTAGTTAACATTATTATTTGCAAAAACCTTTGAAAAGACATTGACAACGTTGTCTCCTTTCAATGTGATAGATATAAAGTTCATCTTAGATGTTTGAGTAAAAGAAGACCATTTTCTATTTCAATTATTTCAAGTTCAACAATCTTAGCTTCCTATTCCTTTATTGCTATAAAATTGATTGCTTAATTATTTATTTTATTATCAAGACTATAAGGACCCCATTGGAAATAAGTTTGTTTGCTTTCATGGGTTATCCTTGGGTTAAGGCATTAGTTGGACCTTTGTTACAACCATTCATTTGCTAAATTTTTAGGTTGTATTATGTATTTGTTTATATTGCCTTGTACGTGAATAAATATTATTATTATTATTATTATTATTATTATTATTATTATTATTATTATTATCATTATCTTATTATTATTATTATTATTATTATTATTATTATTATTATTATTATTATTATTATTATTATTATTATTATTATTATTATTATTATTATTATTATTATCATTATCATTATTATCATTATCATTATCATTATCATTATCATTATTATTATTATTATTATTATTATCATTATTTGTCCCTTTTGTATTGTTCGCCTCTCGTTAACTTCAGTATGATGCTACATAAAGGACGGCTAATTTCACTTCATCGTTTTAATGCAATGTTTGCCTCCTACATATTGTATATAACAGTCTCTCATGTTTCTTTTAAAAATGACGCATGTATTCTAAATTTTATATTGTGTATTTTAAAATGTTATATCGTGTTTATACTTGTATGTATGTGAGACTTTAATAAATCATTGACCTCCTATCAAATCAAATTAACTATCCCTGTTTCACATACAAAGTCGTAGTTTAGTTTATAATTCTTTTCTGTTAATACCGTTTTGCGTTTGATTGAATTTCATAAGAATCGTTTAACTGTAAAAAGGATTTTCCGAAAGATAGAACAACTAATAGTTTTTAAAGCATCCAAAATAAACAATATACTTGTAAATCATGGCTTTTGTGAGATGTGGTATGATTGCCAATGAGACAACAATCCACCAATGATCAAATGGAATAGGTGTAAGCAATTAACCCAAACCGTATGGTCTTCAAAAATGAGAACAAAACCATATCGTATTGGCAGATATAAAAGGTATGCTAAACATTACACATATGTACTTGCTCTGTACTACAATTGGTCGATACCCATACATTGGCATTGCAGAGGGTAAAGTTTTTCTTTTGACTGTTAATGACGTCGTTACACTCAATCCGTTCAATGTAGGGTGTTTACTGATAGATATTTTAGGTTTAGACACATGCTTTTTTTTATTATTTCATTTAACTGTCAGTAACTGCGAGTAATCTCAAATTTAATTTAACTTGGTGTATTTTTAGCTTTTAGCGATGACAGATGGGTATATACCCCGTCACGTCCTGTCCGTGTTTTTGTTTGATGTGTTTTATGTATCGATCTGATGAGTTGTGTGTTCTTATGTTGTGCTGTTACAGCACTGTTTCATATTGCGGAAGGTTTAAGCGCTCACACACATTTAAATCCCGCTATATTCGTTTTGAAGTAAGTCTCAAAGTAAGTCTCAAAGTAAGTAAATCGTAATTTAAAAAATAGAGTAGAAGTAAAATGAAAAACAAGTAAAAACATAAAAGTAATGTATTAACATTATTTACAAGTAAAAACATAAAAGTAATGTATTAACATTATTTACAATTAAAAACATAAAAGTAATGTATTAACATTATTTACAAGTAAAAACATAAAAGTAATGTATTAACATTATTTACAATTCATAGCGTAAATAAGCTCAATATAAAATTTAGGAGATATCCATGGTATCATTGCCAATGAGAAAATCATCCACAAAAGTTCATATGAAGTAGATGTAAAAATGTTATAGGCAACCGTACGGCCTTAAACAATGAGAGAAAGGCTTCGACATGAACAAATATTAAATAATTCAATTTAGAAAACTGACGGCATAATTTATAACAAAACAATTAACGAAAAACAAAAATGACAGATATGAACCATCGACAACCACTGAACTACAGGCTCCAGACTTGGGATAGGCACATACAGAAAGTGGCGGAGTTAAACATGTTTGTGAGTGCCCAACCCTCCCCATACCTGGTACAGTGGCGTAACAGTACATAATAAGAACGGACTATACCAATCAATTAAAAAGGCTTAACTCATCAGATGGATACAAATATAAATACATTTAACAAAAAGAGAGTGGACGTGGACGGGTACTTTTACATCCCCAAAAAACAATAAGACACTAATTAGAGATCTGAGAGTATCCGTAGATACTGACAACATATTCAAAGCCAATAACAACTAATGAAAAAAATGAATATAAGGCTTAAATATAAATCTGTACACATTCAAAATCCTATGGAGTTAATGTAGGACGTTAAATGCCAAACTATGGGTATCGACAGATTTAACTGTTGCCTTTATTTAGTACCTTGAAAGTACATATGTGTAATTTTTAGTATGGTTATAGTTTACTGATATCAAAATCAATATTTATACCAATGGAAGAATATTCAAAGATTTAATTACAGTATTGAATAGGTAACCCTTTAAAATAGTATTACCGAAATGATTGATAAACTACATGTATGCTTCTAATTCTATTTAAACTGAATACCTTTACGAAAGATTGTAGATTCTTCGTCTGAGGTAAACTGTATTGCCACATGTATTTAATGTTTCCTTCAAGTGTCAATTTTACATATCTTAATTATGTCTTTGAGAAACAACAAATACCAATTTTCAAGTCTTTAGTTTGATAGATCTTGGTACAGTCGGTTATCTAACCCACAATTTCCTGTTCTTACAAAAATGTAAGGCCAAACAACGAGACAAACGAGGTGGTTCTTCACAATCTAGTAGGAAGTGTTTGGGTCGCTTTGTAAAGCTGGTGCAACTCATCGCTTTAATTCAAAGTGTTTACCGCTATGGCTGTCATTCAACAAGTGTTACAATGGTGGTTGCTGAAGAAACGCCCCTTAATATAATCATTAATTTAGACAATGATTTTTCTTTATTATGTACATTAGTTTTTCCCTATCCTTTTTTCTTTCTTTTGTTTTTTGTTTTATGCCTGCGACTTTGAAATGATTAAATGTACCAACAATATCGTATAATTGTAGAAAACACATATAATAAGCTTGTTAATTACTTCCATTTTACATGTCTATCAAAATGACGTTATTATAACACAGCAACTTTCACAAATTGGTTTTTATCCGTTAAGTCAATATATAATAACAACAACCTTATAGGTTAAATGTAATCATTGAAGTTTGTTACATAAAACCAACCAGTAAACCACAACTATACACCCAACTTTTAAAATGCTGGCACACAATGCATACTGTTATAGATTTATTCATTAAGTATATTAGGGCGTCTATACATAAAGTTTGACTTCCAAATATACATCCAACTTTTAAAATGTTGGCACACAATGCATACTGTTATAGATTTATTCATTAAGTACTAGTATATTAGGGCGTCTATACATAAAGTTTGACTTCCAAATAGACATTTTAATCTTATATGTATACATGGTTAAGTTGGTATTTGCTTTGAACTAGATATCAGTAACTGCGAATACTCTTAGATCTGCACCTTGTGTTTTTGTTGTTGTGAGTGATGTAAAAATACCTTGCAACATCCATCTCATACGAATAAACTCATCATAGATACCAGGATCTAAATTTTGTATTTCCGCCAGATGCGCGTTTCGTCTACAAGTGACACAAGAATAAAAAAAGAATTAAATATAAAGTACGAAGTTGAAGAGCGTTGAGGACCGAAAATTCCTAAAGTGTTGCCCAATACAGCTAAGGTAATCTATTCCTGATGTAGAAAAGCCTTAATTTAAAAAAAAAATCAAAGTTTTATAAACAGTTAATTTATAATTAACAAAGGTACCACTGTAGAAAAAGTTAAATTGGAAGATACCGCTACAGGATAGAAATGATCATTAGACGGTATCACCACAGGATAAAAAGATTCTTTGAAAGGAACCACTACAAGTTAGAAAGGTTCATTTGAAGATACCACTACAGGATAGAACGATTCATGGGAAGGTACCACCACAGGATAGAACGATTCATGGGAAGATACCACTACAGGATAGAACGATTCATGGGAAGATACCACTACAGGATAGAACGATTCATGGGAAGGTAACGCCTCAGGATAGAAAGGTTCATTTGAAGATACCACTACAAGATAGAATGCTTCATGGGAAGGTAACGCCTCAGGATAGAAATGATCATAAGACGGTATCACCACAGGATAAAAAGATTCTTTGAAAGGAACCACTATAGGACAGAAAGGTTCATTTGAAGATACCACTACAGGATAGAACGATTCATGGGAAGGAAACACCACAGGATTAGAAGGATAGAAAAATTCTTAGGAAGATGCCACCACATTATTTCAATGTTCCCTGGAATATTACACCACAGGATAGAAAAGTTCATTTGATAGTTCCACCACGGAATAGAACGGTTCATTGAAAGGCTTGCGCTCGAAGTTATATTTTAAGAAACAATTTATATGGTAGGCAAAAGTCAATGAACGGGTAAAATAAACACCATAGGATTCGAATGTTCACTGGAATATTACACCACAGGATAGAATGGTTCATTTGATAGTTCAACCACGGAATAGAACGATTCGTTAAAAGGTACCACCATAGGATAGAAAGCCATAAGAAGATACCTTCACTCGATGGAACGGTTCATTGGAAGTACTACCACAGAATGGAAAGATATAAAACCCTACTATGAACTGTATAGAGTGAAATAAAACCCTACTATTAACTGTATATATAGAGTGAATTGTCATCATCAGTGTAAATAATCTGAAAGTGAAATTAAAGGATCAAATTTAAGTTCGTCATGTCTTTAAGATAGTTGTGTGTGTGTTATTGTAAGATTTGAGACGTTATTGTGATTATATTATAGCAACCATTTCATCAGTCTTCCAAGAGGATGTTATTGAATTCTTTAAGTCGGAAATTCTAAATAAAAATAACGGTGTACGTTTAGCTAAACCAAAGAAAATGTCATCTTTATAACCAACTAGAAAACAAATCTAAAGGCTAAAAATGTTATTGCGTATATACTTAAAAACTGTAAAAGAAAAAAATGAAAATAATTTTGGGTAAAGATATACGGAGACTATCAACGACAACACATTATACAACAAGTGTAATATACTGGTATTCAAAAGAAAGAAACGTCGGAAGTTGGAAGTTGGAAGTTGGAAGGGATTGAAGGGGAGGGAGTTCAGAAGGACATACTTTTTAAATGGGATATATCGTCCTTTTTCATAGACTTATTTTCTGGAATAGAAAATTCAACTAACTAAATCATTTCTATCACGTCGACATTTGCAGTGTTTTTACCCTTGGGTTCTGAACCATACATCATTGAGAAATGATCTATTCATGTTCAATTTACATCCATTTTACTACATTTAGTCATGAATGAACCTACTGTCATCACTTTTAAATTATTATGGGTTTTACTTTCTATTCAATATCAAGTTGACTATTCATCAAGTCGATAGCCTACATCAATTTTGTTTTAAAAGGATATATGGGCCCTTTTAAATAAAAAGATATCATCCTTCCTTTACATCGACTTGTTTTGATGTTTGACAGACCTGGACGATATGTCTATCCAATGTCATGTTGCCAAGCTATACCGTGGACTTGTAATCTCTCTTTTTCATTCTGACATTAAAACAAATAAAACTCCCGTTTCAAGCTCCTGTATGTGCGACATTACAAAATGACTGATGAAGCAGTTATAAATGTATTCGTTTTTATATCCACAAACGTATCACCCTTGTACGGAGATGGACATACATACCCTATATTCATGTAAGATCTGGTCAGGCTTCATTGAATACATGCCTCTGCATAAATGTCTCGTACCGTTAAAAGTCTTATAACATGGAATTCTTTGAGACCAGGGAAAATATAGAAATTGAGCTAATGTACTTCCGTAGAAATGCTTGAAATATATTGATCATAAATCTCTGGATTACAGTGTGTGTATCGCATCTAAGATTTGTTTATTCTAAGGGCCCAGTTTATATTTCTATCCAAACTCAGCTCATGCCATTATCAGCATTTTTAACAGTAACTCCTTGTTTCTAACGACCCATAAAACAAACATTAAAAGGGTATCATCAGCTCCCAATATTCAGCACTCCTGTGTTGGAATGAATTATCATTGATAAGGTCATGGTTATAGATTAACTGTTTTCCAGAATTTTCTGCAACCAGGAATAGATTGATTTAGCTGTATTTGGCAAAATATATAAGAATTTTGGCATTTCAACAGTTTGAACTTTCGTACTTTATTTGGCCTTTTTAAATTCCTATGTCGCGCCATCATCAGTGGGGGCGTTCAGTGTTTCCTTGTCCGTATTTATATGTTTTAAAATTGGTTTACAATATTTGCCTAAACAAAATGTTATGAAACTAATACACAATTCTTACAACCACAAAACATAAATTATATTCGAATTTGGATGGCGTCACTTCGACCTCTCTCGAGTTTTGTCCCTTTATATCGTTATATGAAAAGGGGCATCATCTGTGTCCAAGGAGTCTCCAATGGACACATTCTCAATTTTATAATATGAACGTCATTTATGCGTCTTTTGTAGACTCAACGTGCGCATGGCGTACACAAGTTCCATTCTGTATTATACCGGCGTCACACATCAGCGTATACATGTAGCTCCGACGTACGCCGGGCGTGGTAAAAAATCATGTACGCTGCCAATACACTAGTAATTTTGGATGCATTCAACCTGTCAATCATGTCTGTATCGTGTGCACAACAAGCTTTAAGCGTGAATTGGGCGTATGAGGAGCGTCCCTAAGCGTTTATCGGGCGTTCAAGTAACGTATGTTGGCGTATGTCTGGCGTTTGTCTATCGTAGATGGAATTCACGCTACGGAGGAAAAAAAGTCTCTTGAAAGTATTTGAGACGCGTCCCGGCCATATCTTAACGATAATCCGTGCTTCCGGCGTGTCTGGGAGGTTAAATTATGGGGTGTTTGTTACAAACACACCCGCATACGTTTTAGTTAAAAGTCGAACGAGCTTGGAGCGTACACAACGTGCCCTAAACGTATCTGAAACTTATCTGTAGCGCTTTCAACGCGTTAGTAGCGTATGTATTACGTGCGTGTAGCGAACAGGTATACGCTTGGCAAACGCTTGAGCTGGATGAAAATTTGTATGCTGCATAAAAATTTCCTGGAGTTATAGCGTTCGCCTAGCGTATACCTTTGCATTTCGACGTACTTCAAACTTATGCAACGGGCGTTTTACGCGGTACGATTGCTTAGCGTTCATCTGGCGTGCAAGTAACGTATTCGGACTTTGTCAATTTTCTCTGTACGTCTGGTGCACACCGGTCTATACGCCAATGTTTGACGTCGTCATTGTCCATGACGAGTTTGTTAATAGTATTGTAAATGATTCCAGTACAGAGATACCTGCTTAAGAACTTGGAAATATACTTTAAAAAGGACAGATAAAGTGTGTAATATGTAATAACAGCAGTTCATGAATACAAGAGGATATACACTGTTAAAAACCGTCTAAGAACAACCTAGCTCGTTTGAAACGCCAGTGTCTATTAAAAAAGATTAAACTGAGAAAAGATAAAATATGTAAGTTGAGTAAGTGTTACTCTAAGAGTAACTCGTGTAGTTCAAATTAAGGGTTGTTACTCATCCAAACATATTCTTGGCAAATAAGGTGATTTTATACACTAAAAATGATTCAGAGCTCTTGAAACAAATAAATCAAATCATGGTTTCTTTTTTGTGTAATTTTTATTATTTTTATTTTCTTCACTTTAAGTAAGTTGTTTGCTTAAAGTCAAATGAAAAATATTCAATGAATGTTTAGGACGAGTAAGTTACATGGCGTTGTCAGTTTGTTTTAGATTTATGAGTTTGACTGTCCCTTTGGTATCTTTCGTCCCTCTTTTACAGATTAAGTATCAAAAAAAAATTTGTTTACCTTCTTATGTAAGTTAATTATTCAGCTGAGTTGTGAAATGGATACTATGCATAGTCAGTCTATTCAAGGATTTGTACAAATCACTCAAGTTACAAATCCTTGGTCTATATCATGACGGCGGATATATCTTTTTAACTTTTATCACTAATTGATATCGAAGTAGCAATACAAATGCCATGTGTCAAGTAACTACACCTTGCTGATGTTGATGTCCCTGTTGAAGAGTGTTTTTTTATTCTTTATTTTTCTATGTTGGGTTTTGTGAACTATTGTTTATTTGTTTGTCATTTTCCTTTTCTAGCCATGGCGTTGTCATTTTATTTTTGATTTATTAATTTCCCTTTAGTATATTTCGCCCCTAAAGACTCAGCAACACGAACCCCACCAAAAACCGAGGGTGATCTCGGGTACTCCAGAAGGGTAAGCAAATCCTGCTTCACATGTGGCACCCGTCGTGTTACTTATGTTATTACAAATCCGGTAATTAGTCTAATTAAGTAGGTCACATTAGTGAAAAGGGAAGTGGATTGTAGTTACGACATAAGGAACATATTCCATATCATCTGTGAAACGGTTATTCCATAACGGTCAACCAACTCGTGATGGCGTTCGTAAAATTATATTGTCATACAAAGTATTTTTCGATTAAATTCGTAACTTCGCTACGTGTTACTGTCGGATACAATATGGCACATTTTTAATGTATTATTTAATAGTTTTCCTCTGGGGACGTCTCTCATTCGAAGGACTACTTTCTTCCTAATTTTGGTTAAGTATAAATATTGTCCTTTAGATACCTTTTTTTTATGAATTATCAAAGTTTGTCAAAATCTGTATTTTAAGACATATTCATGTATTTATAGGCATTTACAATTTAGTCACGTTTGAAAATTTATCAAAAAGTCATTAAAACCTTCTCAAGTACACATTTAAATCTATGATAGTGTGAATTTCAAATACATGGACATGGTGTGAAATAAAATCATGTGAAATGGGCCATAACTATGTATGTAAATGTTTTGTGGAAACATTTTAAAGCAAGAAAATAAAATATTCTATTCACTGAGGTGACAAATTATTGATATTGATATTTGTGTTGTTGTTGATGTTTTTTTTCTCATAAAAAATAACATTATTTTGCTTATTAGACAAAAATATATTAATTTAATATTCATTTACTAATATCACATTTCTCTAAGGCTATTCTATATTATTTTCGATGCCCATTTTTCCCTTTCTTTGCGGGTGGTTTTGGAAGGTATTGTTTTACAATTTTATTAGACGGTTCTTTTTGCGCTCGGGTGAATGTTTTCGTAGCCTTGTCCTTTTCTCCAAGTTTGAGGTAGGTGTAGCCTAATAAGTTATATGCTTTCAGATCTCCACATTGTTCGCACACTTTTTCAAATCCTTCCAACGCATTTTCTACATCGGTTGTTTTCTTCATGACATTATAACAATCAACAAGTAAATAGTATGCAAAAACAACAGATAAAACTTCAATCCCTCCATTGGTATTTATTTCATTTTGCAAGTAACTATCGACTGTATGAGATTCCATCCTGCCATAATAATTTACAGACTCCGGTTTCTCTTTTTCTGTTGATATAACTCTCATTATATGCGGAACTGCTTCCTCGTGACGACCGCACGTGCATAGGAAATGTGCATAATCAACAAACAAACCAGCACCATGACCTTCACCTTCACGTTTCAATGCTTCGTTGAATTGTACGTCAGCGGTCTTCAGAAGCTCCAGTCGTCTCTCTTTGAATATATTTGCTGCAGCATGATGTAAGCATGCCAAGTGTTCATAAAGACCGGCACCAGTATTACCCTCCACATAACGAACGATCAGAAATCTACAAAACGTAATGGCTTTCCAGATATCATCAGGGGGGAGATCGTTGCTGAATTCTATATTCCTCTGGTTCAGTAAATGTGGGATATAATCTCGTTGATTAACTGCCTCTTCTTTTCCTAACACTGGTTCAACGAAGTTGTCGATAACATCTTCAAAAACGGATGCACAGTGATCGAAGCCATATTCGTGATAGAACCCATTACAAACAGCATTGCTAGCACTTATGAAATATGCAACCGATTGTTGTGCCTGTGCTATGTCCTTATAGGATTTTGCATCGGCAAGAACTACGGCAAACAATTTTCTTACATTTAAATTGTATGGGAACACGTCCAAGATTGTATACGTCTCTCCGAGAGATAATAATTCTTCTATTGGTTTCCTTCTTACATTGGTTAGTCGTCTTTCCAACTGCGAAACTTGTAAATCTGTTAGATGATCCATCATATTGTTTGATTTCACAAAATAGCAAGGTAATTGTTTCTTCTTTACAGATTTGATCAGGTGATCTAGAAGGTAAAGCACACAAAAAGCAGGGTTTTTATGCCACATACGTGTTTCTAAATTTTCGCATGCGTGAAAGAAAATTGAGCGAATATGTGAAATTTTCAATACCCCTTCTGCCATTATTGACAAACATAGCATGTACAATATCAAATAACACTGCCTTTGTGTGTCGCCCACTTCCTCTGCAATCAATCGTTTCTCTGCAACGGCAAACGACAATTTCCATTCAATATCTGCATTTCCACTTGACGAGTGGCAAACAGGTACAACATGAACAGGACAATGTAAAACTTTGTCGATTGTTGCTGCAGATGGCCACTGAAAAGTTCTTTCGCGAGTTTTCCAGTCATTAGCGATTGGTGGCCATGTTTTACATTGAAAAGCTAGCTGGTGATCAACTTCATCTTGATAAACATCTTCTATTAAACCGGAAGAAGCTTTGTTTTTGTCTTCTTCCTTCTGTGCGCTAACTAATATACCACTAAAACCTACAGATGTGTGCGGCCTTCTATTTAAATTGAACGAATCATTTGGAACTCCAGAAAATACGTCCATGAATTTGACATCGAATCCATGACCTTTATTAAGCAATGAGGACAACATGGAGTCAATCGCGTTTTTATTTGTTGATATTTTCGTACGGAATTGCATGTCAGATTTTTTGCTTCCTAAATAGTTAATGCCTTTATGGTCAATGGCAAGATTTGCGTATTTTTCGTTGTTCCCGTTGTCGAGTATTTTAAGTCTACAATAGCCAGCATGACAACTTTCTGTCGATATGACGTAATTAGCCTGGTCAGCGTCTATAGAATCCGGAAAGTCCACAATAACATCCTTTACGTGAAGAAATGTTACGTCTGAATCTTGAATAAATTTCTTTTTCTCAAAAGTGTTTTTAGACTTTTGAATAACAAGAGGTGGTATCCGCATGCCCTCTGCATAATTACCGACAACAGACGGTGTAGCAACAGGATTTTGTGTTTCGACGTAACGCCTCGGCACAAAACTATGTATTGCAAATGCAAAATGAAGGTGTGGTAGGCCAGATATTTCATCCCGGCTGCTAATGAAGTCGCTTGCAACTTTGCAGTCTCTCCTACCAACCTGCAAAATTAAAAAAAAGTTAAACCCTTATCACTGTCTAACAGATAAAGAATAATATTTTGTTTATGTGTTTTCAACATTATTAATCTCGTAATTACTATATATAGCCCTTAATGTTCTACCAAATTACAAATTGATGTGCAAATCAATTAATATAGAATAATTATTACTGGTAATATTTTTAAGCATAATTGACATACAAGTTATTGTACGCATATACAATAGCATACAAGCTGTATGTCAACTTTTCCTTTTCCCCATCCCCATGCATGCACAGAAATAGGAATTCGGGGGGTTTTTCCCCCCTGTAATACGTTTTCTTGTTCAATATAGTGATATCCTTGAATGCCAACATTTTCTGTGTGTTTTAATCAGTGTCAAACTGGAAAAAGGGGTAGAATTGGGTGTGCAACTTGTTTAACCTGCCACTTTCGTATGTATATGGTCAGGGTCAGGGTGAGGATGTCTGGGATTCCGAAGTGGAAATTTCTTCGTTGCATTTTAGAAGTAAGGAATTCAAACTTTAAGATAATAAATGGCAAGTTGGAACTGACATATATAAAGTTGAAACTGAAAAATGGCAAGTTGAAATTGCGGAATGTCAAATTTGGTTTATGAAATCAAATCAACAGAATGTCCCCACTGTTGTTTTTTGTACTTTAGGGTAAGTTGTAGTTATACACCTCCGAGTCCTACGATGATAACTGAATGAACTTGACATACACCTCCGAGTCCTCAGATACTAGCTGAATGTACATGGTGTACACCTCCGAGTCCTATCATGCTACCTGAATGTACATGAAAAACACCTCCGAGTCCTATCGTGCTACCTGAATGTAAATGACATACACCTCCGAGTCCTATGATACAACTGAAAGTACATGACATCCAACTTCGAGTCATATGATACTAACTGAACGTACATGACATACACCTCTTTGCCCTATGATTCTAACGGAATGTACATATCATATGCCTCTTTGCCATATGATACTTACTGAATGAACATGACGTACACCTCTTTTTCCTATGATACTACCTGAACTGAATGTACATTTCATACACCTCCGATTCCTCCGATACAAACTGAATGTACATGTCATACACATCTTTGTCCTACGATGCTAACTGAATGTACATGTCATACACCTCCGATTCCTATGATACTAACTGAATGTACATGACATACACCTCTTTGTCCTATGATACTACCTGAATGTACATGTCATACACCTCCGATTCCTACGATACCAACTGAATGTACATGTCATACACCTCTTTGTCCTACAATGCTAACTGAATATACATGTCATACACCTCCGATTCCTATGATACTAACTGAATGTACATGACATACACCTCTTTGCCCTATGATACTAACTGAATGTACATGACATACACCTCTTTGCCCTATGATACTAACTGAATGTACATATCATATGCCTCTTTGCCATATGATACTTACTGAATGAACATGACATACACCTCTTTGTCCTATGATACTATCTGAATGAACATGACATACACCTCTTTGTCCTATGATACTATCTGAATGTACATGTCATACACCTCCGAGTCATATGATACAACTGAACGTACAGTACATCCACCTTCGAGTCACATGATACTAACTGAATGTACATGTCATACACCTCTTTGTCCTATGAAACTAACTGAATGTACATGTCATACACCTCTTTGTCCTATGAAACTAACTGAATGTACATGTCATACACCTCCGATTCCTATGATACTAACTGAATGTACATGTCATACAACTCTTTGTCCTATGATATTAACTGACTGTACATGTCACATATCTCTGCCATATGACACTTACTGAATGTACATGACATACACCTCTTTGTTCTATGATACTAACTAAACATATATGACATTCAGGTCCGAGTCCTATGTTACTAACTGAATGTACATGTCATACACCTCTTTGCCCTATGATACTAACTGAATGTACATGTCATACACCTCTTTGCCCTATGATACTAACTGAATGTACATGTCATACACCTCTTTGTCCTATGATACTAACTGAATGTACATGTCATACACCTCTTTGTCCTATGATATTAACTAAATTTACATGTCATAAACCTCTTTGTCCTATGATACTAACTGAATGTACATGTCGTAAACCTCTTTGCTCTATGATACTTACTGAATGTACGACATACACCTCTTTGCCCTATAATACTAACTGAATGTACCTGGCATACACCTCTTTGTCCTATGATACTAACTGAACATACATGACATTCAGGTCAAAGTCCTGTGTTAGTAACTGCATGTACATGTCATACACCTCTTTGTCCCATGATACTAATGGAATTTAAGTTAATAGACTTAAATTTAGTTATCGCCGGGGCCACTCACGGATTGTGTTGCATGTTTTAGATTTACCCAACATGTGTGACGATATATTCTGTGACGTCATTTAGTCCTTTTTAGAATTTCATCGCAGCAAGCAAGCTGTTTAAATTTTGTAAGCGGTAAACTTGAAAATTTTAGGTTTTTGGATAATACAGACTACACTTGTGTATCCCACGGTGTTTTCTAAATTTAAAGCACCAGTGTATCCCACGGTGCATCTTTACATTTTCATATATATCTATCTTCACATCTATCTATCTACCTGGTTGCCATATTATCTTCGGGTAACCGACCATAGATCTATCTACATATTCATGGTCTATGGTCTATCTATCTATATATATATATATTATATTTTGTATAAATCTATCATATTATGAATAAAAGCTGTGGCCAGATATCGCCAAACCATATATGTATTTTGTTTTAATGGCACCATCTGAGATAACTGAATGTGCATGGCATACATCTCTTTTTCCTATGATACTAACTAAATGTACATAAATTTTCCAAACCATTTAGTAATTAATTTTAGTTTTATTGGAATCTAACGATATGCCCTTAAAACTTCTGTTTGCTATTATTGTACATCGATGCTAGAAATTATTTTTGAATACAATTAAATATCACATAAAATGTTATAAAACTGTTCATCAGAGACGAAATTCAATCGTTCGTGAAATGAAATTGTAAAAATCAAAAGCTACAGTGCGAATCGATATAGATTTAGTTTCCAGTGTCAACACGCATAAAGATACTGTCGATTTCTTATTAAACTCAGAGTGCTCTTTTTATCTTTATCTCGGAAACGATTTCTTATTAAACTCAGAGTGCTCTTTTTATCTTTATCTCGGAAACGATTTTTTAATTGATTATTCATATTAAACGTATTTGATTCATATACCTATATTTCGGGAAAGCTAATTTTAATGTGTAAAAAGGTATAACTCAGCTCTAATATGTGTTTTCTCTATTTGAGTGAATAAATTCACATACTAGTATCTATTTAATCGGTCATAAGACGGGAACATACTCTTGCATATATCAACTGAGCTCGGGGGTATATGAAAATGTAAAAAGGCTGGTACAGATGTTAGAGATCTCAAATGTCATGATATGTGTTTATTTTTTTTGCGAAACAATCTATTTGAATATAGAACTCTGATTTCGTAATACTCTTATTGAGTAAACGGATTGAACAAAATGCATCACACTTTATAAGAACTATAGGAATTACTTCTAACAAGATCTAAAGACATAAATTTTAAAAGTACTTAGGGGGTCACTCTTCGTAAGATCTAAAAGGATTACTTCTTACAAGATCTTAAGGAATCACACCTTACAAGATCTAAAGAGATCACACCTTACAAGATCTAAAGAGATCACACCTTACAAGATCTAAAGAGATCACACCTTACAAGATCTAAAGAGGTCACTCCTTACAAGATCTAAAGAGATCACACCTTACAAGATCTAAAGAGATCACTCCTTACAAGATCTAAAGGGATCACACCTTACAAGATCTAAAGAGATCACACCTTACAAGATCTAAAGAGATCACACCTTACAAGATCTAAAGAGATCACACCTTACAAGATCTAAAGAGATCACTCCTTACAAGATCTAAAGAGATTACACCTTACAATATCTAAAGAGATCACACCTTACAAGATATAAAGCGATCACACCTCATAAGACCTAAAGGGGTCACACCTTACAAGATCTAAGGAGATCACACCTTACAAGATCTAAAGAGATCACACCTTACAAGATATAAAGCGATCACACCTTACAAGATCTAAAGAGATCACTCCTTACAAGATCTAAAGAGATCACACCTTACAAGATCTAAAGAGATCACGACTTACAATAACTAAAGGGACCACTCTTTACAAGATATAAAGCGATCACACCTCATAAGACCTAAAGGGGTCACACCTTACAAGATCTAAAGAGATCACACCTTACAAAAACTAAAGAGATAACACCTTACAAGATCTAAGGAGATCACACCTTACACGATCTAAAGAGATCACACCTTACAAGATATAAAGCGATCACACCTTACAAGATCTAAAGAGATAACACCTTACAAGATCTAACGGGATCACACCTTACAAGATCTAAAGAGATCACACCTTACAAGAACTAAGGAGATCACACCTTACACGATCTAAAGGGATCACGACTTACAAGATCTAAAGAGATCACACCTTACAAGAACTAAAGAGATTACACCTTACAAGATCTAAGAGATCACACCTTACAAGAACTAAGGAGATCACACCTTACAAGATCTAAAGAGATCACACCTTACAAGATCTAAAGAGATCACACCTTACAAGAACTAAGGAGATCACACCTTACACGATCTAAAGGGATCACGACTTACAATAACTAAAGGGACCACTCTTTACAAGATATAAAGCGATCACACCTCATAAGACCTAAAGGGGTCACACCTTACAAGATCTAAAGAGATCACACCTTACAAAAACTAAAGAGATAACACCTTACAAGATCTAAGGAGATCACACCTTACAAGATCTAAAGAGATCACACCTTACAAGATCTAAAGAGATCACACCTTACAAGAACTAAGGAGATCACACTTACAAGATCTAAAGAGATCACGACTTACAATAAC
Source organism: Mytilus edulis (assembly GCF_963676685.1). Lineage (NCBI taxonomy): Eukaryota > Metazoa > Mollusca > Bivalvia > Mytilida > Mytilidae > Mytilus > Mytilus edulis. Next base: position 99,077,554 of record NC_092345.1, on the reverse strand, counting down.
TAAAGGGACCACTCTTTACAAGATATAAAGCGATCACACCTCATAAGACCTAAAGGGGTCACACCTTACAAGATCTAAGGAGATCACACCTTACAAAAACTAAAGAGATAACACCTTACAAGATCTAAGGAGATCACACCTTACAAGATCTAAAGAGATCACACCTTACAAGATATAAAGCGATCACACCTTACAAGATCTAAAGAGATCACACCTTACAAGAACTAAAGAGATTACACCTTACAAGATCTAAAGAGATCACACCTTACAAGATCTAAGAGATCACACCTTACAAGAACTAAGGAGATCACACCTTACACGATCTAAAGAGATCACGACTTACAATAACTAAAGGGACCACTCCTTACAAGATATAAAGCGATCAGACCTCATAAGATCTAAAGGGATCACACGTTACAAGATTTAAGGAGATCACACCTTACAAGAACTAAAGAGATTACACCTTACAATATCTAAAGAGATCACACCTTACAAGATATAAAGCGATCACAACTCATAAGACCTAAAGGGGTCACACCTTACAAGATCTAAGGAGATCACACCTTACAAGATCTAAAGAGATCACACCTTACAAGATATAAAGCGATCACACCTTACAAGATCTAAATAGATCACACCTTACAAGAACTAAAGAGATTACACCTTACAAGATATAAAGAGATCACACCTTACAAGATCTAAGAGATCACACCTTACAAGAACTAAGGAGATCACACTTTACACGATCTAAAGAGATCACGACTTACAATAACTAAAGGGACCACTCCTTACAAGATATAAAGCGATCAGACCTCATAAGATCTAAAGGGATCACACCTTACAAGATTTAAGGAGATCACACCTTACAAGAACTAAAGAGATTACACCTTACAAGATCTAAAGAGATTACACCTTACAAGATCTAAAGAGATCACACCTTACAAGATATAAAGCGATCACACCTCATAAGACCTAAAGGGGTCACACCTTACAAGATCTAAGGAGATCACACCTTACAAGAACTAAAGGGACCACTCCTTACAAGATATAAAGCGATCAGACCTCATAAGATCTAAAGGGATCACACCTTACAAGATCTAAGGAGATCACACCTTACAAGAACTAAAGAGATTACACCTTACAAGATCTAAAGGGATCACTCCTTACAAGAACTAAAGAGATCACACCATACAAGATCCAAAAGGGATCACTCCTTAGGCAGCAACCATTTGATTTTCGGGGGGGGGGGGGGGGGGGGGGCTATGGTTTTTTTTTCTGTACAAACTTTTTTTTTCGCCTTTGGCGAAGAACAATCTATTTTGTTAGCGACAAACCGAAGACAATTTTTTTCTTTCAATTTTAGCATTTCATATAGTGGCAGCTGAGGGTAAAACAAACATTTTTTTTTACTCAGGGTCCAAAAAAAATTTTTTCCAAAAAAAAACCATAGCCCTCCCCCCAGAAAATCAAATGGTTGCTGCCTTACAAGATCAAAAGGGATCACACCTTACAAGATCTAAAGGGATCACATCTTATAAGAACTAAAGGAATAACTCAATACACGATCTAAAGGGATCAAACCTTACAAGATATAAAGATATAACACTTAAAAAGAAATAAATAGATCACATCTTGACTGCTCCTCTGATATCTTTCGTCCATCTTTTACAAGATTTACAGATTTTACCTTACAAGATCTAAAGGGGTCTCTCCTTACAAGAACTAAAGAAATCACACCCCACAAGTACTAAAGGGATCACTCTTCAAAAGTTCTATTTACGGATCACTGCTCACAAGAAAAAAAGAAATCACAACGTACAAGAACTAAAGGGGTCACACTTTACAAGAACTACAGGGATCACTCCATACAAAAAATAAAGGAATTACAACTAACAAGATCTAAAGGGATCACTCTTTACAAGATCCAAAGGGATCACTCTTTACAAGATCTAAAGGGATCACTCTTTACAAGATCTTAAAACATCACACTTTACAAGATCTAAGGAAATAACACCTTACAAGATCTAAAAAGATCACACCTTACAAGATCTAAAGGGATCACACCTTACAAGATCTAAAGAGATCACACCTTACAAGATCTAAAGAGATCACATCTTACAAGATCTAAAGGGATCACGACTTACAAAATCTAAAGGGATCACACCTTACAAGATCTAAAGAGATCACACCTTACAAGATATAAAGAGATCACTCCTTACAAGATCTAAAGAGATCACTCCTTACAAGATCTAAAGGGATCACTCCTTACAAGATCTAAAGAGATCACACCTTACAAGATCTAAAGAGATCACACCTTACAAGATATAAAAGGAGCACGACTTACAGGATATAAAGGGATCACTCTTTACAAGTTCTATTTAGGGATCACTCCTTACAAAAACTAAAGGGGTCATTTTACAAGATCTAAAGGGGTAATTCCGTACGAGATCTAAATAGATCACACCTTACATGAACTAAAAGGATCACACCTTATAAGATCTAAAGAGATCACATCTTACAAGATATAAATGGATTACGACTTACCAGATCTAAGGAGATCACACCTTACAAGATCTAAAAAGATCACACCTTACACGATATAAAGGGATCACGACTTACAGGATACAAAAGGATCACTCTTTACAAGTTCTATTTAGGGATCACTCCTGACAAGAACTAAAGGAATCACACCTTACAAGAACTACAGGAATCTCTCTTTACAAAAACTAAAGGGATCGGTTTACAAGATCTAAAGGGGTCACTCCGTACGAGATCTAAAGAGATCACACCTTACATGAACTAAAAGGATCACTACTTACAAGATCTAAATGCATCATGCCTAATAAGATAAACAGAGACCACACCTTACAAGAACTAAAGTAATCGTACCCGACAAGATCTAAAGGGATCACTCATTACAAGATCTTAAGGGATCAATTCTTACACGAACTAAGGGGATTGCATCTTACAAGATCTAAAGGGATCACACCCTACAAGAACTAAAGGGATCAGTTTACAAGATCTAAAGGGATCACTGTTAACAAGATATAAAGGGGTCACTCCGTATGAGATATAAAGAGATCACACCTTGCATGAACTAAAAGGATCACACCTTATAAGATCTAAATGGATCATGTCTATGAAGATATACAGAGACTACACCTTACAAGAACTAAAGGGATAGTACCCGACAAGATCTAAAGGGATCACTCCTTACAAGATCTTAAGGGATCAATTCTTACACGACCTAAGGGGATTGCCCCTTACAAGATCTAAAGGGATAACACCGTACAAGATAATAACGGAACGTATCTTACAAGATCTAAAGAAATCACACCTTACAAGAACTAAAGGGATCACATCGTACAAGATCTTAATGGAACACACCTTACAAGATCTTAAGAGATCACACCTTACAAGAACTAAAGGGATCACACCTTACAAGATCTAAAGTGATTATCCCTTACAAGATATAAAGGGATCACTCTATATAAGAACTAAAGGGATCACTCCTTACAAGAACTAAAGGTATTACACCTTACAAGATTTAAAGTGATTATCCCTTACAAGATGTAAACTTAATAATAAAGGGATCACACTTTACAAGATCTAAAGAGATCACACCTTACAAGATCATAAGAGATCACACCTTACAAGATCTAAAGAGAACACACCTTACAAAATTGAAATGGATCACACCTTATAAGAACTAAAGGGATTATATTTTTACAAGAACTAAAGGGCTCACACCTTACGAAATATAAAGGAATCGCACCTTACGAGAACTGAAGGTCATGTATCTTACATGACATAAAGGGCTCATGCCTTATAAAACTTTTATGACTAAAAGGAACACTTGCAACAATAATAGATAAACTAAATAAAAAAAAGATGGTCTTTGTAAAAGATGCATCGTTTGTTGCCAGTACTAGTAAGGCATATAAAGTCATTGCGTTCAGCGACAGATTGCCACGGGTTATATAAAAATTATTTGCATGTTTTAAGTTAGAAAGTTAAACCTAAATGTTTTTTTGTTTTCATGAAGGAATATACCAACAATAGAGGTTGTCTAATGAAGGTGTAAACAATTATTCTAACTTACCGCCATTTTAAGTTGTCTGCTATGTTAATATTGACGTATGGTGATTTAGTTCCAATAACTTTCAAGCAATCGGATAAAATCCTATTAATTTTTTATGCGTTCTGGTATATTATTCTCAATGCAATCATCGCAATCATCGAGAAAATATTAACCAGAAATGTAATCCAAGCAACCTGCCCGCTTCATAAATATTTTGTCATAAAAGATCGATATAACGGGTATTTGTTTGATGTTTATGTGTCTAGAAGGGGAAAAGATTAATTAAAATCGAAATATAATCATTGAATACGCGTTGGAACTTATAGGATTAAGTGTCCGCTCTGACTTGTTATATGGCTATTTAAGTCGACAAATATCATGTCAAATTCCTGCTAAGTTGGCAATCAAATATTTAACATAAACTACGTGTTACCTAGTGTTACCCATATTGAACCTCCTGCTCTGTATTAAGGGTGTACAGGCGTTAACCTTTAAATGAATATATATATATACATATCCAAAATTAGATATGGAAGACAAATTTGAAAACAATTTATAAAATATGAATTGCATTTGATGATGCATGAAATAACGTAATATTAAATGCCATATTACCTATATATGCTCCTACGCATGGTGTTAATGTTTGTTTGTACGAAACCATGTATACTTCTATGTGTGTACACTACCGATATTGAACAAGTAAACTTTTATTCATTGATACACATTTTACATAGAATTTAAACTTTAATTTTGAATTGATATTTGTGACACCAATGTCCTATATGTCTTATACTTGTTTAAACTTCTTAATCAATATTTAAATGTCGGTAAGGTAGAAGAGAATTTCAGATAAATATTAGCTAGAATATGGCTTAAGAATGCGTTCCATGATAAACGGTTAGTAATCTACCCGAAGTAGGTTAACCGTTATCATGGTACAGTCACAGAGAAAAATTGAGTACATGTCTACACTGTATACTAAGGGACATAACTATTTCTCAATAGCAAAATGGGAGCACGTTCTAGCAAGGTTCCGGATTATGACTGTCAAAAAGGTAATGTTCTATCAAAATCTGTCTTGATCATATTTACAAATAAGATTAGATACACTTACATTTGTTATTTTTTCTTTCTTTCCATCGTCCATGTTGGCTATAACTATTTTACTACTAAGTTTATTAATTGTAACCAAGCATATTAATTGATTATTTGTTTAAACCACCTCGTAAAAATATTTAAATGACAAGTGACAATTCGGTCTAACAAAAGGTTTAAATACAGCTGAAATTTCTTGATCTTTTGTTCCAGGATTTATACGCATTAATGTTATAAGGGACATAACTCTATTTCAATATAGCTTATAGTACCTATAACCATTATCACATTAAATAGTTGTGGCTGTTTATGACACGGAGTGCTGGCTTTTGAGCGAAGAAAACACGATTGAAGTAAAAACCAGAGTAAATTAGACTTGTCTGTGTATTGATTGTGACAAATATTTTTGCCATATTAAAAAAAGAGGAAAAAAATCCAGATTTCGATTTAATGTCGCCTTGATTTTGATTCAATTGTTGATTTTTTTTTAATTTTCAAGCTGATAAAGAGTTCGGCAGACTGGAATGCTACCGTTTATACAACGCCGTCATAAATAAACCACAGAGTGACGTCATCTATTTGTTGAAGTATATAAAGCCTGGTATTGCTTTATATCCAATGAGTTTTGGTAAGTGCATGTACGATATACCTGTAGGTGACCTAAATGTATTACATTAAAATAATGATATCTAACTTTGGTAATTCGACAGTGGAAAACTGGCGACATCGAATGTAAGATGAACGTGGACAGGTCGAACATGGACAGGATGAACATGGACAGAATGAGCATGAACAGGTTGAGCATAGACAGAATGAGCATGAACAGGCTGATCATAGACAGAGTAAGAGAAAGCATGGAATCTGATGTTCAGTAGTTGTCGTTTGTTGACGTGGTTCATAAGTGTTTCTCGTTTCTCATTTTTTTTATAGATTAGAACGTAGGTTTTCCCGTTTGAATGGTTTTCCACATGTCATTTTTGGGGCCCTTTATAGCTTGCTGTTCGGTGTGAGCCAATGTGTTCCGTGTTGAAGACCGTACTTTGACCTATAATGGTTTACTTTTACAAATTGTGACTTAGATGAGAGAGTTGTCTCATTTGTTCTCATACCACATCTTCTTTTATCTATGGATTGAGTAAGCATAGACATGGTGAACATGGAAAATATGACCATGGTCAGAGTAAGCATGGACATGGTGAACATGGACATAGTGAACATGGACAGGGTGAACATGAACAGGGTAAGCATGGACATGGTGAGCATGGACTGCAGTGTAAGCATGGACAGACAGAATGAGCATGGAATGCAGTGTGAGCACGAACAGAATGAGCATGGGCAGGATGAACATGGACAGGGTGAGCATGAACAGGATGAGAATGGACAAGGTGTTCATGGACAGGGTGAACATGGACAGGATGAGCATTTGCAGGATAAACATGGACAAGATGAGAATGGGCAGGATGAGAATGTGTAGGATGAGAATGGACAGTGTGAGAATGGACATGATTAGAATGGATAGGATGAGAATGGACAGGATGAGAATGGACAAGGTGATCATGGGCAGAATGAGAATGGATAGGATGAGAATGGATAGAATGAGAATGGATAGGATGAGAATGGATGGGATGAGAATGAATAGAATGAGAATGGACAGAATAAGAATGGACAGGATAAGAATGGACAGGATCAGAATGGTCAGGATAAAAATGGACAGGATGAGAATGGACAGGGTGAGAATGGACAGGATGAGAATGGACAGGGTAAACATGGACAGGGTGAGCATCTCCTGCTCATGATGTTTAACCTGCCATATTATTATATCTATTAAGTGTCACGGCCATTGCTTTTGTCAGATGAACGTTGGTGAACATGTTGAATATAGTACCAATTTTCTATTTTTGTATCATTGCCCGCCATGTTAGATGAACACTGGTTAACATGTGGATTCTAGTAACAATTGTTAGTGGTTTTGTCCGCCATGTATATGTAGTGGTTTGGTTAATTTACTAGTACAACAATTATTAAATGAGAACACAAGGAGTATCAATTTCCGAAAGCTTGAATTTATTCAGATTTCTTTTTTCATTATATTTCTTATTTTAGTAATATTGTTATTATGACCATATAGTTAAATGATAGTCAAAAACGAAATGTTACCATAGAAACAGTTTATAAAGTCTGCAGCATATATTTACCCACACCAAGACATTTACCCGACGGTCGGTTGAAGACTCAACTTTAAGACAAAACAATGATTTTAAACTTTTCGTTTGTATACACGACGAAATATGCCATGCTTATACTAATCAAAATTTCACGAACTAATTCCTTTTTATTTAATATGACGGCCAAATCACGGTAGAATTAAGCTTTGAAAAGTTGATACTAATTATGGTCTCCATTAAGAATTGCAACAAACTTGCGTTTTTTATTATGTTTTCCTTGATAGGGTTACGGTTTGATAGAAATCATCATGAATTCAAATTGGTAAAATTATTTTCTTACATCTTTTAGAAAACTAATTATTTATCTGACCACTTTTTGATATCTGTGGCTAGCATATATGTATTGGTAATTTGTTTTATAACGTCCCATTCCGTAAATCAGTTGCTGTCATTGGTTGCTGTTCGTTAAAATAACGAAATCAGCAGGTTATATACTACAGTTCATACATCCGAAGCGCTTTTCTTGATCTACCTTCATCAGGAACGCGCAAAGCCAAATATTTGACAGCCAAGAATGTTGAAGAACCAGAACAGTTGAAGAGCTATATGACCAAAAAGAACCTACAGAAATCAATCTACGTTAGGTCGGGTCAGTTTGCCTGAGGGAGTTAAAACCTTAGTTTCTTTTTAATTTCAAAAATTATAAACGGAAAACAATCAGAGAGCATTGTAATAAATCAGTACAGAAGAACTGACTAATGAGCTGATGATACCAACAGGGACTGATAGTACACGGAAGAGGTATCGACCAAGTGCTTTAAACAATGAAATCAATACGTAATAAACTGCATGCGTCTGAATCGTTTTTCATGATTTATCTACATCAGGAAAGCATTGTTTTGTAATAAAAAAGGCCGTTGTTTTCCCAGTAGAACTGTTTAAAATTTTGTCCTGGCAGGGTCATTCATAGCTGACTATATTTACAGTATGGGTTTTGTTCATTGTCGAAGGCCGATTAAATTTATAAAAAGATGCTTTCAACCGTTGATAGTTGTCTCATTGGCAATCTGGACAGTTATCTCAGTGACAATCTGGACAGTTATCTCAGTGACAATCTGTACAGTTATCTCAGTGGCAATCTGGACAGTTACCTCAGTGGCAATCTGGACAGTTATCTCAGTGTCAATCTGGACAGTTATCTCAGTGTCAATCTGGACAGTTATCTCAGTGGCAATCTGGACAGTTACCTCAGTGGCAATCTGGAAAGTTATCTCAGTGGCAACCCGTACAGTTATCTCAGTGGCAATCTGGAAAGTTATTTCAGTGGCAATCTGGACAGTTATCTCAGTGGCAATCTGGACAGTTATCTCAGTGGCAATCTGGACAGTTACCTCAGTGGCAATCTGGACAGTTATCTCAGTGTCAATCTGGACAGTTATCTCAGTGTCAATCTGGACAGTTATCTCAGTGGCAATCTGGACAGTTACCTCAGTGGCAATCTGGAAAGTTATCTCAGTGGCAACCCGTACAGTTATCTCAGTGGCAATCTGGAAAGTTATCTCAGTGGCAATCTGTACAGTTATCTCAGTGGCAATCTGGACAGTTATCTCAGTGGCAATCTGGACAGTTGTCTCATTGACAATCTGGACAGTTATCTCATTGACAATCTGGACAGTTATCTCATTGACAATCTGTACAGTTATCTCAGTGGCAATCTGTACAGTTATCTCAGTGGCAATCTGGACAGTTATCTCATTGACAATCTGTACAGTTATCTCAGTGGCAATCTGTACAGTTATCTCAGTGGCAATCTGGACAATTATCTCAGTGGCAATCTGGACAGTTATCTCAGTGGCAATCTTGACAGTTATCTCAGTGACAATCTAGACAGTTATCTCAGTGACAATCTGTACAGTTATCTCAGTGGCAATCTGGACAGTTACCTCAGTGGCAATCTGGACAGTTATCTCAGTGGCAATCTGGACAGTTATCTCAGTGGCAATCTGGACAGTTACCTCAGTGGCAATCTGGAAAGTTATCTCAGTGGCAATCTGGAAAGTTATCTCAGTGGCATCCGTACAGTTATCTCAGTGGCAATCTGGAAAGTTATCTCAGTGGCAATCTGGACAGTTATCTCAGTGGCAATCTGGACAGTTATCTCAGTGGCAATCTGGACAGTTGTCTCATTGACAATCTGGACAGTTATCTCATTGACAATCTAGACAGTTATCTCATTGACAATCTGTGCAGTTATCTCAGTGGCAATCTGGACAGTTATCTCATCGACAATCTGTACAGTTATCTCAGTGGCAATCTGTACAGTTATCTCAGTGGCAATCTGGACAGTTACCTCAGTGGCAATCTGGAAAGTTATCTCAGTGGCAATCTGGACAGTTTTCTCAGTGGCAATCTGGACAGTTATCTCAGTGGCAATCTGGACAGTTTTCTCATTGACAATATGTACAGTCATCTCAGTGGCAATCTGGACAGTTATCTCAGTGGCAATCTGTACAGTTATCTCAGTGGCAATCTGGACAGTTATCTCAGTGGCAATCTGGACAGTTTTCTCATTGACAATATGTACAGTCATCTCAGTGGCAATCTGGACAGTCATCTCAGTGGCAATCTGTACAGTTATCTATGTTATCTATAATTTACAATCATACCCCATATCTCTTATTTAAGATCATTTAAGCAGTATTTCAAAAAGCTCCTCCTCTAGTAGCAGGGATCGTCTCAATTTTATTTTTGATGAAATAAGCTTTCTTATAAATGTATGAATTTTGTTGTTTTCATATTTTATTTACAGAGATTTGGATTGACCCAAAGCAAACATATAAAGGCTTTCCAGTAACCTGTTCGTGCGCTGATGAATTTGAAACATGCCTCCCTACAACAAGTATGACAACAGATGACATGGTATCGGAACTTGGTCGTTGTTTGAAAACCGGAAAGTGTATTCATATGCGCAGTCATGAATCGAACGTTTCTTTAGGAGATGGCGCTACAAAGTCGTATCCTGAAAATGATTGCGGTGGCTTCTACTGGGTTCACTTGGCCGTCATAATGAATAAAAAGAAATTGATTCAGGAAATGTCTACTTGGTATTTACAAAATGATAAGTATTCCAATACATGGTTTACACTGAAGAACAAGTTGTCGGTCTTATATCTGGCTCTCATACATAACCATACAGAAATAATGAATGACGTTATGAAGTTAATTGATCAACTGGACACAGGATCAGTCTACTACATAGTATGTGGATACGATTTACACAAGTCTATTGAATTAGACAGACTTGGTGTCTTTAAAGTTTTAGCAGAAAAAATTCAGCTTGAGAAGTCGGATTGCCGCAAAATGAAAGAGCTGTACAATCTAGCACTTCGTTCCTGTGCTCATGGTTGTCTTGAATTTATTGCTGATAACTACGGCCAGATTTTAGAAAACAATATGTCGAATTACGATCGATTATTAAATATCCTAAACAATTTGGACAACGCAATTGAGTCAGGTAACATGTATCTTTATTTAAAGTATGAAACCTAAATCTCTAACAACCCAACGACAAAAAAAAACAAAGATATCTAGATTTCAACGATCGTCTTTGGATTTAATCGCCCTATTTTGACCTCCACAATCAAACGGACGATTTTTTAGCATGTGTTTTTGATATCGAACGATGATGATATTTGTATACACCATTCAACCTAATTATCGAATGGGAAATTTAAAATAAAAGCCCCGGCAATCTTGAGGACAAATTTAAAGAGTATTCTGCATATATAACAAGCACGGACATTGAAAATAAATCATCCGAAATAAAAACGAAGCATTTTTTAACAAATGCAACACGAACCATAAACACTTTTAAAAACAGCTTGTGTGTTCCTCCATAAGGGGTACCAAGCAATTACTGCTCCACTAATGGCAATTGTCGTAATATGAAAAATTCCGTTTAAGAGTAGAATATCCCAGTAAAACATTTGTCTGTTAAACAAGGTCATTTCGGGGTATTATAAGGATATATGTAAATCACGCATTATGTTAATCATGTTTACCTGGAGAGTAGTCCAAACATTGTAACATCATTTCAATATTTTTTTAGTTTTAATTGTTTAGCAATGTTGACTTTTTTTCCCGTCATTGACATGAAGTCTTTTATTTGAGATAATATAATCACCGTTTTATATGTTATCTGATTGTCTACCTTGGTTTCCCAATGTAAATAGGAATTTTACATTATCATTTTCTGGGAAAGCGTGTGAACGCACACACCCCTACAGTTTTTGTTCAAATGTAACCGAATTAGACGAATTTTTCGTTACTCATAGCAAATGCCTGTTAAACATTATATCTAAAAAGAAAAAAAAACTTCACAGATTTATTTGAAATCAGGTGCAGTAAAAAGTAAGAAAACAAAAATACCGAACTATAAGGAAAATTTAAGACGGAAAGCCCTTTATCAAATAGCAAAATCAAAATCTCAAACACATCAAACAAATGGAAAACAACTGCCATATTCCCGACTTGGTACAGGCATTTCCTTATGTAGAAAATGATGGATTAAACCTGGTTGGATAGCTAACTGAACGTCTAGTTACCGGAAGTTATAGTGATACCCTTGTTATGTTTATATTTAAATTATCATATTATAACTGACATCACGATTATTCATGCCACTGCTTAACTTTGTTTGTAAAACTCAGTTACAGAATTAAAGGTTGGATCGTATTTAACAATGTGTTTTATTTTACAGGGGATTGTAAGATTTTCTATATTGTCATGAAACGATATGTCAAATTAGGATTTGTCAAAAGAGGGCAGGTCAAAACGCAAATTCTCGGTTGGTTTATAGAGGCAGTTTTAAATCACAACATAAGAGCAGTAAAGACCATTGTCATAGGTTTAGATATGCATAATGAACAAGAATTACGATCTGAGTTACGTAGATTGAGGTATGGCGGTTACAGTGCACTAAAATGGGCTGAAGAACTCGAGTTGACCGACATTGCGAGCTTTTTAAGCCAGGAACATTTCGTTGCTCTTGGTTCTGCTCATAGTCCCTGGTCTGCAATTAGTTCGACAATAATCATTGAAAATGAACATGTAATTGAAAATATAGCAACACTTATCACTAGAGGACACGATGTTAACAAAGCCAGTAGCGATTTAACATACTCGAGAGCAAATGTTAACCAATGCAACACTCAGAATAGAATAATGTTAAACGAGACACCATTCTATGTAGCTTTAAACACCAGAAGATACGATGTATTGGTAAAACTATTGTTGAACGGGGCACTTCCAGTCGCTGACGAGAGATTTTTATACCGACTTGTGGACAATACCATCCGAGCAAAAATATTTTATTTACTACTTTCATGTAACGCCCTCGAAAGCATGCCGGCAGGTGACACGTCTCTTTTGCAGTATCTTTTAATTCAGAGTACAAACATGAATGGACCTAGCTATATTAAACCGGAAGTAAAAGATCTCGCCCTTCTACTATTAGAGACATTTAGTTGTTTCTGTTATGAGGATAAACGATTCCTTTTATCAATTGATATTAATAATGTTGATGAAGAAATATTAGCCAAAATTCACAATGTGCTTTACGAACCACGAACATTGGCCGATTTGTGCAGACGTCACTTGAGAAATCATTTAGGTCTTAGTTTTCAACTGTATATCAACTACATCAAACATGAAGGTTTTCCTCCGCGTATTATAGACTTCATTCAGTATCGACATTTGGTTTTAAAATACTTCAACGAAGAAGACATACAATCTTTTGAACACAGTCTAATTTGACGGGTTTGCAATACTGGAGATTCATTGTTATTCGTGTGATACAGTATTCGTGGATTTATTGGGTATAGGGGAACCAAGAATTTAAATGTTCGACGAAGTACAAATTTACGACAAAAGAGACGATTCTTCATTCCCTAATATTGTTAATTTTCCTTTTTTTGACGGCGATGTGCCTTTTGCTCCTATATATGGTGTTAATATAGCCCTACTCGTTCGTTATGCCAATGTGTGTAGTGATTTCATTTATTTTAACGAACGTTATCCATGCATCACTGGTAAATTATTATGTCAGAGATTTCGTTATCATAAATAACTTCAAACTTTTACTTAATTCTTTCATAGATACCAAGATTTGATTAGTAGATTTGGATGAACCCGTAGAAAACTGATTAAATACGGTATTTCACATCCTAAATTTTACGGTTACATTGTACTAAAAGCGAGGAAACTCGTAACTATCTCACTGCCTGTCGATACATTTATAGTTATCAATGCACACGTCGTCTTCTTTGACTGTTCATGACGTTAAAATACTAAATCTCTGGGATATGTTTAGTTGATTTTTGTCTCTGATTTTTTTTTATTATCATTAATTGTTTTTGGCTTTTAACTAGCTGTCAGTAATCGTACTTTATTGTTAATTTGACTTGTTGATACAATTTGTAATGTTTTTTTGTTATTTAATGTCTATATACCAGCTTTGATAAGTGTTTGATATGACAATCACTTCTTCGTACTATGAACAGCAACAGAAAAAATGTTTTTTAAAAAGTATTTCCTTTCTCAATTTTAACGGTATACCTTACTACATTTTTTTTATTTATGTATATTGAATAAACATCAGTAACTTCTTCCCAGAGCTGTCACCCCAAACACTGTACAAAAAGTATCCCGTACAGTCAAGCTCTAAGAGTAAAGCGGATGTGCTCCTCTCAGGAGGCTGTCACTAAACGGTTACAGGAACTTCGCGGATTTTTAACCAAACGAGGTTATAAGAAATGGGACATAGGTGGTAAGGGGTTTGCGCGTGCTAACAATAACAGCCGTAATGACCTGTTACAGTACAAAAAGAAGAGGCGCAGCAAAATAGTTCCATTTGCTTTAAAATACAATCCCGCCTTTGATTTCCTTTCATGTTTGATCCGTGCCAATCAACTTAAATTATCCAAAAATCTTTCCCAATCCTCCTGTTGTAGCTTTTCGGAGACCAGCAAGTCTGAAAGACTTATTTGTGAGAGCTGACGTCTCCTCTAATAAAAGCTGTTCAACTACAGGATGGTGCAAGTCATGTGGTAACAGACGATGTCTAACTTGCCAACAAATACTGAATACTCAAACATTTACTTGCCACTCCACTGGGTCTGTGCACACGATATTTTGTAATGTAACTATGAAAGGCCGATCATGTAAAAAACCCGATAAAGTTACGCGTTAACTTAACATTTAACGCGATGAATACAGTTTTAACGCGTTAAAACAAGATTTGAACGCGTAAAGAAATCAATATATTTAACGCTTTAAACTTAACAATTATCAAGTTTGCATGGGATTTAACCCTTAGGTGAAAAAATACGTTTATCGCGATAAAATACCCGTCGCACTGGCCACATGTGTCATAATGAATCACATTTACGCGTTAAATTCAATACAATTATGTTGCTACGATACATTACTTTAACGCGTTAAAACATCATTTAACGCGATAAAACATCGTTTAACGCGACAAAACATCGTTTAACGCGATAAAACATCGTTGGATGGAGTTATGGAATAATGCTACTTACAAAATACTATCATGATCTGTTCGTATTTTTTTTTTTGGAGTATCGTGGTGTCCTGGACATTACAGACGAGGAGAATAATGAAGATATTACATGGCGTCTTCCTCTCACGATTAAACCATTCTCTTTAACTAACCAGATTTCAAAATAGCAAACACTGTTTGTTAACTAAAAACCATACAAGTTCTAATGTCCTAATGGTAACAGTTATCTTGAACAACATGGACTCTGAATGCATCGCTTAACGCGATTTACTATCAAAAACAAGTGCTGCAAATGAAAACATACCACCACAAACACATGAAGATGACACCAATGAAGACTATAACATTTTAGCACACTCGGGAATTACAGCCTTCAACGTGTAACCTTGGCTCACACTGATCAGCAATGTATAAAGGGTTCCAAAAAAAGATTAGGGTGAAACCATTCAAACAGAAAAGCCAACGTCTAATCTATATAAAAAAAATGAGAAACACTTATGAAGCACATCAACAAACGACAACCACGGTACCAGGTACCTGACTTAGGACAGGTGCAAACAAATGCAGCGGGTTTATACGTTTTAATAGGCACCAACCTTAATCCAACTTGAAACAATAGTGTATTATCACAACGTAGAAAGACACACTTTAAAACATCAACTGAAATGGCTTAACTCAATCAAATGACATATCACTTCACGAATAAGTTTGATCTATGACTCAATGTAAATACAAAATAAAACAATGGGGTTACAGTCAAACAATATCAGAAAGACAATCATAACCTTGAACAAAATTCAGGACTGATAACGGGCAGAAAAACGGACGGACAGAGAGACAGATTATTTCAGCTTTACAGGTAGGGCACTAATAATAGCGCCCATTTTAGGGGGAGGGGATAAATAATCTGCTCTCCGTACATGCCATATTACAGAACAACGCAGTATTTAGAGGTAAAAAATGACGAAAATGAATGATTGCGCGGAAAAAGAAAAAACCCGACTTAGTAAGTAGTAAAAATAAAGAATAACAACAGAATAACATCCTCCTTCCCCAATGGATATCAAATAGTCATCCTCTTACTTTTGGCACAGATTGATACGTGAGACGTGATAAAAGAGGGTTTAACGCGTTAAAAGAAGGTTACCGCGTATAAAAATCCAACTTTAACGCGTGACAAACATTTTTAACGCGTTAAATGTATCTTTTACGCGTTTAATGCAACTTTCACGCGTTTAAAGCATATTTAACGCGTTAAAAACATCAAAAGTTTGGATTAATTTGGCCCAGTAGTTTCAGAGGAGAAGATTTTTGTAAAAGATTACTAAGATTTACGAAAAATGGTTAAAAATTGACTATAAAGGGCAATAACTCCTAAAGGGGTCAACTGACCATTTCGGTCATGTTGACTTATTTGTAAATCTAACTTTGCTGAACATTATTGCTGTTAACAGTTTATCTTTATCTATATTAATATTCAAGATAATAACCAAAAACAGTAAAATTTCCTTAAAACTACCAATTTAGGGGCAGTAACCCAACAACGGGTTGTCCGATTCATCTGAAAATTTTTAGACAGATAGATCTTGACCTGATAAACAATTTTACCCTTGTCAGATTTGCTCTAAATGCTTTGGTTTTTTTAGTTATAAGCCAAAAACTGCATTTTACCGCTATGTTCTATTTTTAATCATGGCGGCCATCTTGGTTGGATGGCCGGGTCACCGGACACATTTTTAAAACTAGATACTCCAAAGATGATTGTGGCAAAGTTTGGATTAATTTGGACTTGTAGTTTCAGAGGAGAAGATTTTTGTAAAAGATTACTAAGATTTACGAAAAATGGTTAAAAATTGACTATAAAGGACAATTACTCCTAAAGGGGTCAACTGACCATTTCGGTCATGTTGACTTATTTGTAAATCTTACTTTGCTGAACATTATTGTTGTTAACAGTTTATCTCTATCTATAATAATATTTAAGATAATAACAAAAAACAGTAAAATTTCCTTAAAATTACCAATTTAGGGGCAGCAACACAACAACGGGTTGTTCGATTCATCTGAAAATTTCAGGGCAAATAGATCTTGACCTGATAAACAATTTTACCCTGTCAGATTTGCTCTAAATGCTTTTGAGTTATAAGCCAAAAACTGCATTTTACCCCTATGTTCTATTTTTAGCCATGGCGGCCATCTTGGTTGGTTGGCCGGATCATCGAACACATTTTTTAAACTAGATACCCCAATGATGATTGTGGCCAAGTTTGGTTTAATTTGGGCCAGTAGTTTCAGAGGAGTAGATTTTTGTAAAAGTTAACGACGACGGACGACGGACGCCGGACGCAAAGTAATGGGAAAAGCTCACTTGGCCCTGTGGGCCAGGTGAGCTAAAAAGGACATTAACAAAAATGTATGCTTCTTTCGGAGGCAGATTGTGAGCTTAAATGAACGGTGACACCATTTTTTTATTTCATTTTTCTTTTAAGTATATGATAAAGTTCATTAATAAAAAAATATAGCGAAATCCTATATTAGAAAAAAAATTGATTTATAGCCAGGAGCCCCCTTAACGCGTTAAACAATTAAATAACGCATTCAAAATTATTTAAACGCGTTAAAACTGTATTTATCGCGTTAAATGTGATTTTAACGTGTTAAATGTCAACGCGTTACTTTATCGGGTTTTTGACATGATCGGCCTTTCATACCCTTCAAACGCTTTGAGTACACACCCGTGGTAAAATATGAATATACTGCCTGGGCTGTTCCGATCGTACTCCCATGTCATATGATTTTTTATGTATGAGTTACCCGACGTCATAGAACGATGACGTAAGAATTTCAGCATTTAACGGAAAACCGAAAATCATCACAAGAAAACGTAAACAAACGATGCTAAAATGTGGTATAAGCCTTTTTTTTTTATACATATAAGAGGACATAAGACATATAAGTAAATTATCATTTAAATTCAGCCAAAACTATTTAAATACGTTATTGTAAATAGTTTGCGCTTCGATCCAAAAGAATTGCTGTATTTGTCATAATTCATGGGGGCATTTTATCTAAAAAAAATCATTCATATAAATGTGCTGCAATAAATATTCACTTTCTTTTTGCCATGCTGCAGAGCTATTTTTAAACATACCTGTAATTTCACTGCCATACATTAAAATGGGTTTTATTGTATGGTCATATATATGTAATAGAGTAGAACTACTAGATATAAATTTTAAACCTAAATATTTATAATTGTTAACACATTCTATTGTATCTTTTTCGAAATAAAAATATTCATTTAAAAGTTTACCAGGTTTGTTAAATATAATAACTGTGACATGCAGTATTTTGGCGAGACAGAACAGCCATTCAACAAACGCATGAATGGTCATCGTAGTGACTACACCTGCAAGCCCGACCTCCCCGTAAGTCGTCATTTGAGATCACCTGGGCACGCCCAAGCTGATCTAAAAAAAACTTACCATCACTATAATAGATCACAACGAGTATTTGCACTGTTTGGTTGCGAGAGGTCTCGTAGTTACAAAAAATGTAAGATCACTGCATACCGAAAAACATCAGCGAATTAGAGTGCGGGAAGACAATGATTTAACAGTAGAAAGCTTATGAAGATTTTGATTAGGTAAAGCATGTTCTTTTACATTTATTCTAAAAACAGTTGTTGGCATGACACGGGTTATGTTCTTCTCATATATGTTATGATGGTATGATACTAAACCCCTAACGGGACGGATTGTGCCTGATGTTCATATGATGAAATCATAATCTTTCAGTCAGTTTAATTGAAGTTTGGAGCTGGCATGTCAGTTAACTGCTAGTAGTCTGTTGTTATTTATGTATTATTGTCATTTTGTTTATTTTCTTTGGTTACATCTTCTGACATCAGACTCGGATTTCTCTTGAACTGAATTTTAATGTGCGTATTGTTATGCGTTTACTTTACTACATTGGTTAGAGGTATAGGGGGGGGGGGGGGGGGGGTTGAGATCTCACAAACATGTTTAACCCCGCCGCATTTTTGCGCCTGTCCCAAGTCAGGAGCCTCTGGCCTTTGTTAGTCTTGTATTATTTTAATTTTAGTTTCTTGTGTACAATTTGGAAATTAGTATGGCGTTCATTATCACTGGACTAGTATATATTTGTTTAGGGGCCAGCTGAAGGACGCCTCCGGGTGCGGGAATTTCTCGCTACATTGAAGACCTGTTGGTGACCCTCTGCTGTTGTTTTTTATTTGGTCGGGTTGTTGTCTCTTTGACACATTCCCCATTTCCATTCTCAATTTTATCTTTTACAAGAAAGTCCACGTACACTTGTTATGTGGTAAAACGTAGATTTTCAGGCGCATGACATATATTCCAATGTATGATTGTAATTTGAAGTATCATATGACATTAAATGATTTAAAGGTACAAAAAGTCATGTTCTAAAGTTTGCAATTTATAGATATAGCTAATTTTACCACACCTCTTTTGGAGAGAATTTACCAGGCCTCTTTTGGAGAGATACTGCATCTTCTTAGATATTTTTTTTCACATCCTGATTCCCAGATATGATCTTCATGTTTCATGTCATCAAACAACTTAGAGACACATTCAGACTTCGGAATTTTAGCATTATAATTAATGAAGGATAGTTGTGAAAATGAATTCATTCTCATGAATGCTCAAAAAAAGAAGGATTAACAAAAAATTAAGTATTATCTGAATCTGAGGTATTGGATTCCTAAACATGTCGTACAACCAGCATGCACTTTCCATAAACATGCCGTACAACCAGCACTTTCCCTAAACATGCCGTACAACCACCGCTTTCCATTTGTTTTGAAACTACGTTATAAAGTGGCAGTGGAACACCAGTCTAAGGGACATAACCGTTGCTAAATATAAACATAAAAAATGGGAGCACATTCTGGCAAGCTTTCGGGTCAGAACAGTATCAAAGGTAAATACATATCTATTTAATTATTTCATTTTCTATTTAAAAAAATAGAGAACACGCCTGAAATTAATTATTTATAATGATCATCGTATAGATTGTATAACAGGTCAATTTATTCGTCGATATTCAATTTACATAACGCCTGCAACTTACAAAAGTAATGAGAATTTTCTTGTGTAATTAACTTAAACCTCATAAAAGTATGAAAAAAATCAAGTGATACACATGCATTTATTTACATAACCGATGTTTGTATATCTATTGTTTTTGGATTATATATAATATACATATATATATAATCCAATAACACTAGTAAATATATATACTAGTATAACCCGTTGTTTACAAAAAGTACTTATCATCAAGTTAATGTTCAAAGGGACTTAACTAAATTTTACAATGAAGCTTAAATATGTTATCTAAAAATAAAAGTGTAGTGTATTTCTATATTTTTCTCGTCTTATCAGAATCTATCAGAAATCTGACAAATGTATGTTAATTCTGAACTTGCATGGTTACTCCGGTGGTTGAATATATGATTTGTATTCTGCAGAAGTACGTATAGTATACACATGAGATATCAATTGCTTTCAGTGTTAGAACAGTGACTGATGAAGATAATTATTTTATGCGTCCGAAAATGTTTTTTTTTATATTCAAATATGTACCAGAAATATTTTTTAACAGAAGAACGAATTTTGATGAGGACAACTTTTGTTACTCGGTAGCGGCTGCGCAGTTCATTAGAATTATTAAGCATTCAAATTGCTAACTTAATCAAAAATGAATTTATAGAAACACTCGGACTGTTTACACGAATTGCAATGCAGTAGAAAAAGGTGGCTCAACTTCTTTTTAACCCTCGGTTATGCCCGCGTCACACTATCCCGATTTTTATATACGATTGACACCCGAATGCGAAAATTGTAAGTTCGTACGAAGTTGGTCCCGATCTCGTTAAAATACCAAAAAGTGATCGAAGCAAGTACGATGAATAACGAAGTTTATACGATGGTGCCGAAATTATATACGATAGCAAAAGATGGACATACGAAGGTTAACCGAAGACGGGTATTTAAGCTTCATATCTCAGCCGAAGCCTACACGATGGATTACGAAGGTTACACGATGGATTACGATGATGGCGCGATGGCCATACGATGTCTAAAAGACGTCGTGTACAGCTTACGATGCATTTAAATTATATGCCGAAGGCATCACGCTTTTTAAATTGTTTGATCAATATTGAATATATATTATATTGTACATTTAATTTCTGGTTTAATCATAAGACGGAAGACCGTGGGCTTGAAGGGTAAAACTTGACTCTATGTCTCTGCATATAATGCCACCAAAATCAGGGAGAGGAAGAGGAATATTTTACATACGAGGGGATGCCACACTCGGCATTGCCTTGTTTGAACTGTAAAATGTGTGCACTAGTCTGAATAATCACCCATAATTATGCCCATGTTTACTGATCTATCTTAAAGGTAAGGTAATGGGTTCGTTGATCCCTTTTATCCAAAAAGAGCTCTTTCCAGGAGAATATCATAATAATATAGACAAAAGGAAGGATATGGGGAAAGCAACAAATGCGGCAAAATATGACATATAGAAAACAAAATGGTTATGGAGTAAACATTCGTGTGACAACAACTCAGACGATACATAAAAAATCAGAATAATGAAGAAAAAGTTGGTTTCCCTATATACGTGTACCTACAGTGTTGGTGTACGAGGCGCGTTTATGATTTTCATTATGTTACTTGATATGAAAAATTGACAAACAATAATATTTTACTCGTAAAAGTAAATCCTGAGCCTGTAATAGCTGCTCTTCTTGTTCCATTTGAATTAATAGAAACAACGCTGTCGCCTTTCTTGTTCTCATAGAATCATATGATATGAGCTCCATGGTTTGTGAAGGTCTTTCTTAACTGTCGTATTAGACTGATCTAGACTGACCAGTGCATATCACGCATGGCACTTTAAATGTATTTTAGCGCGAAAATTAACTTACATTTAGCTTGATTTATTGCCGTCGTAGTTCCATCTTGTCGGCTTCGTACTTTTATTCGATGGCAACACGACGGGATTACGAGGTCTTCACGAAGTCGTGTTGCCATCGTAAGACCTTCGGGTAGCTTCGTGATTCATTCGTGTAGACATCGTAGTGTCAAAACTGCCCGATGGAAACGATGGAAACACGAATACAATACGATGTTCAAAGATGCATTCCCGGTGACATTACGATGGTGAGGATGGTAATACGAACTCAATACGAACCCTCAACATCGGACGCACCTTCGAGTATTTTTTAACATGTTAAAAAATTTAGAACCCTTCCCGAAGTTGTCCCCGAAGGCTAGAAAAAGTGGCCGATGATTCTACGATGGTTAAAGATGGCACTACGAATAGCCCGATCTGGATACGATCAGTCCGGATTTTGAAAATTTCCATAATCGTGTTGCCATCCGCGTAAAAATCGGGACAGTGTGACGCGGGCATTACGAAACTCAAAGTAAAATTTTAAGAGATAAGTCTTTTTCAATTCAAAGAATTATCAACTCTGTTCACCGTTCATAAAAATGCTGTTTGTCGATAAATATGATAACTAAAACAAAACATTTCCCTACCAACATCACAGCCTTCGATTAAAATTTTAACATAGAGGTAAAATGCAAGTTTTGTCTAATATATTGGAAACCACTAAGGATTGAAAAATCTGACGGGCTTCATTGTTCAATAAGCAAAGTATACAATAAACATACAGTCACACAGTATATTATCATGTTTCATTATAAATGTATGTAAACCAGTACTTATGGCTTAACTACACGAGGGTGTTGATGGAGTCATTCATCTCTGTTTTCTTTAATTTCTAGGTCATGAAGACATTGGAAATAAAGTAGCTATCGCTTTGAAAGCAGGTAATTAAACATTTCTTTGCGAATAGTCATTGAAAAATAGTCTCTATAAAAAATCCGTTTAATATTAGACACAGGTCGATTCCCTCAATTTTCTACCGTACAAAAAGGGAGGCGAAAGATACCAAAGGAATATCCCTTAAAGACAAACAGACAAAGTCATAGCAAAAGATTAAAAACAACAAAAATAACGAACAAAAGCCGACAAAATACAACATGAAACAAACGATTGAGCAAACACGAACACAACCAAAAACCGAGGTGTTGTCAGGTGACCCGAAAAGGTGGCACCGTAGTGCTGTTTGTGTTTTTAAGTACAAAAATTCTTATTTAGTGATATCAAATTCAATGAAAAGAGAAGGTATTATGGTAAAAATATAAATTTAATATTTACCAGTTCTTCGAATGATAAGGGCATACGATACAGTTTTGATCCCGTATTTACATTTTGATAGAAATTTCCATATGGACTATTTTTTACCTGATTAAATCAAATATGTTATAAAAATATACCTTCATGTGCCACTTTTTGAGTAAAATGAGGTCGAAATTTTGTATATTTGCTCAAAATTCGGATTTGTGGCCGTATTTTCCTTTTCGAAAGTAAGACACCAACCACAAGTTGTTTCCTTTTACCTTTTTCCTTTTTCGAAATTCAAATTTTGAAAAATATTACAAGTCCAAATTGAATTTTAATTTCCTCAAAATTTCTTTTCCTCAAAATTTTTTTTCTCAATTTTTTTTTTCACAAATTTTTTTTTCCTCAAATTTTTTTTTCACAAAATTTTTTGTCCTCAAAATTTTTTTTCCTCACTTTTTTTTTCTAAACCATTTTTCCCTTATTTTTTTCATTTCCTTATTCGTTTTCTATTTCCTTTTTCGATTTTCAGTTCCTTATTCGGTTTCAATTTTCTTTTTCGATTTTCATTTCCTTATTCAGTTTCTTTTTCATTATTCGGTTTCTATTTCCTTATTCGATTTTCATTTCCTTATTCGGTTTCATTTCCTTATTCGCTTTCATTTCCTTATTCGTTTTCTATTTCCTTTTTCGATTTTCATTTCCTTATTCGGTTTCTTTTTCCTTATTCAGTTTCCTTTTCCTTATTCGGTTTCTATTTCCTTATTCGATTTTCATTTCCTTATTCGATTTTCATTTCCTTATTGGGTTTCTATTTCCTTATTCAATTTTCATTTCCTTATTCGATTTTCATTTCCTTTTTCGATTTTTATTTCCTTATTTGATTTTCATTTCCTTATTCGGTTTCTATTTCCTTATTCGATTTTCATTTCCTTATTCGATTTTCATTTCCCTATTCGATTTTCATTTCCTTATTCGATTTTCATTTCCTTATTTTCTATTTCCTTATTCCTTTTCTATTTCCTTATTCGGTTTCTAGTTCCTTATTCAATTTTCGTTTCCTTATTTGATTTCAATTTCCTTATTCGATTTTCATTTCCTTATTCAGTTTCTATTTCTATTTCCTTTTTCGGTCTTATTTCTATATACGGTTTCTATTTCCTTATTCGGTTTGTATTTCCTTATGCGATTTTCATTTCCTTAGTCGATTTTCATTTCCTTATTCGGTTTCTTTTTCCTTATTCGATTTTCAAATTTTGAAAAATAAAAGTCTAAACTGATACACAAAAATTTGTTTTTCCTCTTAATTTGTTTTCCTGAAAATTTCCTTATTCGGTTTTTATTTCCTTATTCGATTTTTATTTTCCTTTTCGGTTTGGGAGAAAAGCGTTTCGTAGTGCCGAGACACTACCACTACCATACAGTCGTTCTTAACTGGTTTTTTTTTAGCTGTTTCGTAAGACCAAATGTCCCCTACGAAACAGTACAGGGTAGATTATGAAAATAATATCATTTTAAAGAGTATTAAAGAATACACTTTTTATTTACAAATAGGTTTATGATAGAGGTATTCAAAATAACTCCTGTATTTGTCGCTTCTGTAAAAGAAGTAAAAAAAAATACCAAAATCGGGAATACGCTGGCATTTCAGGATGCGCCTTTCAATACTACAAAATGACCACTTTCAATTTTATATTGCATAGTGACATAATTGGGCGTGTTTTAATAAAAGCGTGAATTTCAGACCTAAAAAAAAAATGGAAAATCAACTTGTCTAAAATTTTATTTCAAGAGTTATTTCGTTTTGTTATTGTCCAGCAGGACTGCTCTGAACGGAGAACGTTTGTCCGTATCCGCTTACCCCCCGACAATCGCCTTATGATATCGGTACTTCAAGTTTAGAAGCGAGTTTTTTCTTACATCTGTTTTCCGTCACGCTTTCACCACTTACAGCTGCTAAAATTATGTGTTTGGTCACTAAGGAATCTTTTGATCTTTGAGCTTTTGTATGAGTCAGGACTTTTTTAACATCAACTAAGACATGTTTTGCTATTTCATCATTTTCAATTTCGTCAGGGGATTTAACAATGTTCATTTGCCTTAATTTTGCCATTGTAGGTGACTGCTTAGATTTTTTCCCCGTCAAAAGGTTTATCAAAAGTTCAGCCTTTTTTCTAAGAGTTTGAGGAAGTGCTCTCTTAATTTTTTTCATTGCTCTGGATTTTTGCATTCTATTTGTAAAATTCGTTACATCTTCAATTTCTACAATTTCAAGATTTTCTTCACCTTTTCTTTTTCCCTAAACCTTCTGACATTATGCAAGTTTTTTAATCTCCTAGCTTCAGCTTTTTGCTTAAGTGAGTTGTGTTTTTCCCTTTGTCTCCTCTTTTTTACAGCAGCTATGGAATTTTTGTATTCTTTTATTCTCTCATTTTGTTTCATTTCGTAGTATAATTTATTTCTCTCACTTTTTTGTTGTGTTTTCCTTTCTCACTTTCTGTTATCTTATCCGTTAGAAGTCCGTCCATATCCGTTGCATGTCCGTTTAGCGTACGTTTTATACGTCGACGTCTGTTTTGTCCGGTGGAAAATTTTGAGCATGTTCAAAACTTTGAACAGACGTCCAACGGATGAAATGTCCGTTGAACGTCCGGTAGGCGTTCGTTTTGTACGGTACTCGTCCGTTTCGTTTCCGTTTTGTATCCGTTACGTGTCCGTTATACATCCGTTGGAGGTCTGGCAGATAAATTCACCAACGGACTTCTGACGGACGTCTAACGGATAAAACGGATGTTGAACGAATATGAAACGGACTTCTACCGGACGTATAACGGATAAAACGGATGATGAACGTCCGTTGGATGTACGTTTGACATCCGTTCTGTCCGTTACGGTTCCGTTTCACGTACGTTGCATACCCGTTGTGTGTCCGTTTTATTCGTTCAGTGCATCAACGGACTTCCAACGGATAACAATTTTGTCAACGGACTACTTTTATTTTCATCCGTTAGGCGTCCGTTCGTGCTATCCGGTAAGGTGTGACCGAGGCTTTAGCAACGTCATTACCTCCCCTGTAACTGAATCGTACCGGATAGCACGAATACTGCCATGTCCTTGAGATTGAAGCTAGACTGATATCCTCTACGCAACAATGCAGCTATAACCCTGGATATTCTTCATCTTTATGAAATGTCAACCACAGAAAGGTATGCCCGTTACCAGAATGCAACCATGTCCCTTGATATTTTTTCCCTTCTAGTATTTAAGGTCCAATACAGATACTCAAAGTGCTAAGAAGTACTTTAATGTGATTGGTAAATTGCATAAATAAGAACATTATAGTACATGTATTTAATAATTATTTTAAGTATTAATTGATATTTTACTTTGTTTCTAATTCACAGGAGACAGTAAGCTTTGTCATACTGTCATCAAGGAATATATCAAATACGGATGGAATAAAAATCAAATTTGCAAATGGCTGATAGAAGCAATTTTTAATCACAATTTAAACGTGGTAAAGGCAATCATTACAGGAGTAGATGTTGAGCCAGAATTACAATCCGAATTACGTAAGTTGAGATACAAAGGTTATACTGCACTAAGATGGGCTGAAGTACTCGAATCGAGGGAGATAGTGGATTTTCTTCAGAGAAAAGAGTTTGTTGCTCTCGGGTCCTCCACAAATGCCTGGTCTGCAATCAGTTCTATAATTATCATTGAAAATGAACATTTGATTCAAAATGTAGCAACACTGATCAATAAACGACATGATGTTAATAAACCTCATAGCGATTTTACACATTCAGATGCAAACCAGTGCGACACTCAGGATAGAGTAATGTTAAACGAGACGCCCTTTTTAGTAGCTCTCAAGACCGGCAGATACGATGTCATGGCCCTACTGTTGATGAATGGGGCACTACCGTTAGTCGAGGATTTCTTTTTATATAGACTTTTGGAAATTAATGTCAGAGCGAAGGTGTTTTATTTGTTGCTTTCATGTAACGCCCTTAAAAGCATGCCGGCAGGTGACACTTCTCTTTTACAATTTCTCCTGGCGCGAAGCATTCATGTGTATGTTTTAAGTCATGTAAAACCGAGTATAAAAGACCTCATCATGCTTCTTTTAGAGACATTTGATGATTTTTGCCATGAAGATAAACGATTCCTTTTATCAAATGATGTTTATACCGTAGATGAAGAAATATTGGCAAAAATTCACAGTGTGCTTTACGAACCACGAACATTAGCCGATTTGTGCAGACGTCGCTTGAGAAGTCATTTAGGTCTTAGTTTTCAAATTTTTATCAACTACATCAAACATGGCGGTTTTCCTCCGCGTATTATAAAATTGAGAAAGGAAATGGTGAATATGTCAAAGCGACAACCACCCGACCATAGAGCAAACAACAGCCGAAGGCAACCAATGGGTCTTCAATGTAGCGAGAATTCCCGCACCCGTAGGTGTCCTTCAGCTGGCCCCTAAAATATGCATAATAGTACAGTGATAATGGACGTCATACTAAACTCCGAATTATACACAAGAAACTAAAAATTAAAATCATACAAGACTAACAAAGGCCAGAGGCTCCTGACTTGGGACAGGCGCAAAATTGCGGCGGGGTTAAACATGTTTATGAGATCTCAACCCTCCCCCTATACCTCTAGCCAATGTAGAAAAGTAAAAGAATAACAATACGCACATTAAAATTCAGTTCAAGAGAAGTCCGAGTCTGATGTCAAAAGATGTAACAAAAGAAAATAAATAAAATGACAATAATACATAAATAACAACAGACTACTAGCAGTTAACTGACATGCCAGCTCCAGACCTCAATTAAACTGATTGAAAGATTATGTCTTCATCATATGAATATCAGGTACAATCCCTCCCGTTAGGGGTTTAGTATCATACTATCATAAAATATATGAGAAGAACATAACCCCTGTCATGCCAACAACTGTTTTTTTTAGAAATAAATGTGTTTAGTTCCGATGCAAAGACCCTATCAGTGAATCAATGTTAAAGCCAAAATATGCAATCTTTAATGACCTGACAACAGTATCGTAACTATATCCCCTTTTAATAAGTCTATTTAAAGGTTTTGTTAGTTTCTGAGGAGAATACTGACATTTTTGTGCTTTATAAAGAATATTTCCATAAAATTTTGGATGTGAAATACCTGAACGTATAAGATGTCTGCATGTTGAGTTATATTTACGAATTATTTCCTTATACCGGTGATAAAATTTAGTAAATGTTTTGACCAGTTTGTGATATCGAAAACCCTGGTGTAATAATTTTTCAGTAATACATAAATTTCTCTCGCTAAAATCTAATACATTGTTACATACACGAGCGAATCGTACAAGTTGAGATATATAAACACCATAAGATGGTGACAAGGGAACGTCACCATCTAAAAATGGATAATTAACAATAGGAAATGAAAAATCATCTCTTTTATCATAAATTTTTGTATTAAGCTTCCCGTTTATGATATAGATATCAAGATCGAGGAAAGGGCAGTGGTCATTGTTATCATTAGCTTTATTTAAAGTAAGTTCTACAGGACAAATTTCTTTAGTATACATACTGAAGTCGTCATTATTTAGAGCCAATATATCATCCAAATATCTAAAAGTATTGTTAAATTTTTGTATCAAATGTTGTTTTGATGGGTCTTTGCTAATTTTAGTCATAAATTGTAACTCATAACAATACAAAAAACAGGTCCGCAATAAGTGGTGCACAGTTAGTCCCCATTGGAATTCCAATAACTTGACGATATACGGAATCTCCAAAGCGAACAAAAATGTTATCAAGTAAAAATTCAAGTGCATAAATAGTATCAAAGCATGTCCAATTGACATAGTTCTTTTGTTTATTGCTACTAAAAAATGATCTAAAAGAGTTTGAACATATGTACTCGCATTCCGACTTTTTAAATGCCCAGTTAATTAGGGATGTGAATTTTTTCTTAATAAGAATATGAGGCAAAGTGGTATATAGGGTAGAAAAATCAAAACTTTGAACAGATTCAAAATCACCAATATATGCATGCAATTTATCAAGTACTTCCAAAGAGTTTTTGACACTCCAAAAGTAATTAATTCCACTATTTTCAAAGGCCTTATTTGAACAATTTATTATCAGGTTTTTTATTGTACCAAGTGTACTAGTAAGTAAAACAGACAATTTAGTAGTTGAACAATGGCTGGAAGATGAAATAAATCTATATTTGTAAGGTTTTTTGTGCAGCTTCGGAAGCCAGTACATAGTTGGGACTTTCATTGTGTTTGGTTCTGCTTGTAAAGAAGTAGCTAAAAGTTTATGTTTGTTACAGATGTCGTTTTCTGAAAATGAAGTCAGTTGGAATGTTGGTGAATTCGTGATTTCCTTTTGTAGAACCTCTATATAAAATTTACGTCAAACAATAATGATATTATTAGCAGCTTTATCAGCCGGGACAAAAACAAATTCCTTGGCTAGTTCTGTTAGTTTATTTTTGATACGCGAAATAGGGTTTTTATAGTTTTTGTTGAGGGTAAAATGTTCTTTAAAATGTTGTATTCGAATATCAACTATCTTCATTACTGAATTAAAAAAAGAGTCCAAAGATTTTTTGTCAGCTTTTTCCCGTTTTACCCATTTCAAACAGTAGGCGCGGAGTGAGTCGTTGATGATATTACGACACTCATTCCAGTTAATAGTTGACGGGGGACGATATTTAGGTCCTTTACTGAGGAATGATTTTAACTCTCGGTCGCGAACGATGTTAAGGTCTCCTGTTATAACATGGGAAATTGGTCCATAGGTGTATTCTGAATTACTGCAATTACACGACATAGGTGTATTATCAGTGATATTTACATCTTTACACAATTGGCTATAATTAAACACATATTTTCGGGTAGATTTCTTGTAAATATAACAAATGAGAGGGAGTTCAGTATTATCAAAATATCCAGGAATTTGGTCTTTAACAGAATGGTCGTTAAAAATACCGGCAATATTTACAAAATCAAAACCTTTATTGACATACTTTATTTTAATAAAATGTTTTTTATGATCTTCAGGGCGATCAATTTTTGGAAACAGTTTAGAATAACAATATGCCATTATAATTTGGACAATTTCATACTTAGGACTGTAATATGAAATTGTGTTGCAATCCTCTAAAATTTTATTTTATTTATTTATAGGTAAAGAACAAAGCTTGGTTAACAGATAATGTCTGCCGTTGTTTTTTGAAATGGAAATTAGGTCCGAAATATTTGTATGGTTGGTCCGAAATTTTCTTTGATTGCGATTTTTTCTGCGTCCATGAGAACGATTTTTACGAACAGTTTTAGAAACTATATCCAAAATGTTAACAGAATCGGTTCTTGATATATTGCCAATTCCCATGATATTATCATTAAGACCGAGAGGGTAGACTGTCTGTAATTTTTTAATCCAATTTAATTCATTTATTTTTCGTGATCGTACAAACTTGGAATGAGATTCACCAGGCTGCTTATTTACTACTTCTAAAGGTTGAACTGTTAAATATTTAATAGGATGACTGTGCTTCTTAAGATGTTGATAAATGATACTTTTGAATTTATTGGGTCTTTTAAAACGATACAGGTGTTCTTGCGTGCGTTTAGATAAATATCGCCCAGTTTCACCTACGTACTGAATACCGCATCCCGGTTTGTTTCATGTGAGTAAATAAATAATACTGTTTGTTTTTCAAGTAATATCAGTTTCAAAATTTAGAGAAAATGTGCGACCATTAAATGTGGACCTTACTGTATTGTTGGTGGAAAGACGGGGACACGTAAGTCATTTTTTGGCATGACACTTATCGATAGAAGGGTAACCACGATTTTTATTGTTAAAAACGTTAGCTATTGTAGTATTTTTAGATAAGCGATTCTGAAGATTGAGACGTGTAGATACCCTTTGAACGAGTTTAGTATTTAATATTTTTCCATTTCTAAGCTTCATATTTGTTTTTTGGTATAGACTACATTCAGTATAGACATTTGTTTCTAAAATACTTCAACGAAGAAGACATAAAGTGTTTTGAACAAAGTCTAATTTGACTGGTTTAGAACTGCGGAGATCAGGATAACTTTTAAAAATTCAAGCTAAGTAGTTCGGAAATATATAAAACTGATAGTATCTAGGCGATGTAGGTATCTCTTAGACCACTGTCATATCAAGCTTGAATTCGTGTACTGCATTAAAGGAATAGAAAAGCAAATAATAATTTTATTGAATACAAAATATTTTACCAAGAAAGTATCATATACCAATATAATGGTTCCGTCCTATTACTTAAAAATGGATATATATTTTCAATAGTGATACTTGTGACAGTTTGCTGCTGCCAGAATGTTACTACATAAAAAGTGAAAGTGCATGATGGAATGTTCCTACACAGAAATGGAAAATTTATAATGGTGAAAATTGAAACTATCTCTTTTGTCGTGAAGTTCGGTTCTCAACCGAATCTCATTACCAACTTCTCGTACTAAAAGTATAAAGTAAAGAACAGGCAATCGCTAAGCGGAAGCATTACACTGTCATTTTTTCAGCCAAAATTAGTATCAGACTCACACGTTCCAAAAGTTTCAATATCTTTATTTATTTTCATAACTTTTGTCAAATTTTCTGGGGAATTTAATACAAACACAATTCTACACTTCTGAAATCTCGCGTGCAGTTACTAGTATTGTACAATCTGGAGTTGGTGTAATGATTCGAGCGTGGCCGTCTACACATAAAATATCATACATGTATTTTAAGTCACTATTCCGACCGGACGTGTAGTCGTATTTGTACAGACAACACACTCAAACGGACGGTCCAGATAACCATACATAGAGTTTACAATTACAAGCTATGTCTGAGCAAAATGAATTATTCCCCTTGCAACGTAAATCGACTTAGTGGTTAATATTTGGGTTGTATTTATTATCTCAAAAATACATTGATAAATATAATATAAAATTACCGTCTTAAAACTAAAATTAATGATTTTTTTCTCAGGAAATCTTCATTATCAACCTTTAGTCGCTTTTAATTCTGCTTGCCTGTACCCTTTTAAAATGAATTAGTATTTTCCGAAGTTTTACTGAAAATATATGAACTGAACTTTTAAGACGAAGAAAAACAAGTATGGCA
The DNA here is from genome assembly GCF_963676685.1 of Mytilus edulis. Taxonomy (NCBI): domain Eukaryota; kingdom Metazoa; phylum Mollusca; class Bivalvia; order Mytilida; family Mytilidae; genus Mytilus; species Mytilus edulis. Next base: position 99,045,200 of record NC_092345.1, on the reverse strand, counting down.
ACAACGATTACGACAAGCTTTTAATTGTTCCAAGGCTATGAAAAATGTGAACATATTCAAAGAAATTAAAAAAAAAAATTAAAAAAAAAACACATATCAATAGCGGATTCTCGGAATAACAAAAAAATAAAGATATGGCATACCATAATACCATAACTATACAATAAGGTTCCTGATTTGGGACTTGAATATACGGCGGAGCTTGGAAAGTATTTTGAATTCTTATTGTGTACATTATAAACTACAAAAAGTGCAAAAAGATTCATAGTAATATAATAACACTTATCGTCTAGTAAAGGAAAAACACTTAATTCTAATACATGTATTGGTATTTCATACATTTAAAAAATATGACGTCAAACTCGACCTCGGATGAGTCGAATACTTTCGTCTGGTCCCTTCGACTTCGACACAACGAGGTTCGACTGTATTTCAATAAAATAGATAGAAAAAAAAACAAGTTAAAAAAAAAGAGGAATAAAAGCATACCATCATCAACAACTACGTACATGTACTAAATTGAAACTTCATCGCTTGGGAAGGCATCTGGACAGTCATGTAGCAACACAGCATAAGAACAAACTGTAAAAAACATTTAAAATGAACTTTCCTTGTCAGTTCGGTACAAAAACAAATAACCAAAAAAAAAATGAAAAAAATTATTGATCTATTATTCAAAGCCAATTTACAACTTAAAAAAAATCTGTATCAATGTTGCCATTGTAGCTCTGCAAGATTGTAAAAGCTCTAGATAAGTTCTGTAACTCTGAGGTAAGTGCTATGAAACATAGGTTAACCAACAGGATGTTTTGTTATAGTTAAGTCTTAAAATAAGATTATAAATGAATATTTCAATTACAAATATTTTCAAATTAAATTCCCTATCAATAAGGGCATCTCTTTAAATTTGATTTTATGAAATTTTGGATTTTAATATCCCACAATATCATATGACTGTCAACCACGAGTTACCTTACATTAAAACATTTTAGATGACTATCTGATTTCAATTATCCCTAGACCGAATATTAAACCTAAAATTCGACAGAAATTCAATGAAACGCATAAAATAGTTGATCGTATCGATATTTTTTACTTTTTCACTTGAAGGCACTAAATAGTTGGCGTCGAAGCTAGTTGTCGTCTGCCACAATGTTATCAGGTAATAAGATGAATAAAAAAACACAAAGAAATATTTGCTGATCGTGTATTATTTAAGTTAGTGACGTAGTTGTCTTGAAATGTTTTGACCTTATGTTAAAAAAATCCGTTGTAAAAATCTACCATAAAATTTTATGATATTCGTGTTTAATTTTCCTGATTCAGAAAAAAAATCTTAGTCCAATTGTTTGATCGTGTTGGTCCATTTTTTTTTATTTGAAAAGGAGACTTTTCAAGTTGAAACGTCTAAATGCGGCTTGATAGTGACATCCGGGCGCTTTGAAACCTAAACATTGCCTATTTGTGTTGTAAAGAGTTTTGTCTGACTTAACTACTTGTCAGTAAGTGGGGACACTTGAGATGAATCGAAACAATTAACAACATACTAATAACTTATACTTGTTAATAAGATGGTGCTTGAAAAATATTAATTCTATTCACATGAATACCTTAAATATGTCAACAATGCATCCGCTTGGGAGTTTATCTTTCTTATGCATTTTTTTACAAAACAAACCACTAGAGCTCACTTGCAAACATAAATTCATGTGGCGCTGTATCGGCGCGTCACGTAATGTTTACATTAAAAAACAAATAAAAGTACCACACCATGAGATATTTTGAATTCCACATGGTCTGTGCATATGACAAACCTGATCTGATTTCAATATGCCTTTCTTTAGGGGCATAACTCCTCTCTGTAAACAACACGTAATAATTGATTCATACTATTAAGTATTCCAATTTTCTCAGAAGGAATCAAATTGAATTTTTAAATCCCTCAAACCGTACAAGTGCTACAAAACCAGGTTTAATCCACCATTTTCTACATTTGAAAATGCCTGTACCAAGTCCGAGATATGACAGTTGTTTTCCATTTGATTTGAATAGGGACATTCAGTTTTGAATTTTCATTCGAGTTCATTATTTTTGTGATTTTACTTTTCCCTTTCAAAGAGCAATTTCTTGTAAACTAGTTACAGATATCAACTAATTTAGTTTAAATTTTAAACATATTGTATTTGCTAAATCTAAGCAATTGAATGAGACACAAATACATTATACGTGTGAAGTCTTCCCCATAGTACAATATGATTACCTTAAACAAATTTTCTGAAGGCCGATTAAGATTGTTAAGTAAACTATATCTACATGTAGTGTAGTTTGGGCAAACGAACAAGAAATGATGAGCATCATCAATAGCTGACCCACACTGACAGGAAAGATTCAGTATAATTTAAGCATTGAAAGCGCCATAAATTAAGAGAAAAGCGGAACATCGCATTTGATATAAAATAATATCTTGTTGTCTCGAACTTTACTCAAGAGACTATCTTTTTCAATTATTTCGTGAATTCAGATACAAAGCCGATGTTGTGAATGTTTAGATAAAGCTTATTTCGTTCTCGATTTGTGGATATAATAAAAGATTCAGTGGTAAATGAAAACCTACAAAATGGAGCAATGATATTTTGACCGTTTCTCAACAAATAGATGGATTACATAAGGTACTCAGGTGCATGTTTTGATTCATATTAGCAAACATCTGTAATTTTCTTCTTCTTTCGTATAACCTCAGAGTACAGCGTTTTAGTTTTAGTAAAGATACCCAACCGATGAAACATGTCTTCAGTACACATATCAATGTTATGTCATGATAGCACAACAGTATCATTATCCTGAAGGACGTGACAGTTTACCGGTACTGACATCGACCTGATAGTGGCACATTTGTAATATATAATAAATTGACAATTTTCATGCATGCACTAAAGAACTCACAGAAAACAAAATAAATACTCGATTGGAAAGGCAACATATCGACAAAATGCACAGAATTTAAGAAGGTTTATTTTTTAGAATGACTGACATACTAGGCATCTATCAAAGGGAAAACTACAGTGTAATATTGGAAAATCAACATTACGACGTATTATAAATCTTTTTAAAATTGCTTCAGATAGCAGTATTTGTATTTCAAAATTCTGTCTAACACATTTGCTGTAGTTGATATTTTATTCTTCAAACTAAATTGCAAAAATGTGGTATATTGAGTCAAATGTATCGGTTTTGACATGTTCCTGGATTCTAGTGACACAAAAACTGATGTTTCTCTACTATAGAGGCCAGATTACACTGTCATTTTTATTTATCGTCATACTAATTCCTTCTATGCATCAATTTGCCAAAGTTGCGGTTTCTAATAATGTATTTTTAAAAGATAGACAATTCTGATTTGATTATGGCGTGTTGTTGTCTGAATTAAAAAGTTGTATGACATTGAGGACTTGAAAACTATTGATAAATCAATTTTCTGGGAAATAAGTATTAGCTACTATACAAGGGTAACAAAAGAACACATGGTCCTTATATCTTCAAAAAAGAGGGGCGAAAGATACCAAAGTGACAGTCAAACTCATAGATCGAAAATAAACTGACAACGCCATGGCTAAAAAAGGAAAAGACAAATAGACCAATAATAGTACACAAGACACAACATAGAAAATTTAAGACTAAACAACACGAACACAACCAAAAACTGGGGGTGATCTCATGTACTCTGGAAGAGTGAGCAAATCCTGCTCCAAATGTGGCACCCGTCGTGTTGCTCATGTTATTACAAATCTGGTAAATATTCTAATTCTTTATAGTCAATATAGTATACTCAAATTCAAGGATATTGCACAGCGTTAACTAAACACACTTAACATAACAGCAGTTCCTAATACCCGTTACAAAAAATATAAGGTTCAACAGAACACACTCGAACAATTAGGAGGGGGGACTCGAGGAAGGTTGTAAGTTCATGCTCGACAGGTGAAATGCTCTGTCTTAAAATAGATATAGGAAGATGTGGTGTGAGTGCCAATGAGACAACTCTCCATACAAATAACAATTTAAAAAGTAAACCATTATAGGTTAAAGTACGGCCTTCAACACGGAGCTTTGGCTCACACCGAACAACAAGCTATAAAGGGCCCCAAAATTACTAGTGTAAAACCATTCAAACGGGAAAACCAACGGTCTAATCTATATAAACAAAACGAGAAACGAGAAACACGTATATATTACATAAACAAACGACAACTACTGTACATCAGATTCCTGACTTAGGACAGGTGCAAACATTTGCAGCGGGATTAAACGTTTTAATGGATCCAAACCTTCTCCCTTTTTCTGAAACAATAGCATAACATCACAACAAAGAAAAACATACGATAAAATATACGTACTCCTAACAAAATATATTGATTATTTAAAGTCATTACGCATCGTGCAATATTGGATAGATGAATGTGTCTCATTAACTCTCAGACATTACGAAGTATTTCACAAACCATCAATACATGAAACACCCACACTGCATGTTTGATTCAACTACCTTTTAAATACTTTGATTCGAGTGCCATCGAAGAGACAAAATAGAGGTTTCGCGAACCAACTTATAAGCCTGATATCTTGGATAAGTTTTTACAAGTGTGCAAAAGTCAGTGTGGTAAAAGGCTATATTCAATTTGGTCCCTTGATTAGAAAAACACGAAGCAAATCAAATATAACAAATAACATCCTAAAGATGTGTATTTATCTTACCTCCTATACATTTCTAGGAATGTGATTGGTTAAAAGCGTCCGCGTGAAGACCGTGTATATTTGATATTAGATTAGTAGGGAGGCGGGGCTTATTTCATACACGGTTATAGTGGAGTTACGTCCCTTTATATTCCATATGGAATTTACTGACCCCATTTATACCGTATTAGGTCACTAGCACACTATATATATATATGTAACTAATAATATTAGTCTTGACATATATCAGTTACTAGTGCTATGTGGATTATTTGTATTTGAATTTTATCTTGCATATTTGTCGTAAACCATTTAACTTGCATTAAAGGAAAATCTGTAAGACCACAAAATTGCTTTCTTTGAGACCTGTTTGCTAACTTTTGGATATGATCAATAGCCTTTCCAAAAAAGATTACTTTTATACAACGTGTCTTATACAAGGACGTTATTGAGATACTGAATGACTTGAAACAGATAAGTTGTTCGGACGGGCCTTGCATTCTCAAAGCCAAGTATTTGAAAGCCAATGATGTACAAGAATAAAAACATGCAGTTGAATAGCTATTATACCAAAAAAGGTCCACAATGGCCAAATATGTCAAATTAGCCTGAGGGAGTTAAAACCTTACTGAAGTAATTATTTATGAGATTGTAATTTTTTTATATTTTTTTCGTAATTAATTTTATTTTGTTAAAACACATTCCGTACTGGACGGTCATTATATATACTACAGTAACTGTTTTCTGTAATAATGCATACTGTTTGGAACGGTTCGTACTTCATTGTACTCTTTGAAAATACATATATTAGGAACAGGTTAGTTCTTCGTTGTATTCTGTAGAAATAATATTTTATGGAACGGTTCGTATTTCATTCTATTCTGCAGACATACATGATACTTTATGAAATGTTTTGTACTTCATCATATTCCGAATAAATTATACATAATGTATGGAACGGTTCGTACTTCGTTGTATTTTGTAGAAATAATATTGTATGCTACGATTCAAACTTCATTGTATTCTTTACAAATACATACTGTATGGAACGGTTCCGGTTCCTTCTTCATTGTATTCTGTAGAAATTATATTTTTTGGAACGGTTCGTATTTCATTGTATCATTTTGAAATCATATTTTAATGAGCGGCTTGAAAATTGATACATTGTTTTCTGTCGGAATCAGTAAGGAACAGTTCGTACTTCATATTGGTTAAACCATAAACTAGCAGATGATCGCAGATGAAAAGTGTTTCTACTTTTTTGTAATACAAATGGTCCGACAGAAATATTGCCGATTATATGATATATATACTCTCATTATATATTCGTATTTAAAGAATCGCATGTCTTTTTTCTGGTAATGCATAGTTCATAAATCATGATTATAAGATCATGTTAATTTTATTTTAATATTATTTCTATCCGTCCAAACTAATATATATTATATATTCATAAATCAAAAATATAAAGTCGCCCTCGTTATCATGTCGAACAATCTTACGACGTCCATTATGCGTGCATTAGTTTTCACCTCGAATGACAAATTTCCAACAATTATAAACAACTTCAAAGAAAAACAAACTTTTATGCCCTTTTTATTTTCTTTACGCTTATGGTTTCGTGCGATACGATCAGTTTTAAGACAAAAATTGAATAAAACATCAAAATAAGGCTGAAGTAGTGTTCTGTAGTGGTATCTTTATTATCAGAGACACTATATTGTGATGGCACTTAAAATGTTTGTAATAACTGCCTCATTTTACATTACTTAGTCCTTCAAACGTAAATCCGGTTATGTTTTCTTCGTAGATATAATAACCTTACACCATACCTTAAATATATGGGTTTTTTTAACTTTTGTGAACGCCCTCAATAGAAGACGTTCGAGATTTTATTAAAATTTAGAATTAGATGAATAGCTTACTTATTTTTGGAATAAATCTATATTGCAAATTAGTTACTTATGAGAAAACATGACAAATTGTGGTCTACCAATAAGGAGAAAGAACAGTTGTAATATTTTTCAAGGTAATCGAAGGTATAAAAAAATTGCCAGAAAATATAAAATGGGTAATACTAGCATTTACAATAAATCCAGATGATATTAATTTCTGCATGTAAAATCTTCCTTACGAAATTTGTTCGTTTTTTTGACACTCAGAATATATCTTTTCGATTTATTGTTAATTTGATATAGTCCTGAATTACTAGGGAAATCAAATTAAGTAATACATGTTGACTCCCCCCCCCCCCCTTTTTCCCCCAAAAAAATGTATTCATAGTATTCGATATTATGTTCTAAGATACAAGTTTTCAGCTGAATCATTCTGATTGCAATACTGGAGGAGATACGTAAGGATTATTGTAATTAGAAGATAGTTACGACATGTTTATGACTATTGATGGCTATAATGAATAAAGCTTGTCATTACATATCGATATGATTATTGAATTAAATTTTAATTGTTTCCAGCTGGTGTTTAGATAAATAAAGTTGTATGTAAGTTGTCACTATCATGTTTCGTGGTCAATGCAAAATGAAATATATACCAGTTAAAATAGCGACTACATACAATAATGTACACAAAACAACCAAACACATACACAAAACAGATGGAACGCGCACAAATTAAATTAAGGATTTTTTTATAATCTTTAATTGATTGGGTATAAAATAAAATTAGCGAAAAACATCTGTCTTGTTAAAAAACTGTGTTACAACAATCATTATACAGCAGAACATTGAGATCAACAACCCATACACAAATCTGATACTTCAAATCAATAAATAATTTACAATAACTGAAGTAATAAAAAAGAAGATTCAGATCAGCATGCCATATGTATTAGATACAGCCCTGTCAATGCAGAATGATAGTCTTCAAAAAAATTAGGAGGGATCTTTCAGCGATTATACCATATTTAATTGAAAAGCATGAAAAATGCAGGGTGTTCATTTTCATTTAACGCCGAATATCACACAGCAAGGATAAACATAAAATTGAATCAATACACTGGTTAACATACCTCTGGAAGGCCTAGCTTTGAATAAACCTTTTACAATAATATCTGGGACTAAGGCCACTTGACACTTTATCCACTGGATGTGCACTGATTCTTTTAGGTGGGTTGAGCACTCACAGACATATTTAATCGCCCAAATTCTATACAGGTCATGAGTATGAAATTTAGTGGTTGTCGTTTGTTTATGTATATCATATTTGGGTTTCGTTTATTGGTGTGGGTTTTACTCATTGTTGAAGGCTTTGCGATGACCTAAAGTTGCTTACATCTACGTCATTTATAGTCTGGTGGATTATTTTTACACAGACCCAAAGTGAAACAAACAAAACATTTTAATCGGCGCTGATGTAAAATTGAGAATATAAATGAGGAATGTGTCAAAGCGTCAACAACCCATAGAGAAGACAACAGCCGACATCAATTGAATTTTATAAAATTTCGACAATAGAAAAGTTAACACGAGAGCACCTATAATGTCGATTTACCATTATATTCACATGCCCAAGTGTATATCTCTCCTAAATCAATTTGACATGATTTTCGAACTCATTGGATATATATTGCTTGTGTTTTAAAACTCCATTGTGAAAGGTTTAGGATTTGGCTATACTTTAATATCCCTAATGGTTTTGTATTTCTTCAAGTGTTCCAGTATATTTTACATCAATGGCTTTAAAGTTTTGTGTTGGAGCATTTCTAAGGAAGGTACATGCAGTACAACGCTTCAGACGCATCAAACTTTAAAGAGTTTCTTTTCTTTTTAACACTAGATCGAAACCACTGCTGGTGTACTTCTAGTCCTATACGGTATCATTAAGTCCATAGTCAATTCTTTGGTACTGTTATAATATATAATATTCCTTTATACATAAATTAGGTCGTTAGTCTTCTCGTTTGAATTGTTTTACATTGTCATTTCGGGACCTTTTATAACTGACTATGCGGTATGGGCTTTGCTTATTGTTGAAGGCCGTACGGTGACCTATAGTTGCTAATTTTTTTGTCATTTTTTTTCTTGTAGAGAGTTGTCTCATTGGCAATAATCTTCTTTTTTATACTTTCTCAAATTTGTAAACGAAGAGTCAAATATTTATGTTATTGTTTACTGATATGTTTATTTCCTTGTTTAATCTGTGTAAATCAAATTTGTTTTGCATTACTATGACTTTTTTTAACTAATGACATGTGATACGTTTACAAGTGACATGATATGTTACACTCAAGAATTTCTTGATATCTAATATCGTGAGAGAATTCCATTTGGAAATTTAAGAATCCATTTAAATTCATAACACTTTTTCAAAATAAAGTTTCACTAGTCTTCGCTTCAGTCCCTTTTAAAAATAGTTATGAAACCCGAGACCTCCTGTGTAAAGTTAAAATCGGACCATATGACAAGCAAAGACAACAAATGCACAATAATGGTTCTTTGATTACACCTCTAGACAAAGAGACTATTTGATTTGTAACTCTTGTTTATACTCCAGGTTACCCCCAAGGATTTGTATTGTCATGAAGTGAAAACAAGACGCGTATATATTTTTGCTTAAACATGCAAGAAGTTTAAAGCTTATTTGTTGGAAGGAACATATTCTAGTTTATATCTTGTATTTATTCCCTCTTCAATAATATCGACTCATTATCGATAAATATATCTCAATGACGGATTGGACTGATGGAGATGAAACTTAATGTATCGGTCAAGCCTTTGTATTACTTAGTCCTTAAAAGAGTACTAATCTTTCGTATAATATCGTGCTTTGAAGAGAAAATATACGAATGGCTTGTAAATTCATTAGTGGCTTGGGCCAAGACAATAAAAATCCACCAATCAGCCAAGGTATGAATTTGGTAGTGTCTTGCGTCAAGACAATAGACTAGTGTCTTGCGTCCAGACACGAGACATTAACCAATCAGCCAAAATATGAATTTGGTAGTTTCTTGTGTCCAAACAATAGACTAGTGTCTTGCGTCCAGAGAATAGATTAGTGTCTTGCGTCCAGATAATAGACATCTACCAATCAACCAAGGTATGCATTTGGTAGTGGTTTGCGTCCAGACAATAGACATCTACCAATAACCAAGGTATGCATTTGGTAGTGGTTTGCGTCCAGACAATAGACATCTACCAATCAACCAAGGTATGCATTTGGTAGTGGTTTGCGTCCAGACGATAGACTCCCACCATTAGCCAAGGTATACATTTTGGTAGTGGTTTGCGTCCAGGCAATATACATCAACAAAGCAACCAAGGTAAGAATCTGGTAGTGTCTTGAGTCTAGACAAAAAGACATCTCCCAATCACGCAAGGTATGAGGTCGAAATAAAAAAAAATCATTTCAATGAAATATTACTAGATATATGAAAATTTGAACAATATATATGATAACTTAACTATGAATTCAATTCATTAGTATTTGTTTTGGTGCTGTCATACTTAATCCTTGTTAGTCAATACTAGTTATATTCGTTTAATGTTTTTGAAATGTTTTTGAATTTCTTTATATAAAGTTATGTTTATATAGAATGATATAGAATGTAGATATTAAAAGTTTATATTCATAGTATTTTAAGATCTGTAAATTAACATAAACTTCTACTATCGAAATAAACAGTTTACAATCATTTGTATAAACTATAAAGTCTTACACTTTTATTAGTTGTCTTGATTGTACTTTGTATTAGTTCGTTAATCAATCTTTTGAAAAGCATGCAGTCGTCAGTCAGGAACAAATCTTCTTTGAATATTTCAAGTCTGTCTTTGATGAAATCTATTTGTCTTCCAGTGCACAAATTACAGAATGGCGTCTTCAGGAAGAGATGTAACAAACATGACTATTATCATTGTAAATGAAACTGACAACTTTTATCTTAATAAATGTTTTAGTGTTTGCTTTCCGCTTGTTTATAAAATTGGCAAAGTTTACTTGAAGACGCCAAGTTGTGTATCATAAAATTTCTCAGACAATTTAATAATAATGTATAACAAATTTCATTTGATTGAATTAAGACATTATAGTACAATTGTTGCCTTTACTACTGGATATTACCGATGTTTGGGTGCATTTTAAGTAAGAAATAAGAACACGAAGAAATCACATTGAATTGACAGATATTGACCGACTCAAGGGTAGTTTTGTTACAGAAATAATAGTATTGTTTATGCTAAGAGATGAATTTTAATATAACTATAAAATAAAGGCGTGTGCGCTTCCCCTTTTTCACCCACCACACACAATTTTGGTCAAAATCATTGAAATTTAAAAACTGAAAACCATGGAGGTTATCTGTGTTCCACGTATTAAAAAAACCCAACTATTTCAACTCTATAACTGTTTTAACGTTATAGTGGTTACTCTTTAAATGTCTTCAAATAATCTTTGTAGACCTCTTGTGCATGCCTGATATCATTAACTTATCAATTTTCTACGCTTCTATTGTATCGAATTAATCGGCGCAGCCAAAAAAATGAAAATAAAGGCGTACAAAACCACTTTAAAAATAAAACCTAGCTGAAAGAATGATTTCAAAGCCAACTTTGAAAGCCGGAGTCGAATTATGCTTAATCCGGGTAATCAGTAGGATAAAATTCGATCTGGCAGCAATGGCGTCGATAAAATTATCCTGTACTTACAATAATGAGGTCTTAATTATCAGATATGTTGTTCATGTTGACGGAAATTGAACTGGAATGTTAGAACTCTAATAACAGAGACTTTATGATGATCTTCATCAATCATGTATTGGTGCATATGCCTGAAACTCATTTTTGACTGTTAAAAATTAAAATAAAATAGATTGTGGCCGAAAATACATGTTTGCGCATTTTCTTTCAATATGAGTTCATGTTATTGGCACAATATACATTATACGATGTTAATTCAATTATTAAGATAATCGCCTGGTTAAAAGTGTTATTTTCGCAAAATATATTCATCATCGTCATTCAATTCTGCTTAAAAATGCTCAAGTTTTTTTTTAATTTTCAGTGATAACTTTTACACTAGTGTGTGTATAATAAAACCGAAATAAAAATACTTTCTTCTGAAAATAATGTCTTCATCTGAGAGGACAACTGCTTAATTTGTTTGATGTTTTTAAAAAAGCTATTTACACTATCGTTCAATCTATTTTCTTTTTTTGGAAAACACGTCGATCTCTGCGTGTCAAAGAACACGAGCAATAATGCCTTGGGTTTCGTAGCTGTCATATTATAGGATATTTCTTTTCCTGCCAAAAAGGCCTTTGTTTTCCGATGACGATTTAAATTAGCCGCCGTTTGTCCCATGCACCATACTTTTCAGATCCTACCAGAACTAAAATATCAGTCAATAATCAAGTACCTCAGGTAGACTGTGATACACAGACACTTGTCTCAGAAAGTACCTCAGGTAGACTGTGATACACAGGCACTTGTCTCAGAAAGTACCTCAGGTAGACTGTGATACACAGGCGCTTGTCTCAGAAAGTACCTCAGGTAGACTGTAATACACAGACACTTGTCTCAGAAAGTACCTCAGGTAGACTGTGATACACAGGCACTTTTCTCAGAAAGTACCTCAGGTAGACTGTGATACACATACACTTGTCTCAGAAAGTACCTCAGGTAGACTGTGATACACGGACACTTGTCTCAGAAAGTACCTCAGGTAGACTGTGATACACAGACACTTGTCTCAGAAAGTAACTCAGGTAGACTGTGATACACAGGCACTTGTCTCAGAAAGTACCTCAGGTAGACTGTGATACACATACACTTGTCTCAGAAAGTACCTCAGGTAGACTGTGATACACAGACACTTGTCTCAGAAAGTACCTCAGGTAGACTGTGATACACAGGCTCTTGTCTCAGAAAAAAATAATTCTGTATATACCTTAATAAAACACTATAGTTAGGTATACAAAGGATTATTTTTACCGAATTTGTTTTCTTTCAATCGATTTATGACTTTTGAACAGCGGTATATTACTGTTGTCTTTATTTACGGACGTTGGTAGGTGCCATTGATATTCTAACTCTCTATAGCGACATGGCTTACTCGTTATAACGACTAAAATATTATTCGTGGACCTCATTTTAGCCTATATTCAAGCCTTTGAGGGCTGTATGCATTACGTTTACTGCGCTTCGCATAGTTCCTCAATGCCATAAATTAAACAATATAATTGTACTATTTCCTTTTCAAATGATCAGATCACGTTTATGACATTTGATTACTGTTTCATAAATTATTAAAGAAAAAGTTGATATTTGTAAACGTCAGATGACTAATAGCAGTATAACTTCCAGGTTTTCCCTATAATGCGGAAAATCTCCGGTAGATGACGGAACCTGGCGCCAAGTTACAAAAACATAATTAGATCAAAGTCTTCACCAGACAATAATAGTTAATGATTTGATATGTATAATTTATCAAACTTTTTATTATTGTGTGAAATTGGTCCGCTATTAAACACCTGGTGCATAAAACGTGGTACTGAGTGGTGTGTAGATCGATGTAAGTGACTATCGCAGACGACATCAAGTCTCGTACAATAGCAAAAATATGATACATATATCAAATAACAGTTTGTTAAATAAGATGTGTTTCATATATTTTAATTTCTTCATTTTGTCCGATAAAATATGGTGTTCTTCCTTCCTTTCAGTGTTAATATATTTAATAAAACAATATAAAGAAAATCATACGAACACAGGCTTTTTTTAATCGTTGTTGAATTTTAAAATGTGATCGTGCTATTTTCTTACTATACATTTTTTGTGTGGTTTTTTTTGGTGGGAGGGGTGTAGTAATAAATGCATTAACACATAGAATTCACCGTGAAACATAATATTATTTATAAAATGCTCTGCTTAAATGAATTGTTTCAAATTACCAGGTTGATATATTTTAAACTAAGTACTAAAATTTGATACGAATCTAGGGAAATGTGGAGACCAACAGAAACTAATCCAGTCGTTATATTCCGACTCACTATCTATCGCTACGTAGGCGAGATGATACTGACCGATAGCGGACCACTGAATCATACGAGTTTAGGAAGAAGATGTTTACAAATTCAGGATATTGTGCTGTCTTCTATAAAGAGCGACTGATGTGGGAAAATGACCAAAAAAAAAACAATATAAAAAAGAAGATGTGGTATGATTGCCAATGAGACAACTGTCAACAAGAGACCAAAATGACACATACAATAACAACTATAGGTCACCGTACGGCCTTCAACAACGAGCAAAGCTCATACCGCATTGTCAGCTATAAAAGACCCCGATATAACAATGTAAAACAATTCAAACGAGAAAACTAACGGCCTGACGTTTGCAAAAGAGATACAATTTCTTAGTATGACAACTGCTGAATTGAAGCCTTCTGACTTAGGAAATGCGCATTGCGCATATTGTGTGTTTGAACATGTTTAACATGTTTGTGAACTCCCAACCCTCCCTCTTACTGGATATGCGGTGCAACAACACAACATAATAAAACAAAAAAATAATAGTTGGAAAACGCTCTATACTATATTAAATACTTTGTATTCCAACTTCATCTAAATACTACAAAAAAACAGCCAACAAACGGGACACATATCTAAAATATTAATTCAAATTCAAATGACCAAATGTTGAATATTATTTGTTGTTTTGTTGACGGAGATACTTCTCTGCTGATATCAAAATACAACGATTGGCGCTCAAATTGTTTCATTTCTGGAGATTTTCATGTTTAATATAATTTTATCTAACGATAGTATACCAGTGAAAGCCACTATATTGTAATACTTGTAATATCAGTCACAATAACTATTGGCTGACGGGTAAGCAGATGAAAGTGTCGTAAAAGTTAATTATCCCCCTTCTCTTACACGGAAGCTTAACTACATGTCATTTATTATATATAGAATAATGTACTACCAGTTCATGTTTATAGTAACAACTGACCTTCAAAGCGAAAAAAAATATACACGAAAAGAAAAAAACACACATAATGAGTGAACTGTACTTGATCGCGTTTAGCAGTATTGGTTTTTGCAACTTTTCCCATAGTAATTTATAATTAAGTTTATCGAAATTAGATCTATATTTTGCATCTCGGATAACTAAGTTACTTTACTCATTTTATCTAATTCAATCCAATTAATCACTTTTCAGGTTCACCAATACCTCACAGTGCAAACAAGTATTGCTCCAGACTTGCATGCACAACTTTATAAAAATATTTCGGTTATTTAGTTTACGGTTTGGAAAAATACGGAATTTCTCACACAGTTATCGACATCCTTTTATTTCCATTCAGTTCCAGTGTTTAAATTATCTAAACTGAATACGATTAAACTGATATTATTTCATTTAAAATAAAACAAATAATTATAAAACTGTAACACCCTATAATTAGAATAAAAGTTTGTTCGCACACAAAACAAACGGATAAAAAGAGAAAACACTACACAAAATAACCAGCGGAGAAAATCAAATTAACCAAAGACTCAGCAACACAAATCAAACCAAAGACTCAGCAACAAAAATTTAACCAAAGACTCAGCAACACAAATCAAACTAAAGACTCAGCAATACAAATCAAACCAAAGACTCAGCAACACAAATCAAACCAAAGACTCAGCAACACAAATCAAACCAAAGACTCAGCAGCACAAATTTAACCAAAGACTCAGCAACACAAATCAAACCGAAGACTCAGAAACACAAATCAAACCAAAGACTCAGCAACACAAATCAAACCCAAGATTGAAAACCTCAAATCAAACCAAAGACTCAGCAACACAAATTTAACCAAAGACTCAGCAACACAAATCAAACCAAAGACTCAGCAACACAAATTTAATCAAAGACTCAGCAACACAAATCAAACCAAAGACTCAGTAACACAAATCAAACCAAAGACTCAGTAACACAAATTTAACCAAAGACTCAGCAACACAAATCAAACCAAAGACTGAAAAACACAAATCAAACCAATGACTCAGCAACACAAATTTAACCAAAGACTCAGCAGCACAAATCAAACCAAAGACCCAGCAGCACAAATTCAACCAAAGACTCAGCAACACAAATCAAACCAAAGACTCAGAAACACAGATCAAACCAAAGACTCAGCAACACAAATCAAACCAAAGACTCAGCAACACAAATTCAACCAAAGACTCAGCAACACAAATTAAACCCAAGATTGAAAACCTCAAATCAAACCAAAGACTCAGCAACACAAATTTAACCAAAGACTCGGCAACACAAATCAAACCAAAGACTCAGCAACACAAATTTAACCAAAGACTCAGCAACACAAATCAAACCAAAGATTGAAAACCTCAAATCAAACTAAAGACTCAGCAACACAAATCAAACCAAAGACTCAGCAACACAAATTTAGCCAAAGACTCAGCAACACAAATAAAACCAAAGACCCAGCAACACAAATTTAACCAAAGACTCAGCAACACAAATCAAACCAAAGATTGAAAATCTCAAATCAAACTAAAGACTCAGCAACACAAATCAAACCAAAGACTCAGCAACACAAATCAAACCAAAGACTCAGCATCGCAAATCAAACCAAAGACTCAACAACACAAATCAAACCAAAGACTCAACAACACAAATCAAACCAAAGACTCAACAACACAGATCAAACCAAAGACTCAACAACACAAATCAAACCAAAGACTCAACAACACAAATCAAACCAAAGACTCAACAACACAAATCAAACCAAAGACTCAACAACACAAATCAAACCAAAGACTCAACAACACAAATCAAACCAAAGACTCAACAACACAAATCAAACCAACGACTCAACAACACAAATCAAACCAACGACTCAACAACACAAATCAAACCAAAGACTCAGAAAAACAAATCAAACCAAAGACTCAACAACACAAATCAAACCAAAGACTCAACAACACAAATCAAACCAAAGACTCAACAACACAAATCAAACCAAAGACTCAACAACACAAATCAAACCAAAGACTCAACAACACAAATCAAACCAAAGACTCAACAACACAAATCAAACCAACGACTCAACAACACAAATCAAACCAACGACTCAACAACACAAATCAAACCAAAGACTCAGAAAAACAAATCAAACCAAAGACTCAACAACACAAATCAAACCAAAGACTCAACAACACAAATCAAACCAACGACTCAACAACACAAATCAAACCAAAGACTCAGAAAAACAAATCAAACCAAAGACTCAACAACACAAATCAAACCAAAGACTCAGTAACACAGATCAAACCAAAGACTCAACAACACAAATCAAACCAAAGACTCAACAACACAAATCAAACCAACGACTCAACAACACAAATCAAACCAACGACTCAACAACACAAATCAAACCAAAGACTCAGAAAAACAAATCAAACCAAAGACTCAACAACACAAATCAAACCAAAGACTCAACAACACAAATCAAACCAAAGACTCAACAACACAAATCAAACCAAAGACTCAACAACACAAATCAAACCAAAGACTCAACAACACAAATCAAACCAACGACTCAACAACACAAATCAAACCAACGACTCAACAACACAAATCAAACCAAAGACTCAGAAAAACAAATCAAACCAAAGACTCAACAACACAAATCAAACCAAAGACTCAGCAACACAAATCAAACCAAAGACTCAACAACACAAATCAAACCAAAGACTCAACAACACAAATCAAACCAACGACTCAACAACACAAATCAAACCAAAGACTGAAAAACACAAATCAAACCAAAGACTGAAAAACACAAATTAAACCAAAGACTGAAAAACACAAATCAAACAAAAGACTCAGCAACACAAATCAAACCAAAGACTCAGCAACACAAATCAAACCAAAGACTCAGCATCGCAAATCAAACCAAAGACTCAACAACACAAATCAAACCAAAGACTCAACAACACAAATCAAACCAAAGACTCAACAACACAAATCAAACCAAAGACTCAACAACACAAATCAAACCAAAGACTCAACAACACAAATCAAACCAAAGACTCAACAACACAAATCAAACCAAAGACTCAACAACACAAATCAAACCAAAGACTGAAAAACACAAATCAAACCAAAGACTCAGAAAAACACAAATCAATGCAAACCAAACCAAAACCGTATATATTTTCAGGTCCTCTGGAATGGGAATGCATATGCCGGTAAAAAACAAATATAATTAGAAAGGATAAAGCAATCAATTCAAACAAAAATTTCGGATACGTACATTGTTTGGGTTATAAAATATCTGTTCGTATCTGTTTTCACAGAATCTGAGATGCTCCAATATCAATCTTTTAATTTACTTAAACATATCTCCAATTTGGAGGCTTTACTAAAAACTACGATACCAACCTTTCAATTTTAAAAATTAACAAAGAAACAACAAAATTATTCACAATTAACTTTGTATCAAAAAGTAGTCTAAAAACTGTATTAAACCTCAATTTAGTCTTAATCCTTTCACTGACTCCGAAGTCCCAACTTATTTGCTTAACATCTGATTCCTGGTTTGGACAGGTGCAAAGAAATGCAGACAAATTATAAAACTTATAAACAAATGCAAATAAACTTATTTTATTTGTTTGTTATTATGCTTTTGATTATTTGTTTATTTTATTTTGGGGCGGAAAGGGGGGGGGGGGGTGCTCATAACGTTCCTGATGAAGGTTGGTAAGAGCTCTACGAACTCTAAAGTAAATGAAAACTAAATTGTAATTAATATCAAAATAACAAAATTAGCATTTACTAGAAAATCAATCGACCAATAGTTGCTCAACATCCAATCTATGATTTGAAGAGTGAACGAATCTGCAGACAAGGTTAATATTTTTGAGTCCCTCTGATAAAAAGTATTTGTGGTTAAAAAAACATTTAATATTGCGAGTAATGTTTCAAACTTTTATCAATCCCTTCATATCTTTAGAACCGTGTAAAAAAATACCATATGCTAGTTCTTTGGAAGATTCTAAAATATTTGGAATTATTTACTTTATATATTTCTTGATTTTTCTTTGTTGCTGTCTATGTTCTATTTACGATCGTATTGTTTCAGTCACACTCAGTCACGGTCCTTATGTAAGTAATGTTTTGTTTTCTTTATATCTAACAACAACGAAAACGTGAATGGTTCTGTTAACTTCAACCATGTATATACATTGTTAAATTGACCAACAGGCTATAAACATGGAACATATTTATACGCCACATGTAACAACGCCCCAGTTTGTGTCAAAACAGACATAGCAATAGTACATTTCCGTTTACCACCATGTTCACGGTGATGCCAGAAACGGGTTATGTTAATTATTAATATGTATCATATCAGAATAATTAACAAATGACATTGATGGGATTAAATTTTCGTGTTGATCATTTCTAGGATTGATAGATGTGGCGCCTTCTTGGTCTGTCCATTCAGTCGTGATGAGAAATGTTTTGACGGATAATCATAACTAACGTTATACGTCTATGTTATACTATGTTTGTAATTTACTCAATAAGACCTAATTCGCTGGTCAAAAATAAAAGCTTTCTTCCAGGTTACATTTTACCTGGTTTACCGTGGTTATGCATTAGTGAAGCTTTATTATTAAATGTTTCCCTATTACAGAAGATCGTACATTTTCAAAAAGAAAACGTGTTTGCTTATGACATAAATAAAACCTAGTGACTTAGTTTAAAACTTTGTTGAAGTTCTTGTAGACAAGTAACATGACATGTTTTGTCGACTATTGTTTTTTTCTTGGGGGGAGGGGTAATGTTGCTCTGCAGTGCAGCCAGACAGCAATCATATGAAAGACGATTCTCGACACTCTTAAAGAGTCCAGCAACTTATATAGACACGATGCATTTACAGTTCGTGATTTAAGGGCAACAAAGTGAGGAAGTACCGATCATGAGTTAAAACCAATCCCTTGCAAAAAAATTATTAAGAATTATGCTCTGTATTGGAATCAAAATTAAGGCTGATAGATTGTTGAATTTCAAAGTGATAAATATTTATCGAAGAATAATATTTCAAACAACATTATTCATAAACAGTCTGTGTTCTTGGTGATAATATCATTGACTCCGCATCGGTCTCGGAAATGTCGTAAAAGTTCGAAACGTTGCTTTTTCAAGAAAAGACCATAAACAAAATACTAGAAAATGTTGAGAAAGATAAACCAGTTAAAAAGAAATTAAAGAAAGTTTTTGTCAGTTTCACAAGTGCATTATGTCAGATTTGTTTTGTAATAAGGTATTGATAAGTTCACACATTTTATTTACCAACATATTCAGTTGAGTACGATATAGAATTAGAATTAAACTAATGAATAATAAATATAATACAATACAATCACGAACTTGGTGTAGTTATCATTATCCTAAGCGCTAGACACGTGGCGTTAGATGTTCAAAATTCTACCATTAAAGATTGGATTCTCATGTGTACTACTTCGATACTAGTCCTATGTAATTCCAATTTGTTCTGTAGCATATGCTTTTACCATGGATAAACATGTGATACCAAAATTGTTTCCACTAAAATTATATTTTCACATAGAAATATATCTTGAAATTGCATGTTATTTATCTAGATGTCAGTCATCGAGAGACGTAATGTTTCTTATACTCTGAAGGTATGACATCACTTCAACAGTTCAATGTTTAGTACCTTTAATAATGTTTTAATGAAGAAACCAAATGCTAAAAACAATTATTATATTAAAAAGTTAAAGAGTATGTCTCGAATTTCTCAAAGACAGATTTTATTGATTAAGAACATTTATGTTTAGATTGCAAAATTTACATGCATTAAAAACTTTTTAATAAAAGAAAAATAATCCCAACATATATATCTTTGGCGGGAAATCTATAGACAATGCAGACGATAATTGTGATATCAAATAAATCAAATCAAATCAAATCAAATAATTTTATTGGTGTTTATTCCTATAGAATAGAAAAGAATAGAATAGAATATTTTTATTTCCAAATTACAGGGCCCATAAAGGGCATAAAATCAGATACAATTGATTAGAAATGATACCAGCTGACATTTTCAAAATACAAATACAAAAATAAACAAACAAAAAAACAACAAAAAAACCAAAAAACATATTTTCTCAATGATAAGAGATACATATTTAATATCTACTTTGCGTGGAGGTGTTATTCATACTATATTGTTAATTCAAGATATTACAATAAGCTTCAATACTATAAAAGCTCTTAGAAACACTATGTTTGCTTTAAATGAATGTTCAAATCATACATATCGCTTATCCCAGCTACACATACAGTACTAATGTCCGTATGATTACTTTTCAAAATGAACTAAACTTATCTTGATCAGACATTTTAACAAAAGATGACAAAAGAAGACTACATTCAATGAGGAAATGGAACTTATCTTCAATTCCATCCTTGCAAATTGGACAAATTCTCTGTTCTAAAGATGTTCTAGTATATCTAGTAGAAGATATTTTTCTAATTCAAAATTATTTTTGATATTTTCTTAGTTTATTACCATGACTATCTTTATTAGAGTCACTAAAAGAGCTTGTTTCCAGTATTTAATGAACTCCTCTTCTTATTTCTTTTGAAATGAAAAAAGCATTTTTTTTCTTTGACATAGTATTTTGATTTTCCCAGACATGCTGAAAACCAAGTTTACCTAATAACACTTTTAATTTACTACAAAAACCATTTGAAAAGTTTAAGTTTTCATTGTATGCTTTCTTTACCATACTCTAACTTCTAACTGTCCATATTAATGATATGAAGTCAAAAATTAATTGCATTTTTAAGGGCTAACAATGAAACTTGGAATAAACCTTATTCAGAGAATACAGCATTATTGACTATGAAGGGAGGCCAGAAGAAAAAAATATATGTTTGAAAAATGAAATTTTATTTATTTTTCTTGCCGATGAGAGAAATGAAGAAGTGCCACTGCCCCAACAGGAAAAATCCCGAAGACAGGGTCATAGGTAAATATGACTGTTTGATAAGTGGGAGTTATTCTGAGGAAATTTTCGTCCCATTAGACAAGGAAATGAATGTTTTAATCCAAGTTACGTGTAAATTTTCAAATCCTTCTGATTCTATACGTAAATTTATGCATAAATATAAATATCGACCATCAATTATTTATATCATGACATGTTTTTTCTGTTAAAATTAAACGCCTAAAACAAGTTTTAATCATGATATTTAGAACGATTTTGCGGTGTAAAAAGCCCAGAACTCGCTCAGTGTCATGTGGAATCGTTGATAATATATATACAGCTGCATATACAGTTGAGTACTGTAGTATAGGATTATTGCATGAATATTTGGGAATATTGTTCCGAGTAGAATTTTATATTGCACGAGCTTGTGAGTGCACTATATGTTCTACGAGGGACAATAAATATTCCCCAATATTCATGCAATAACCCTTTTAGTGTATAGCAATATAATATTTGAAAGTAAAAATTGGTTTAAACAAAGATTTTGTCGTTGATGACGTCATAAATTTTTGAAGATTTATTGCACGAGTGCAATATTGGATTTATTGCACGCTAACTTTTGGTTACTTTCTGTGGGAAATATTATATTGCTATGCAATAATATAATTTATTTGGTTTCAGTCTGAAATACGCTTCAAATATAACCAACTTTGGATGCTGATAGTAAATACAAAAACAAGTTTTGTCCGTATCTTCAAATGACAATAAGCATTTTTTTTTTAATTAAACATTATGCTGCTCCATTCCAAAGTATAAGAAGTACATTTGACTGGGCAAAAAAAAAGAAACCGGTTTCCTTGATATTTTCTTTAGACTATGAACTATACTCGTTAAAAATAAAAGGGAAGGCATTTTACGACATTCTCAGTTTCATCGTTCAGTTTACAAATTAAATTAATTCAGACCACTGTCGTATAATTAGGAGCTAGGGAAGCTTGTCATTTTCAGAAGCCCCTCCCAGTTTCCAGTCTACTATATCAGACTTATTTCTTTAGGTCTATCTTTAGAAATTCCGGAGAGAAAATAGTTTAACAAATGACAATGAAAGCTACAGCAACACCAATAACACAATATTAATAACACATAAAATCGCTGATGATGATATCAACGTTTAACTTATGAGAAGCTGCATGTGGACAGCAGTTAAACAACCAAAAGAACTAAGCACAAACAACTACTACAAGGGTTAGGGAGAAATCATTTAACTTCAAATGGGGTTGGTTTTTTAGTAAGAAAAAATAAACATACAGACGTGTCGACACAACTTGCTCGTCCGTTAGACATCGGGAGTAAAGATAAGTTATGAAAGAATTAAAATATGCAACCTACACGAACTTCCATAAAAAGAACAAACGATACTGAACCGACGACGAGGCATTTGAGTTTGGACAAACGCTTAAGTTTTGGTGTGTAAAACTAATTTTTATTACTATTCACAGCCATCATCTGATGTTTGATACATGGATAGACAAATAACACATTGTTCTTATAAAAACTTCCTATCAAATTCGGATAATTGGAAAACTTTACAATTCTACTATGTCGGTCTATTAAGGCTTAGTATGAATGTCACTTTTTTTCTAATTTCAAATATACAAATGAAATGAACATATCAATAATATGAATCTGATGTACAGTAGTTGTCGTTTGTTTATGTAATTTATAATTGTTTCTCGTTTCTCGTTTTTTTATATAAATTAGACCATTGGTTTTCCCGTTTGAATGGTTTTACACTAGTAATTTTGGGGTCCTTTATAGCTTGTTATAGCCAAGGCTCCGTGTTGAAGGCCGTACATTGACCTATAATGGTTTACTTTTATAAATTGTAATTTGGATGGAGGTTTACTTTTATAAATTGTAATTTGGATGGAGAGTTGTCTCATTGGCACTCAAACCACATCTTCCTATATCTATATCAAAATAACTATTTGAATATTCTAATTTTTCCTTTAAATTCGTATAAGAACTTTGATGTATATGTATTCTAGAATCAAAATGATTTGAGAAGATGATTGTCCATCTGAGGAAGCTCGTTTGTAAATTGCCTGACATTCTCCTTTTGAAGTATAGGCTGTCGCATGAGAAGTTACTTGTAATATATGTCTTAACAATAATCGTTTCTTGTATATGTCGTCCAACATTACTTCACGAATAAGTGATTTACGTTTATTTATTATTCATGTTAAGTCTTAAACAAAAAATAGGCCCTAGGACATGGTAAAGTTTTAATGATGTATAACTTGTAGACGCCAGAATACATCATTATGTCTCATTGTTTTATATTTGAGGCATCCGAGGGTATATGTGTTTTATAAAAAGTTCTACATGTATTTGACATCAAGTCGGATTGATTAAGGAAATGTTCAGACATAATTGATGTCAGCGATTGCCGAAATTAAACATTTCATAAACTTGTACATTAATAAATGATAGTTCTATCGTCTGGTAAACGCATAGGAAACAAATGAACCAAACATGAGTAAGGTATGTCTATACCCTTCCATTGATCCGCATCATTTGAGTGAGCAGACACCCTCCAGTCCGCTCTCAGGTCTATACATACGCGCTGTCCTTGGGATCTGGTCATTTATATTTGGTCCTTTTGATCATCGTTGTAGCATTTTCTACAGCTCGTCATTCCCTTTACATCGTGATGTGAAGTAAGAGGGAAGATTATTATTAAATGTCATTCATTTCTTTTACGTCTTAATGTATATCACATCTCTACTTATACATTTATTTGAATCGGCGAATATCAGCTAAATATAGTTTCTGTCCGTGTACCATTTGGCTTAGTTTAATCTTCTAAAATAAATATCAACAGTTCTTGTCAATATTGTTGTATTTAGGGACGACATCAAAAGATCGATGTAGGATAAAAAACTTAAATCAAATAGTTTGGGGTGGGGGGTCAACATTGCTGCAAGTTTTGTTAATCTAAAATCGATTTTACATATACCCCTATTGGTCAATCAATTTTCCCCAAATTAAGTTAAGAAGGGGGGGGGGGGGGGGTCAGTGAAAAAAACTATGTGAATTAAGTTTTTTATCCTTCATTGAACTTTTGATGTCGTCCCTTATATGCGCTATGATGTATAAAACCTTATTACCATATCTCAAACTAGTCTTAAGTCTGCATGCTTTGTGAAGAAGTTTCCAATTTTTAAAAGTGTTTTCTAATAAGAAGCAAACCTTGACAACTGTATTAATCTTTGTTCCCTTTCTAGGACCTTTGTTATCAAAAAATTAATATGCAACACCTGATTGAAAAACAAAACACATAAAGTAGTAGGCGTGTTGAAGATAAAACATTTTCTGCCATTGCATCGTTTCGTATCAGGTGTTTGGTCCTGTTTGAGTACTATTTTCTTTTTTTAACTGTCTTTCCGTTTTTAAGAACATCCTTTGTATGGATTTTTTTTCTATAGTTATCTACCATGTTTGCTTACTTTATCGCTAGAAGTTTAACCAGATGTCATATTTTCAGTGCTTTTGGCAAGGACATGAACGCAATATTTTTCTGTAAATTGTATAATGTATTTATACGCATGTCTAAGAAACACCTTTAACAACGAAAAAGCTTCAAGTCATTGCTGAAGTGGACAGCCCTTGTCTTAATAGTACGGTACTAAACAGAAACATAAAAAAAACTTAGGACCGGAGCCAATTCATCGCTGTGTCAGTAACTCCAGCTTAGAATATAGATACATATCGTATGTTTTATGTCATAACTAAAGAAAGAGGCAAAAACCACCAGTAAGCACTAAACCAAAGCAATAAAATTCACGTAAGAAACAATAGCACAATACTGACGATCAATGAAACAAACATGTCTTATATAACATAAATAGATTGTTGACAACCCCATGTAATTTGATTGTTAACACATGAAGTTTGAAAGACGCATGCGTAGAATTGGATGGACACTTGCACGTAATTTAATTTTAGATCCATGTCTGGAAATTATGATAACTGACTTAAGAATAGTTTTAAAACATGCAAGTGAGATTATCGTCAAGAGAATGGACTGATTTTTTTTTAATGTCAAGGGGATTGTTTATAATGAGGTCTGATAGTGTATCGTCTATAGGATGAGGTCTGATAATGTATCGTCTATAGGATGAGGTCTGATAATGTATCGTCTATAGGATGAGGTCTGATAATGTATCGGTCTGATAATGTATCGTCTATAGAATGAGGTCTGATAATGTATCGTCTATAGGATGAGGTCTGATAATGTATCGTCTATAGAATGAGGTCTGATAATGTATCGTCTATAGAATGAGGTCTGATAATGTATCATCAGGAGAGTAGTCTGATTATGTATCGTCTATAGGATGAGATCTGATAATGTATCGTCTATAGGATGAGATCTGATAATGTATCGTCTATAGGATGAGGTCTGATAATGTATCGTCTATAGGATGAGGTCTGATAATGTATCGTCTATAGGATGAGATCTGATAATGTATCGTCTATAGGATGAGATCTGATAATGTATCGTCTATAGGATGAGGTCTGATAATGTATCGTCTTTAGAATGAGGTCTGATAATGTATCGTCTATAGGATGAGGTCTGACAATGTATCGTCTATAGGATGAGGTCTGATAATGTATCGTCTATAGGATGAGGTCTGATAATGTATCGTCTTTAGAATGAGGTCTGATAATGTATCGTCTATAGGATGAGGTCTGATAATGTATCGTCTATAGGATGAGGTCTGATAATGTATCGTCTATAGAATGAGGTCTGATAATGTATCGTCAGGAGAGAAGTCTGATTACGTATCGTCAGGAGAAAAGTCTGATTACGTATCGTCAGGAGAGAAGTCTCATTACGTATCGTCAGGAGATATGTCTGACTACGTATCGTCAGGAGAGAAGTCTGATTACGTATCGTCAGGAGAGAAGTCTCATTACGTATCGTCAGGAGATATGTCTGACTACGTATCGTCAGGAGAGAAGTCTGATTATGTATCGTCAGGAGAGAAGTCTGATTATGTATCGTCAGGAGAGAAGTCTGATTACGTATCGTCAGGAGAGAAGTCTCATTACGTATCGTCAGGAGATATGTCTGACTACGTATCGTCAGGAGAGAAGTCTGATTATGTATCGTCAGGAGAGATGTCTGATCACGTATCGTCAGGAAAGAAGTCTGGTTACTTATCGTCAGGAGAGAAGTCTGATTATGTATCGTCAGGAGAAATATCTGATTATGTATCGTCAGGAGAGAAGTCTGATTATATATTGTCAGGAGAGAAGTCTGATTATGTAACGTTATGAGAGAAGTCTGATTATGTATCGTCAGGAGAGAAGTCTGATTATGTATCGTCACGGATAAAGTCGGATTATGTAACGTTATGAGAGAAGTCTGATTATGTATCGTCCGGAGAGCAGTCTGGTTATGTATCGTCAGGAGAGAAGTCCGATTATGTATCGTGAGGAGAGAAGTCTGATTTATACCATTCAACAACACAACAACTCAAGAACAAAGTGTGTCCAGTCAAACGTACTGGAGGTAAATTTAACCAATAACTTTTCCACTACCAGAACATGTAATTCTATTTTAGGAAATATTGTCAGTATTGTTATTTTGTATTTATGTACTGCAACACATATTCTATCATCTAATTCCAAATCATCTCCATTTACAAACCCTTTTATATTTCCACACAAGTCACTTAATATATGTCACTTAAACATCAATCATATATTGCCAAAGTTTTCTGAAATTAAATATTTGCTATCAAAATCTAACACAGATGTGCTGTGTTTAAGTGAAACATTTTTGTCAGATTCTGTCCAAAACAAAGAAATAGATATTAAGGGTTATGATACAAACAGAAAAGACAGAATTGGAAAATCTGGCGGTGGGTTTTTAATTTATATTTCTAACATGTTAACCACAATAAGACGACATGATTTGGAAAATGATGATATAGAATCAATGTGGATCGAAATTATTTTTGTTCATCAAAAACCTATATTAATTGGTAACATTTATAGACCACCAAAAAGTAATGCAGAGTGGGTTACAAAATTTGAATTAATGTTAACAAATGTCGATATTGAAGATAAGGAAATGATTATTTTGGGTGACTTTAATATTAATTTGTCGTCGAGAAAGATTCCAGCTAAATGGTCACATTTAAAAAACATTTTTAACTTGTCTCAAATAGTCTCAGTTCCTACTCGAGTCACACAAACATCTTCCTCTTTGGTAGACCATATTTATAGCAATGAACCACATAATATTCATTTTATATCTGTTCCGAAGTATTCTATCAGTGACCATTATCCAGTATGCATTTCTCACAAAAGAGGGTTAAAATCGAAAAAGAAAATTCATGAATATATTACGTTCAGATCTACTAAACATTTTAATGAAAATGATTTTGTCAATGACATATCACAGTGTTCATTTAATTGTGTATTAGAAATTGATGACCCCGAAGAAGCACTGTTGTCTTTTTTGAATATTTTTACTAAAGTATTAAATCATCATGCTCCACTCATTAAAAAGAGAGTAAAACGTTTGTATCAAAATGAGTGGATGGATGATGAAATTCTAGATAGCATGAGAAAACGTGATTTTTATCATAAGAAAAAAGATATGTATAGTTATAGACTTTGGAGAAATAAAGTCAAATATCTCATCGAAAACTCTAAACAAAATTATTATACCAATATCATAGAACAAAAAAAGAACAACAGCAGTAAATTATGGAAGCACCTACATACTGTCAGCGGTACCGACAATCATACCAGTATAAAAATCATAAGTGATTGTAACAAAAAGGAAATTTTAGAACCAAAAGGCATTGCTGATGTTTTTAATGCTTATTTCACAAATATCACAGATAATCTTAATATAGATCAAAACATCGACAATTCTAGTAGCTGTTTTAACAAACTTGGTGATTTTATATCGGGTCATGTACCAGATGACGTGTATTTTTCTATACCACTTATGAGTAATGATTTTGTGTGTTTACAACTAAAAGCACTAGATGAATCAAAAGCAACAGGCCTTGATACCATAAGTGCAAAATTTTTAAAGATGTCTTCTCATGCTATTTCACTACCACTTTGTCATATTTTTAATTTGAGTATCAAAACATGTATTTTTCCATCCTCATTTAAACTGGCAAAAGTCATACCAGTTTATAAGAACAAAGGCTCAAAACAGGATGTTTTTAATTATAGACCAATTGTAATTTTACCACTCATTTCTAAAATCCTTGAAAAACATGTGAAAACACACTTAGTAAAATATCTTAATAAATACAAGTTATTGTATAGAATGCAGTCAGGCTTTCGTGCAAACCATTCTTGTCAAACTGCTTTAACAGCTTTAATAGATAAATGGCTTAAAGCCATTGATGATGGCGATCTTGTTGGAGCAGTATTTCTAGATCTAGCAAAAGCCTTTGATCTTCTCAATCATGAACTGCTTATTCAAAAATTAAACAAATACAAATTAGCTTATACTTCATTACGTTGGTTTACATCATATTTGGCTGACAGATATCAGAAAGTATCTATTTCAAATACATTTTCAGACGTACAAAAACAAAAAACGGGTGTACCTCAAGGACCCGTATTAGGACCGGTGTTGTTTTTAATTTTTATTAATGATCTTCCTTTGTCTAATCCTAATCATAACACCGATTTATTTGCTGATGATAGCACCATATCAGTCATTGGACAAAACAAAAGTTGCATCAGTCAAAAACTTAATACGGTTTTACAAGATATTTTTCGCTGGTGTGATGACAATAAGATGGCTGTAAATGTATCTAAAACGAAAGCTATATGCATTGGATCTAAACAAAAGCTTTCCGTTACATCAAATGAAAACATTAATCTTGCTTTAAATGGACAACAAATTATAGAAAGTACATGTGAAAAAGTTCTAGGTGTTTTTATTGATGCATCTCTATCTTGGTCTTCTCATATTGATTATATAATCAAAAAAGTTAACTCTTCTTTAGCTTTACTAAAAAGGATAAAGAAATATCTAAATCATAAAGCTAGACAAATGTACTATAACGCTTACGTTTTACCTCACTTAGATTATTGTTGTTCAATATGGGGAAACTGTAATAACTTTCTATTAGATAGTTTACTAAAACTGCAAAAAAGGGCAGCAAGAATAATTTTAGACGAACATGATTACACCAAACCTTCAAGAGAATTATTTCACGAATGTAACATTGTGCCAATCACACAAAGAATACTTTATCACAAATCATTACTAATGTATAAGGCAAAACATGGCTTAGCTCCAGAATATATGTCCAGTCTTATTGTATCAGCTTCTGCAAACCAAAAATATAATACGAGATTTTCATCCTCAGATAATTTTATTATTCCAAAACCAAATACAGAGTTGTATAAGTCTAGTTTCTCGTACAATGGACCAAAAGTGTGGAATGCTCTTCCTAATTCAATAAAAAAAATCAAATACAGTATCCGAATTTAAACATAAATACAAATCTATGTACTTTTAACATTACCATCATATTTTTACTGTAATGCCATATCATAATTGTTTATTGTATTTTAAATTGTACATAATCTTTATTTAATTTATTATTATTGATGCATTGTTTATTTGTAATGTAATTATTATTGTATTAAGAGAGCCTTATTGAAAATTGGTGTAATCCAAATGAGTTACTCTCTCTAAATAAAGATATTATTATTATTATTATTATAGGAGAGATGTCTGATTATGTATTGTCAGGAGAGAAGTCTAATTATGTATCGTCAGGAGAGAAGTCGGATTATGTATCGTCAGGAGAGAAGTCTAATTATGTATCGTCAGGAGAGAAGAGAGAAGTCTGATTATGTATCGTCAGGAGAGATTCATATATTTGTCCACATCAAGTTATTGTTATGAAACGAAAAAAATCTTGTTTTGGTCCCAAATTCCTAAACAGTTAGAACGATAACCTTCCGAATTAATATTAACCTTCCTTTAGTAGTATGGAACCTTGTGGTACAGTTTCATAGAGATCCATACACTTGTACTCCAATAATTATTGTTTTAACCGACGATGACAACGACGACGAAAATGACATACCAATATAAATGTTACGGTTTTTTGAAAACCTAGTTGAATTTATGTCGGTACATTGACAGTTTATGAGCTTCGTCCTCATCGTTTTATATATATGTTCATTGTCATGGCCGTGCATAGTATGTACAGAACCACTAGTACGACTCTGATAATGTATCGTCTATAGGATGAGGTCTGATAATGTATCGTCTATAGAATGAGGTCTGATAATGTATCGTCAGGAGAGAAGTCTGATTACGTATCGTCAGGAGAAAAGTCTGATTACGTATCGTCAGGAGAGAAGTCTCATTACGTATCGTCAGGAGATATGTCTGACTACGTATCGTCAGGAGAGAAGTCTGATTACGTATCGTCAGGAGAGAAGTCTCATTACGTATCGTCAGGAGATATGTCTGACTACGTATCGTCAGGAGAGAAGTCTGATTATGTATCGTCAGGAGAGAAGTCTGATTATGTATCGTCAGGAGAGAAGTCTGATTACGTATCGTCAGGAGAGAAGTCTCATTACGTATCGTCAGGAGATATGTCTGACTACGTATCGTCAGGAGAGAAGTCTGATTATGTATCGTCAGGAGAGATGTCTGATCACGTATCGTCAGGAAAGAAGTCTGGTTACTTATCGTCAGGAGAGAAGTCTGATTATGTATCGTCAGGAGAAATATCTGATTATGTATCGTCAGGAGAGAAGTCTGATTATATATTGTCAGGAGAGAAGTCTGATTATGTAACGTTATGAGAGAAGTCTGATTATGTATCGTCAGGAGAGAAGTCTGATTATGTATCGTCACGGATAAAGTCGGATTATGTAACGTTATGAGAGAAGTCTGATTATGTATCGTCAGGAGAGATGTCTGATTATGTATTGTCAGGAGAGAAGTCTAATTATGTATCGTCAGGAGAGAAGTCGGATTATGTATCGTCAGGAGAGAAGTCTAATTATGTATCGTCAGGAGAGAAGAGAGAAGTCTGATTATGTATCGTCAGGAGAGATTCATATATTTGTCCACATCAAGTTATTGTTATGAAACGAAAAAAATCTTGTTTTGGTCCCAAATTCCTAAACAGTTAGAACGATAACCTTCCGAATTAATATTAACCTTCCTTTAGTAGTATGGAACCTTGTGGTACAGTTTCATAGAGATCCATACACTTGTACTCCAATAATTATTGTTTTAACCGACGATGACAACGACGACGAAAATGACATACCAATATAAATGTTACGGTTTTTTTGAAAACCTAGTTGAATTTATGTCGGTACATTGACAGTTTATGAGCTTCGTCCTCGTCGTTTTATATATATGTTCATTGTCATGGCCGTGCATAGTATGTACAGAACCACTAGTACGACTCTTGTTGTATAATAGTGTAAAGGTGCAGAGGATGGCAGAAGTGGTTGTCGTTTGTTGATGTGGTTCATAAGTGTTTCTCGTTTTTCTTTTTTATATATAGATTAGACCGTTGATTTTCCTGTTTAAATGGTTTTGCACTAGTCATTTTGGGGTCCTTTACAGCTTGCCGATCGGTGTGAACCAAAGCTCCGTGTTGAAGGTCATACTTAAACCTTTTAATGGCTTACCTTTACAAATAGTGACTTGGATGGACAGTTGTCTAATTGGCACTCATACAACATATTCTTATATCTATATAGCTTGCACATTTTAAATGACTGACTGTATGCCACTGATCCAAATATTAGCGGTATAATAATCAAGAATAATTTTGGTACCAAAAACTTTTTATGCAATTGCTTCTTTTCTGATTTCAGACATTCAGTTGGCTGAGGAAATACACAATTATATATAATAGGTTCTACTTTCTAAAGTAAGTTCCGCCATAAAGGCATTTAGTTTCATACTTTGCATGAGTGCACACCAACCATCCCAACTGATCTGTGAAGTAAATCCAAAGCCTTTTATAACGCGATCTATTCATTACTTGCAACAGCTCTTTAAAAGAAACATTTTTTTTTAAAACATAAGCACTAAGCAACCATCTCAATGAATCATCGTGGACTTCAATAAAATTCGTCATATTTCGATAATCAAACCAACGTCTTCCCTACACATTTGTGGTTCTCTTTCAACGTTTCGTCTTGAAATATGATGTATTTGGCTTACAAAGAATACAAATAACTCAAATGTTTCATAATTTATTTTTAATAAATAAGAATTTCAAATATATATAATAAAAATACTCTGTCTGTCTTTAGAAGACAAATAACAAAGAACAACTTTCATACATGTGCAACACGTCTTCATTCACACGTCATCATTCATGCGTCACCATTTACACGTCACCATTCACATGTCACCATTCACACGTCACCATTCACATGTCACCATTCACGCGTCACCATTTTCACATCATCATTCACAACATTTTCACAAACAATTACAACAATGGAAAAACCCCTTTTAAAGGAGTTTTCTATAAATCATGTACACTCAGACAAAATAACATTCATATCATGTCATGCGCATTTAAGATTTGAAAGCACGTATCAAAAACGAATATTTGAATTCGTTTTTTAAGCATATAAACTTCTATCACATAAACACAACAATTGTAAACCAAGTAACTTTAATAGACGATTGATGTTTCTTCCAAAATTGTATTGTAAATGTAGACGACTTTGTAAATTAAAATTGGAATTTGTTACAGCCTATATTTTCTGATTTAATCTAACTAAAAAACTACAAAATGTACCATTTCCAAAAGTCTACTTGCTTTACTTTCGACTAAATATTCTGTCAGGATAAAATTTCATCTTTTATTCCATAATTAAGAAATTTTGATTTAGAGAAAAAAATATTGAACAATTCTGATCATCAAAAATAAAACTGCTAAGATCTGAATAGGTAAGATAGATCCGTCAATAAACTAATAATTTGTTTGGGGTGATTTAAGTCGATTCACTTTTTGATTCATTATTTTAGAAGATGGTGAAAGCCACACATCTGTACATTGTACCACCTTTCCTGGGTGACAGATATGGACATACAGGTTTCGTACATTTGTTGTAAGTGTCAACATCATCCCGATGCTCTGATTTATACACATAAATCAACATCTTATACTGTTAATACACAAAAGAAAAACATTACACAACAGTAGCAAGGTCAGTTTTCCCCGGTTTCCCCCATACAATTAACGAAGGACTTTTGTTTTTACACTTTGAAGTATCTCCAACTTGTTCATATATTTTACCATCCTTATCTACCTTGATTAAAGGTTCTTTACACACAATATTTTGTTTATCGTCATATAATAAAGGTGCTTTTTTATTACATGGTTTGTCACAAAAATGGTCTGTTACATAGAGTTGAGCTTTTGTGAGACTTGTCCTTTCCCGTCTTATTTGTATCAACTGTCTGTGTCTGCGAGAGTCTGATCTGAGCATGCGCACAGCCAACAGCACCAATAAAATGAGAATAAATCCCCCCGCTATGGGAACTGCAATCACGGCAGCTTTAAACCACAAGTCTTTGTCAACGCTGGAATCCTTTGAGTCTTTGTGAAAGGATGGCACATCTTCTAATAAGTTCTCATTGCCTAAAATAATAAAAATGTAAAATCTGGTTAAAAATCACAAGTTTACATAATATTTAAGCATTTGTATTTATATTCTGTTTATTATGTCACAGTATAGTTTTAGTTGAATATGTTATTTCTGGGAACTATTGTATGCATGTGTCCGTGATGCCAATCACTCATAAACAATTCATTAATGAGACGGATGATATCTCCAGATTAAGCAATCGATGTCATTTCAATGTTTTATTCCCTTATGGAATAATCTCCGGAGATGGTCTGTCTTATAGTTTGATCACTCTTAGGAAAACTTCAAACGAATTAATCGACAGCAGACGACCAAAAGGTCGCCATGTTGTCGCGCCACAGATTTCTGATTTCAAATAACGAAATCGACCCAGAATCTCCCAATAGCAATATTGTGTCCTGTTCAATACAAGGAAAATTATCAATCATTAGTTTTTCAGTAATTGCATGCTAAAATTGTCCATAATTCTGGGGATAATGGGAAGCTTTACGACAATCACTCGCAGCACAATGCCGTCAATTTGCGCTTTTGTCTCTTGACGACACCAGGTTCGTCTACAGCAAGGTTTATGTTTCAGAATAAATATTGACAACCTTTCTTGCTTGAATGAACTGGCGCCAAAAGTCAAGAAGCTAATAGAAGCATGACATTTAATTATCATAAAGTTTCCTGGAAATTACTCTTTTGATAATACTTCAGGACATATAATTCTGTAATCTTGATTACCGAGTTTGACAAACGCGTTTTCAAAGCGCGTACAGTCATGTCCAATATTAAACATCGAGCGATAAATTACAGTCTGTAACATACTTATAAAAAACATTTGTCTCAGATTTCATGTACATCTTGGCAATCTGTGTCAAACTATACATTTTACTACTAATTTCAATCAACATAAATGAACCTTAAAGTGCATATTCGCAATCTATACTGATCGAAGGAAATTTTCTTTTGTTTTCATTGTGCAAAAGAACCGGGTCCTCCACTTGCAATTTTTAAACTTAATAACAGTGTTGTCATCGCCATATGTAATGTTTGTGTCATTAAATCTCAAGATGAAATAAATGTTTGTATTTCAATATTTTATCCTAAATGTACTTTGAACTGTATCCCCTCCCATGCTTCCCGTGGCGACTCTGTCAGAACCAGTCTAGCAAATGTTTGTAAAATCTGGATACGATCATCGTTGAAGTATTCTTTTGAAAAAACGCTTAAGCAAATCTATATAATCTGACGTAGGAAAACTCTTATCACTACATCTCTTATCAAAATATATTTCTTAAAAATTACGAAAAATCTAGTTTTGTCAGAGATTTTGATTTATGGGAGACCTCACATTGAAAATATTGCAATTAAAATGCACCACGAAGGTGACAGCATTATTATGCATTAGGATATTTAAATTAATCTGCAATAAAAGTCTGGCAATCATATTTCCTGATTTGTATACTAAATGTCTATTCTCGTGTGTTACTTTGAGTATAGCTGTCTATTCTCGTGTGTTACTTTGAGTATAGCTGTTTATTCTCGTGTGTTACTTGGAGTATAGCTGTCTATTCTCGTGTGTTACTTGGAGTATAGCTGTCTATTCTCGTGTGTTACTTGGAGTATAGCTGTCTATTCTCGTGTGTTACTTGGAGTATAGCTGTCTATTCTCGTGTGTTACTTGGAGTATAGCTGTCTATTCTCGTGTGTTACTTGGAGTATAGCTGTCTATTCTCGTGTGTTACTTGGAGTATAGCTGTCTATTCTCGTGTGTTACTTGGAGTATAGCTGTCTATTCTCGTGTGTTACTTGGAGTATAGCTGTCTATTCTCGTGTGTTACTTGGAGTATAGCTGTCTATTCTCGTGTGTTACTTGGAGTATAGCTGTCTATTCTCGTGTGTTACTTGGAGTATAGCTGTCTATTCTCGTGTGTTACTTTGAGTATAGCTGTTTATTCTCGTGTGTTACTTGGAGTATAGCTGTCTATTCTCGTGTGTTACTTGGAGTATAGCTGTCTATTCTCGTGTGTTACTTGGAGTATAGCTGTCTATTCTCGTGTGTTACTTGGAGTATAGCTGTCTATTCTCGTGTGTTACTTGGAGTATAGCTGTCTATTCTCGTGTGTTACTTGGAGAATAGCTGTCTATTCTCGTGTGTTACTTGGAGTATAGCTGTCTATTCTCGTGTGTTACTTGGAGTATAGCTGTCTATTCTCGTGTGTTACTTGGAGTATAGCTGTCTATTCTCGTGTGTTACTTGGAGAATAGCTGTCTATTCTCGTGTGTTACTTGGAGTATAGCTGTCTATTCTCGTGTGTTACTTGGAGTATAGCTGTCTATTCTCGTGTGTTACTTGGAGTATAGCTGTCTATTCTCGTGTGTTACTTGGAGTATAGCTGTCTATTCTCGTGTGTTACTTGGAGAATAGCTGTCTATTCTCGTGTGTTACTTGGAGTATAGCTGTCTATTCTCGTGTGTTACTTGGAGTATAGCTGTCTATTCTCGTGTGTTACTTGGAGTATAACTGTCTATTCTCGTGTGTTACTTGGAGTATAGCTGTCTATTCTCGTGTGTTACTTGGAGTATAGCTGTCTATTCTCGTGTGTTACGTGTGTTACTTGGAGTATAGCTGTCTATTCTCGTGTGTTACTTGGAGTATAGCTGTCTATTCTCGTGTGTTACTTGGAGTATAGCTGTCTATTCTCGTGTGTTACTTGGAGTATAGCTGTCTATTCTCGTGTGTTACTTGGAGTATAGCTGTCTATTCTCGTGTGTTACTTGGAGTATAGCTGTCTATTCTCGTGTGTTACTTGGAGTATAGCTGTCTATTCTCGTGTGTTACTTGGAGTATAGCTGTCTATTCTCGTGTGTTACTTGGAGAATAGCTGTCTATTCTCGTGTGTTACTTGGAGTATAGCTGTCTATTCTCGTGTGTTACTTGGAGTATAGCTGTCTATTCTCGTGTGTTACTTGGAGTATAGCTGTCTATTCTCGTGTGTTACTTGGAGTATAGCTGTCTATTCTCGTGTGTTACTTGGAGTATAGCTGTCTATTCTCGTGTGTTACTTGGAGTATAGCTGTCTATTCTCGTGTGTTACTTGGAGTATAGCTGTCTATTCTCGTGTGTTACTTGGAGTATAGCTGTCTATTCTCGTGTGTTACTTGGAGTATAGCTGTCTATTCTCGTGTGTTACTTGGAGAATAGCTGTCTATTCTCGTGTGTTACTTGGAGTATAGCTGTCTATTCTCGTGTGTTACTTGGAGTATAGCTGTCTATTCTCGTGTGTTACTTGGAGTATAGCTGTCTATTCTCGTGTGTTACTTGGAGTATAGCTGTCTATTCTCGTGTGTTACTTGGAGTATAGCTGTCTATTCTCGTGTGTTACTTGGAGTATAGCTGTCTATTCTCGTGTGTTACTTGGAGTATAGCTGTCTATTCTCGTGTGTTACTTGGAGTATAGCTGTCTATTCTCGTGTGTTACTTGGAGTATAGCTGTCTATTCTCGTGTGTTACTTGGAGTATAGCTGTCTATTCTCGTGTGTTACTTGGAGTATAGCTGTCTATTCTCGTGTGTTACTTGGAGTATAGCTGTCTATTCTCGTGTGTTACTTGGAGTATAGCTGTCTATTCTCGTGTGTTACTTTGAGTATAGCTGTCTATTCTCTGAGTATAGCTGTCTATTCTCGTGTGTTACTTGGAGTATAGCTGTCTATTCTCTGAGTATAGCTGTCTATTCTCGTGTGTTACTTGGAGTATAGCTGTCTATTCTCGTGTGTTACTTTGAGTATAGCTGTCTATTCTCGTGTGTTACTTTGAGTATAGCTGTCTATTCTCGTGTATTACTTTTGAGTATAACTAAAAGCCAATTTCCAGTTTCAGAAGATAAACCTAAATCTAACCATTAAAACAATATTTTCTTATGATGTTGCCTAGCCGTCCGGTTTTTCTCAAAATATCGCTAGTTGACAAAAAATGAGATTGTCGCATGTTGAATTAGTAATAACAATATCCTTAAGTCTGACAAAATATAGTTTTAATGTATAAATAATCCGGATTTCAAATATTAATCCCAAATTTAAACTGGTGGGGTTAATTTACTAATCACATTTTACGACTCATTTACATTTTGAAGAGAACGTATACATACTGTCGCCTCTAGGATATATCTTTCTGGCGACGAGGCTCAACAAGTAACCATATGGGACAGGAATGTTTTAATCGTAAACTATTTACCGAAGATCGTGATTAGTGAAGGACTATTCTAACGCGCAAGTCGACTTGCGTGTACTTTTCAAATACTTAGTACTAATATCTAATAATAGCAATGGCTATATTTTGTTTAGAATCTTGACTGACTTTTGTCAAATAACTGAAAATTATAGGAAAATTTAGCCACATTATGTTTAATTGCAATATGTTTCAAGAGATGGGTGCTTTTTGTTTAATTTTCTATCCATTCAATTTTTTTTTTAAATGTTCTACTTTTGTGAACGTTATCTTAAAGAAACCTCGACATGAGATATTCGTCGTAAGCCGCTTTCGTAGGATTAAGGAAATCAAGCATTTAAAAAAATTAGTTGAAAGTTCAAATCCGAAAATTATACGATACAATACGGTTCTCACTAAACAAACAGGTGGTTTGGGGGATTTTAGAGTAATTATCAAGCCTTCGTGCCCTGGGCTTACAATAACATTACCCAGTCTACTGTCGCCAGTTATTGTATCTATAGTTGTCTACAACCTACCTATTCATCTGATTTACAGAAAACATGGCCATAAAACAGAAACAGAGGAAGTCTGACCCGAAACAGAAAACCAAAAATACTTTAGAGGCATGACCATAAAAATATATAAATATAAATTACTTATTTTATATATTTGTCTTGTTCTAAGCTCTGAAAGCATACAGAAGCTTATTTGTTTCCATTCTCCTTATTTTTGTTTTTTCTCAAACAAACAAAAAATCAAATTTAATTCAAGTTAGCGTCAAAGTTGAGTTTATATGTTGATACTTCTTTTTGACAATCCGATACCACCATAAAATATCAGTGTGTATATATTGATACTTCTTATTCAGACAATCCTATACCACCATAAAATATCAGTGTATTTCCCCATCAAAGAAGAAAGATGTATTGCAGTTAATTAGATACAAAAGATGCAATCTATGCAATGCTTTCAATTACAGAAAACGTGTCAATACGAACAGTTGTCTTCAGAACAATTTCCATCACAGAATTCTACATTCGATGAATTCTCTTTCAATTTCACGCCTATTCTTTTCATTAAGATTTAGTTAAATTTTGCTGTTCTAATGATCTAAAACACTCCGACTTTTATAGTTTTTAGCATTTTTTCATTAATTTGCATGTGTGCATGTCGATGTGAAATACATCTCCTGTGTCTCAATTTACTTTATAGCTATTTTCTCACAAAGTGCAACAACATTTGTAGGTAAAACAAGGAGACAATTAAAGTTCAGTGCATTAACTTCGGTGCAAACAGCAGGTTACGTCTTGAACATTGTGCATAGCTTTTTTGAAATGGTTGTTAGAAATTTAGTGGAGTATCATGTTTTTGTTTTATCGTGTTTATCTAATTTGTAAATCAAAGTTTTCATTTATATCTCAGACGCTCGCATTTTTGTATAAAAAATTTAAAAAAGCGAAAAAAATAACGGCCTTATTTTGTATGTATGTTTGACTTTTAACTTACCATTTTGAGTACTGCCATTTGATTTTTCCTTGACTATTATGCTAATTGTTTTTTCGTTATAATTACACATATCATTGTGACAACAAATTAACAGAGATTGTTCCTGGGTTGGTAACTTGCTTGTATACTGTTCAGGTTTTTCACTTTTGCACACAATACGTTTTGATGGTTCTAAAGACTCTATACATCCCTGAGTTGTCTTTGGTTTCCCATCGTCATAAGTCAGTATTGAGTAACACGCATTTAATGTTGATTTACACATATAGCCTGTTCGAACACACCGAGACTCGTTACAGTAACATCTAATTTCTCCTGAAAAATAGAGGTCATTTAGTTAATATTGCACATATTGTTAAATCTAACAGTATATGTAAATATAACTATATATATATTTTATAATATATTAATGTTATGTAGCAATTGCCATTGATATAATTGCCAAATTAATCAGCCACTGGACGTTCAGCAAGCAGCAATCAATTAAACAAACTTAAAATGATATCAATAGATTTTAGCTCTTGTTACAAGAATGGTTTGTATACTATAAGCTATTTTTCTAAAGACTGTACTAGATGTGAAAAACAATTATGACATTTGGGCGAATCATAAACATAACAATTTTAAGAAAATAAAATTCAGAAATGATTCTTCAACCTTATGTTATATGTTAGGTAAACCCGTTAAAAACTTGCACTGCTTGTATTTTGAAAACACAAAAATTCAAATGAATTCCAGCAAAATATTTTAAGTACTTAATTATATGAATAATGGGTGATAGGCTTGTACAATCTGTTGGATCAAAAACAATTTAGTTTTGATGATTATGAAAACTTGCAGACGACAACTTTTCGACGTCCTGCAGTCCCGATGTGGAAGTAGATACAAGAATAAAACATACAAGTGTTGTCTGGGAAACTTTTAATCTCTATAAAAGCTATTGAAAACGTTCGCAACAATTTAAAAAGTAGATAACTAGGAATACTGTCGCTGCTCAAGTGAGGGATAATTTTCTCGAGATTATTTTTGTTTAAAACAAAGAATTAAATTATCATAATGAATTATAATGTAAGATGTGGTATGAGTGCTAATGGGGGAGCTCTCCATCCAAGTCACCATTTGTAAAAGAAAAACCATTACAGGTCAAAGTACAGTCTTCCAACAAAGAGGTTGTATTTGAAGCATAACAAAATATCGTTGCATTTTTTTTTTTGCTATCGATGGTTTTAAGTGTTTTAAGCCTTTTTGGTATTTTTATACATTGATATTTAGTAGTGTGTGCAGATTAATGTTGAGGAAACAAATTTTGACTAGAAAATTGATAAGCTATATATATACACTTACACAAAAAAGTAACAAAAACGTAAATACCAGCATCATAAGTTCATAATTAAAGACCCGGGGCCATATACATATAAATCATGTTTAAATTACAGTAAATATACAGGTTATCTTTTCAAAATGATCTTCAACGTTCTTCCTTACTTTGACATACACATACAATTCTGACGAACAAGTAAAGATTTTCTAGAATTTAGTGCGCGAAGTTTTTACTTTTAAGCCCTTATATTACTTTCTAAACCAAATTTGAACAGTCCGATGCTACATGATTTTTTCGTAGAATATAACTGTATCAACGTACATTTACATACTGTCATTTTTCATTAAATTCACCCGCACAGTTTTAACACAACGTTATGTTCGCTTACTATCATCAAAGCATGTTGAATGCATATAAAAATTTCTGACAAGGCGTCTGTAGTTTTCGGCATATGAACACAGACATATTAATTATACAATCAATTTAAGAAGTGAGAAACAATTTATTAGCAATATTTGTACGTTTGCTTTGCTGTAAATCATTAATCACTCGGAACAGAGAATTACGCCTGGAAAAACAATATGGATGTCAGAGATACCAGGTTGTCAATCTAAAATATCACGTGACCAACTAAAGCCTGAAACAATAGTAGAATGTTAGTTTCTATTTTACCATTTTATGAATATACTAACAAAAAAGAGACAAAGATTGCAAAAACCAATCCAAAACAATGACTACTTAAAATTTAGATAGCAAAAAGCATGGAAAAAATCCAATAAAACAACGTTCTGTGGTATGATATCAAAATGACTATAAGCAGATTGTGTTGACAACCTATTGTAAGTGACAGATAGGTTTATCAAACACCGACATGTAATTTTGTAAACTTTATACAGCTACTGAAATAGCCGAGTTTGTCGACAGATTTTCCCATCTGTCAATTATATTCTGTCGTGCTACTGTACAATGGATGTTACACCAGAATTGTCATAAATTCAAGATTCGACCTATTGAATAAATAACATCAAAAACCTCAAAATACTTTCTGATACTAATTACAAATGTTTCTCAAATGCATGAGGTTGTTTTTAAATGCAAACACCCAGTTTTAAGTACAAGTCTATCAAAATGTGTTTTTACTAACACAAATCCATAAAGTATTTTCCCATTTTCTTATAATGCTTTAAAACGTAACAAAAATCAATGAAATCGACATGACACCAGTTTTCAGATATGGGAAGGAAAGGGATTTGCTGTTAATAAATGTCATCTTTATAAATGAAATTGTACCAGAGCTTTTCATGTCTACAGATTTATGGCTCAATTCAACGCATGATGCACATTATAGCAAAAACTTGTTGTTCTGCATGACAGGGTGATATCATTACAAATGCAGAACGAGGCTCCCAAAGAGAAACGGGTTTAATGCATGTCGAAAGTTAAACACATTTACATAGTATATCATGATTGTTTGTGATGTGTTGTACAACAGGAATATGGTATAAAGAGAGATGGTTTATACTTCGATTAAACAACAACTGCTCTATACAAGTAATAAAAGACATCTAAAGGTGGATATAGAAAGTCTTCATCATTTGACATGCGTCTATACATTATGTCAAATCAAATATCGACAGTTTTGATCGTTTGACATGTGTCGGTACATTATGTCAAATCTAATGTCGACAGTCTTCATCAATAGGCATGTGTCGATATAATATGCTAATTCTAA
This sequence comes from Mytilus edulis, assembly GCF_963676685.1. NCBI lineage: Eukaryota > Metazoa > Mollusca > Bivalvia > Mytilida > Mytilidae > Mytilus > Mytilus edulis. The sequence continues at coordinate 99,002,017 of NC_092345.1, read as the reverse complement.
TGTCGACAGTCTTAATCAATAGGCATGTGTCGGTACATTATGTCAAATCTAATATCGACAGTTTTCATCGTTTGACATGTGTCGGTACATTATGTCAAATCTTATGTCGACAGTCTTTATTATAAAACATGTGTCGATACGTTATGTCAAATCTAATGTTGACAGTCTTCATCAATAGGCATGTGTCGATATAATATGTCAAATCTGATGTCAACAGTCTTCATCATTAATCATGTGTTGATACATTATGTCAATTGAAATGTCGAGTCTTCATCAATAGGCATGTGTCGATATAATATGCTAATTCTAATGTCGACAGTCTGTTTTAATAGACATGGGTCGATATATTATGTCAGGTTTTTTGTCGACAGTCTTCATCATTAAACATGTGTCAATACATTATGTCAAATCTAATGTCGACAGTCTTTATCAGTAGTCATGTGTCGATACATTGTGTCAAGTCTAAAGTTGACAGTCTTCATCAATAGACATGGGTCGATATATTATGTCGGGTCTTATGTCGACAGTTGACATTTGTCTATACAATATGTCAAGTCCAATGTTAACAGTCTTCATCAATAGACCTGTGTCGATACAATATGTCAAGTTCAATGTTGACATTCTTCATCGATAGACATGTGTCTATACAAAAGTCAATATGTCAAATACAATATCGACAGTCTTCTTCAATAGACATGTGGCTAAACATAAATAGAAATAAACTAAAAACACGAACTGAGTTCAAGTGCAAGTTTTGAAGAAATCCATATTACTGGAATACTTAACTGATGCTATAAAAGTGTACATCTATACTTTCTGTAATTAACTGATGCTATAAAAGTGTATACCCATACTTTCTGTAATTATCTGTCAATGTGATACATTTTATTTCAGTTTGGAGCCCCTCTGAGTCAGCATAGACAATAAACTAAGCATTTTCTGTGGAACTATAAAACAAACATTCATTGTCATTATACTATGACAAATTACTGTAAGTTAAACATATGTACGGAATTATTGTTAGTTGAACGATCAAGTCAATCTCCCTTCTTATTGCATAATGTCTCGTACTTAAAACGATCGGCAATGAAACCGTATCTTTAACACAACTCCAACTCGGCTTTATTTTCTATGAATCGCTATACTGATGCTGTTTTCCTCCAAATTTTCAAAAAGGGATTAATTATTATTTTCCTTTATCCTGGACGCAGCTGTTTTGCTTTTGAGTTGCATATAGAAAGATCAGACTGGCTTAAGAATGAAAATCAAGGGCTTACTTTACTTTTGATTTTGTAATATGTTTGTAAACCCTATGCATACAAACCATTTTAGAACGACTTATTTTTAGGTAAATTACATGACTTGCTGTAAATCGATAAAAGCGTCACAACCATACACATTCTTTGTACTTAAAAAATCACTTTCCCTCTGAGGCCGTATTCAACATTTTATGTTGTTCATTTTTACATGAACGATTACAAAAAAAAAGATTGATTCATTGAAGATGATCAGCGCTTTGTTGTCGTCATATTTTATCAGTAACCTAATCTTGACGGTAATATTAAAGGCTTGCTTCCCAAGCATTATAATATAATGAAGTTTATGTATAGGTAGCTTTTAGTGAGGGAGTAATTATGTGTAATTAGTTTTTACCGGCATTGTGAAAGATTTTAGCTCTCCAGTGTAAAATGTCCACAATCACCAATGTCCCTTTTGATGTTATGAAAATGTGTCAAATGGTATCACCTTCACAAGAAATTTTACCAAAAGAGAATCCAACTGGTTAGAAATAAAATATTTATTGGTTAAAGCAAAAATAGCTCTATGAAAGTTTAAAGTGTAAGAAAACAATTGTAACATACAGTAAATGAATTATATCTTTGATTCAATTCAAAACTGAAAATCATAAATAGACAAAATAATCGACATGACATAACTACAGAGATCCTTCATTCCCTAACCTCTCATTGTTTCTGCCACCTGACGAGCGTTAAACTTGAAGCAAACTACAAATACAATAGCATTTGTCCATCACAGAGCACAGGTTGAGCAGAATACTTGAACGTTTCCAAATGGTTTTGACCCGACGTGAGTTGATAAGAAGATTTTGAGAGGTTACAAGTACTGAACTACCTGGTCGATGGTATCCCCCAGCCATCGGCGTGATGTTATTCTTCTGGTGTAGGTCTTATGTCACTTAGTACTGCTAGCCAACAGGCCAATGTACTATATGTTATGAGGAAATATATATAAACATTTTCTATATACAGAAATTTTATTTTTTTAATTGGTTGTTATGGATGATATTAAGTATACAAGATTCCATGAGTGAATTTTGAAAACTCCTTACTATTATTAAAAATCTTATTATCAAGATGTGTCAAAGTTTTTTAATTTGTGTATTTGATATATCTTTAAAAAAAAAAAAAAAAAAAAAACATAACTTGTTTTGTCTTAGGGCATCCCTGTGTAATGTTGAATACGGTATTCAACCTTTAGAGGATTTTTTTTAAATATTGTTGTCGTTGGGTTGCTGTATAATTGACGTAAAAGATATAGTCATGTATGTGCAGTATCGTTTGATGCAAGTCAACTAGCTATACGTGTGAGTTCGCTCCAACTAACAAACCTTTGTTGTAAATTCGTCAATATTTCCGGATGAGCTAATATCTACTTTACCGATTGAAAATCGTTAAAAGGTATTAAAGCCCAAATCATATTCAAAAACTGCATTCTTTATGTGTTTAGTCAGTAATTTGATCTGGAGAACGAACATATTTCAATGGTTTTTGTGTGTGCTAAATTGTTGCCGTATTGAAATTGAAAAGAATGAAAAATGAGCCACTCTGGGTTTAGACTGCCTATCAAACTGTTAAAAGATCAGTCGTTTGTGAAACGATATTTACTTTCCGAAGAAAATAATGCACTCTTAATAGAGACATACAGACAATTTTTTGCTCACTTGAGATTTACAATATATTTACGCTTTTTGTAAAGGGAATTGTTCAGTAACGTACAATTTATAGAATGTTATGCGAAAAAATACCACTAAGTGCATTTTAAAAGATAAAGCTCCGCCTTGTTATATTTTATTAATTGTGGTTTAAATAAGACTTGTCAAATTTGATCTTGTCCAGTTGCACAAATGTTGGAATACAATCCATTGAATTTCACAATAACTTTTAGGTTAAAATATTTTAATAGTCAGTGATTGTATGTTGGTCCTTATTTTACTGCTTCGAATGCTGTTCTAATCTGCTCATTTTAAATTTATTATTACTTTAATGGATGGTTATGTTTATCAAACTTGTTTCTATCTTTTTACATTTTTTCTACAACTTGTGATAGTTCAACAATATGATATAAATACATCCTTCATAGTAAAGGACTTCAACATGATCATGAAATTACAAATGCTTTATACATTCTGTTTCAAAATATATAAAGTAAAACTATGTGTGCAGATATGACTTAGCAGAAGTAAATGTGTCTTCAGTGCATAAAACTAGACTTGAAACTGCTATAAAATAATTTGTCATATTTTATTCAATAAGCTGGATTCAATAGGAAGTTTTGCTGTCAGATAAATTAACTTCAATAATTCACTTGTGATGTCTAGTTTGTTCCCTCTAATGGAAATATTGATTCTTCTTTTGAAACTTAATGGAACAACAGTTAATTTTCTTAAATGTTTGTCAAAAGACCGGCTTTGTAACCAGTAACATTTTTTCGTTGCTTGACAAACCCCTGTAGTTTATCGCCCGGTTTTAAAATCAAATCACACAAAGTTTGATGGTGAAAGTTTACTTTAAAGACCCATTTTCTTCCATTTTGACTGAATATGTTAAAGAAACATGTCACTCAAAATAAGATAAATGATTAACTAATAACCAAAAACAAACATTAGGAGGAACGGACCTTAGTTTCGGGTTATCTGTAGTAGGTCTGTAAATTTATCTTTAAATGGTTATCAACCCTGTGGCTTTTAAAATTTCACAGTCGTACGCCAAGTAGTCTGCTAAACGTTTAAAGAAAACTGGTGACGAAGTAATTAATAATTAATTCATTGTTAATTTACTGATTGTGTACAGTATGTCGACATCGGTTGTTTTTAATTTCTTTCAAAGAGATTTGATAATACACAATGGTCTGTGATGACGGGGACATTTGTCATTATTTGGCATGATTAGCTAGTATACTTGTCTTCACTTTCAAGATAAAATGGTCTCTCTGGTATTACGCATACGCAAAGCTGATAGCTGAACACTCTCACTTGCTTGTCACAGAAAAACGTCAATGTCACTATGTAAATCATTCTACGTACGTCTTTTATCCTTATTTATATTATCTATCACCAGGGTATTCTTCAAATATACCCTACTCCTTTCTATACGTATGTCCATACTACACCCTCTATACATATATATGTATGCACATACTACATCCTCATACGTATAACTTTCTGTCAATCATACACCCTCTATACATTTTGTGTACTTCCTACAGCCTCTATAAATATGTATGTACTTCCTACAGCCTCTATAAATATGTATGTCCATCCTACATCCTCTTTATACATGGAACCTCTATTCTTATTCAATTACACACTACATCCGTTGTTCTTACATTAATACACCCTACACAATTTTACTTGTCAATAGCACTCACTACATCATCTATACTTATGAATCTATATTCCGAAGAAAAAAATGCCAAAAACTTTTGTTTTTATTAAAGAAACATTACAAAACATAGACGTAAGCCAATGATTCATTGGAAAAGATGAAATATGTATATAGGTGATAATAGAGGTAAAAGGCTTCCATAAATCACCATACAGCAATTGGATATATCTACAAATCATGTTTTTAGATATTGGTGGTGTTTTACGCGGATTATGCAACGAAACTTTCCTGTTTACAAAATGTTATAATAAAGGGAGAAATATTCATATAAAACAAAACAATACTGTATGGTATGTCCAAAAGAGTTCAGAGCGAGGCTTTATATTTACCATCGGTGTTGTTAACTTGTGGTATATCTAACACGTTACTTTGGGATGGATTTAACAGAATTTATTTGGTAAACTTATGGATTAAAATAGTGAGATACCAGTGTTTCCAAAACTAAATATACTTTAAATTTTCTCCCCAAATACTATCCATGTCAAAACAAAACAAGTTTCCTCAAATTTTCATCTATACTAAGAATTGTTTTTTCCTGCATATTATATGAACTTATATATAAAATAAAATGAACATGGCAATCGTCACATAAGTCGAAATAAAATATATAAGAAAGGAGACTTTATTGAATATTGAGCTTCATCAATGAATATACAACAACAGGAGATATTTATCTGTAATTTGGATTTCGTGGATTGTTTTTCTGAGATTTACAGCAAAACAAAGCCGTTAGAATGGTTTTTGAAAACGACTCTTACACTCACACAAGGATTATACAACTGCATGTTTGTGTGAGCTATTTTAAAATTGCACACACAAACAACCATATTTAAATCTGAAATATATCATTTTAAAGATTTGAATGAATTTTAAGTTTACACAAGGTAAACGGTAATGTCATAGATTTAGCAACTGTTCAAACTTATTTAACTCTTTATGTTGGTCCTTGAAGGATTTTAAATTCATTTCAACGTCGAAAAAATAAATAGTTTTTGATACAGTACAATGGATAACTATGTGGCCATTTGAAAAAGTCATATTGAACTACCTTTCTTATAAAGGTAATTTGTAATTATTTCCACTTAAATTCACGTTTATTTGCAAAATTTTCAATGAAATTTATTGCAGCCTTCAGCAAAATAGCCAGTTTTAACAGTTCTTCAATAAACAAACAATATGCGTAAAAGGAATGTTAGAGTATAAGAGAAAATAAAACTAATTCATCAAGACAGTATATGTTTGAAGTCGAATAACGAGAAGATACAATACAAAGACAATGGGCTTATCTGGACGTCTAAAATAGTGTTAGATTACAACACTATGTTTAACACACCACGAGGTAGTATACAGTTACATGCGCCCGTGACCTTAGAAAACAGCGCAAGATTCACCAATTGTATCAAGTCATTGAGATTTGATGAAGCGTTGATAATGCGTGTTCCGAGTGTATCTATAAGATGGCCCAAAACTTAATTTGTTAAACAAAAACTACATATAATTTGCATATGGATGTTGCACAATCAACAATCAAACAGTCGAATACTAAAAAGATTAATATATAGTACTATATTGTGCCGCTTCGGTAATGTTTGCTAGATTTACATTCATCGCACAGTTCATATTCAATTCATTCCCAAAATCGTCTAGAATATCCGTGAAATATTTGCCAATGGACATCAAGCAAACAAGAATCAATAAATCTGACTTATGACAATAAATGTTATGCAGTAAAATACACCTATATTTATTTCGTGGATATAATAAAAGTATGGCGAATACGGTCAAGTATTTTAGAGAATAAGAAATGTTATGTACCTAAAAAGACTCCGACATGCTTCCTCATACATGAACAAAACTAAAATGACTGGGACACACTTGCTTATACATGAGATGGAATTATTAGGACATAATACCTCATACATGAAATAAAATGACTAGGACATACTTGCTCATACATGACTAGGACATACTTGCTCATACATGACTAGGACATACTTGCTCATACATGACTAGGACATACTTGCTCATATATGACTAGGTTATATATATACTTGCTCATATATGACTAGGACATATATATACTTGCTCATATATGACTAGGACATAGTTGCTCATATATGACTAGGACATATATATACTTGCTCATACATAAATAGGACATAGTTGCTCATATATGACTAGGACATATATATATATATACTTGCTCATACATAAAAAGGACATATATACTTGCTCATACATGAACAAAACAACGTTCAGGAATAACCTGTTAATGTATTTCTGCTACAAAATGTAATTTACTACCATTGACTGAGAAAAACAGTAGGAGAAACCGTTGAAAGGTGTCGACTGCTCATCTTAAACACATCCATAACAATTATCATGAGATAAGATAAATGTTTCATTTAGACAACATTTCTTTGAAGTGTGTTCTATAAAATATGTTTACATAGTTAAATGAATTTATGTAAAAAATATCAAATATTTATCACCAGGGTAATAATATGTGTTCACCGTGATGCTGGTGAGCTGAAGTTTGAATACATGAAATAAAATCATGCATGTCTTTTGCCTTCTGCAAATTGTACGGATCAAAGTTTAACTTCTGTCGCTACACTAAATGAACAACTGTGCAATTGAAATTTTGTGTGTTATAAGATACCCGTTATCTATTGCTACTATTCAAGACGACATGGTTTGGCTATAAAACTATTGTCATCCCCGTAAAATGAATGATGTTAATGCTATAATTATCGGTATAACCGCTTTTCTTCTGACTTACTACACCATTACAATTCAATAAACACGTATCTTAACATTCGCACAGGTTGTACCGAGACGATGAAAGTGAGAATTGTTTCCAGTTGTTATCAAACAAATTGCCGTTTTAATATCCAATATTCTATAATGTGAGTTTTTGAAGCAATGGTATTGCCAATATCTACTGAACTGAAAGATGTTTGAACAGACTAGAATTTAATATTGTAGAAGATAAAAAAAAAGTACAAACGTTTTTGTCAGTCAATCGTGAAACTTATATGGTTATTCAGCACATTAAAAAAAAAGCAAAAGATGCCGAAGGGACATCCAAACCTATTGAAAATGACTGACCATGCCATGGCAAAACAGATTCTCCTAACCTTGACTGCATTTATATATGTGTTTGAAAGACATACAACTAAACAGTCGTGTTCGTCCTCCCTCTTTTAGTATGAACACAAACAAAAATGAGAAGCAGTTGTTTGTGTATATGAGAGTCAGACAGGATTATTATGTTTATTAATATGTACATATTTTTTCATACGCAAGTTAAACACATTCCTATCTCGCGCAAGTCTCATTCATTAAAATGTCAAAATCGTTTCGCGCTACTGGTCGTTTAAAACATGTGATATAATATAGACAATTATTACCGATTATTGGGTATTATGAAGATAATTTGCGAGTTTTTCTTTATTCTATTATCTTTATTAATCCCACAACTATACAGATATCACCTTTGCGTTTGTACATGTACCGATATGGCTATTTACAGGTCAAATGTTGGATGATAACATGGAGCAAGATACAGGGAACATCTGTCGAAACCGCAGGCTTATTATCTATAAATCCATATTTCTGGAGACAGGAGTATCCACTAAAACATAAATTAATCAGATATTGACCCACCAGCTTGTGGAAGCGTAATTTGCTAGACAATTTAATCAATTGAGATTTCGTGTATAGAAGAAAGGCAGATGTCTTAATCCTGCTAGGCGCGTGCATTTTCGTATAAAACGTAAAAAGATCGTTTAACATGATAGAAGAAATGGAGCCACGATATCATGAAAAGTCGTATACTAAAACTGTCAATAATTATTTATCATTAGAACTATTAGAAAATTAAGTTTTTATAAAAGTGCTTTGTCAATGTGTACACGACTTCAAACTGTAAAATCTATTTTTGAAAAATGATGCAAATTTGCAAAATGAGAAATATGCAGTATCGATAATGCCAATACATGAGAAAGTCGAATACATTATTATTCTCTGGTCTCGAAGACTGAAAAATCTTCATTTAAAGTATAGACATATTACTCTAGTGCATAAATTGGTAGATTGAATTAACGAATAAATGTCACTTATAAGGAGAAAAACATCAGCTACATTAATCATGTTAATGTAGATCTATAAACTTTAGAAATAAAATACGTCAGATACCAATTTGATCCCTTTCTTTGCCTGTCCATTTCTCCATCAAATATAAATTCGATCATGATGTATTCAACAGTCAATATGTTCAAGAATACTTTTTATTGTCAAGAAATTCAAATCGAATCTTCAAACTATTTTACTCAATTACCACAAACTACAAATCTTCTCTCAATGTCAGCCCTCACAATTTATATTGTTATTCACTCACATTTACACAGAGCCACACCAGATAAGGAGCCACAATCTACACCACCAACATTCCCTCAAATGTATACAGAGCCACATCATGTACAGAGCAAAAATCTGAACCCGTATGCACTCTAATGCATACATACGAAGACACAGTCTATACCATCATTCACTCAAATGTATACAGAACTACTGTACCAGCACTATAATGTTCAATCAATGACTCCTGTGTAGTTGAACTCATTCCTCGGTGCCACCAGCTCGCTAAAATCGTTAATTCGATGTCACTTGCACTATTTAGCTATTTTACATAGTGCAAAATGTGTTTTTTTAGTCGGTAAAGTGAAATTTATTCAACAATCAGAACTTCTTGTGCGATTTTGCTTTTCTAGGCATTACTACATATTCAACTATATAAAAGATTATTGAATGAATGATTATGCAAGTTCGATAATTTATCTTAAAAAAATAGTATAACTTAAAAACTAAACTCTTAAAGTATGCTATCAGTTGCAAAGTACAAATTGATATCTCTGGGACAGATAAGAATGCACAATAAATGTAAATATAATGAACGTTAGTGAATTGTAAGCGAAAGGAAAACAAATAGAGTTAACCGTACGTGGATGAAAGGTGAATTAAAACGTAAATGCATTCCGTAGTATCTGGGTTGGGAATCCTAGTTTATATAGTCTGCTCAAGTATTTATACTGTGTATTTACTCCCAGGTCGATCAAATTCTCAAAATAAATTTTAGAATCCATTATGTCGCTTAACCCTTCGTGCTAGCTGATGATGGCTAAGTGGGTTTGTTTCCTGACAATTTTTATACCTTAATATTCATCATGTGGATGTTACTATCAGTGGTAAAAAAATCGTAATGAGACAGTAACCCAGAAACATAACAAATACTAAAAATGACGCTATACACGTCACTTTCTGTAGTTGCTCGCGATTACTTGAAGTCATCTAAAGTTATAATTGTCATTCTATGTCAGACTTTTCTTCTTTATATCTCTATGAAATATCAATTGAAACTTTCGTTCCTTTTCTTTTCAATTCTGTAAACAATGATGACATTTGAAAACATAAATGAAAAGATGTTTTATAAAATAAATGTCTTACAGTGTAATAGATGGGCGTTATTTGTATAAATGTATGTCTTGTTGTTGCACCATGTCCTATGTTATGGCAGAGTTTTCTATTTTGTTTTAAGTTTGTATTTACTCTTTATACATTAGCCTGAAGGTAAACTTCCCTTGTACATTTTAAATCTTAAACAGATTAAATTCATCCGTCTAGCATAATTCTCCATAAATCAGTTTTTAACTCTGTGTCCATTAGGAAGACAAGACAAGATACAATACTATTCTGTATTAATTAAACTACTTTTGTCTTCTAAAAGCTTTAATTAATTTTTCTGTCATTCCCTGTCAAATTTGATGTTCTTGTCCCTTAGGACCATGGTCTGTGTATATTCTCGTCATTTGGTTGTAGTAGCCTTATAAACGAACTTATTGTTTTATACTGAATCTCTTATACTAGACTTTGTTGCATTAATAATAGATTCTTATCTTATTTATGTTATGGAAGGGCATCATGTATTGTTTTTGTTGATCTATTATATTCCTTTTAACATTCTTGTGTACCTACACAGTTAAAACAATTATGTCAACTTTCACGACTCGGTTTAAGTTAAATTTCTATATCATCACTTTTTAAGAATGGTGAAGCTCGATTAAAATCTAAACTATTTAAACAGTATGAAATGCTTGATACAAACAAACTTAATAGTTATAAAAAAAAAGTAAAAAAAAAAACAATCTAGAAAAGTTAATTATCCCCAGTCTGTTATAGTTGCTCACGACAGACATTGTATTTATACCTCAGGCACTCACTGATATGATGTTTCCTATAAATGCAAAACATATTGTTTTAATATCTCTTTATCTTAAAAGCCTTGATACTGAACAATTCTCTACACTTTAACGAGTTTTTTCAGATTTATAAAAAATGCAAAATACGAAATAGCTCTTAGATTTATGTAAATGGAAATCCATAAAATTCATGTAATTGAAGCATTTTTCTTCAAAGATATCATTCCAGAGTGTTAGTTTAATATTACTTCAATAATCAAGACACTTTTGTAAAGAATAACATAAAAGCACTATAAAATTCTACCCATGAAAATTAAAGATTTTATCAAAGAAATTTTCACTGTGTTTATCCCCAAAGTTAATATAACTTGGCTGTGATAACGAAAAAGCGAATATGAAATAAGATATTTAAAATGTAACTTGCTTGAATCAGAATAATAAATATAGAACATAAAATTATTTTCATCGTTTTTCTATAAAGTTGGCGACTTCTTGAACAAAGACAAAGAATAGGGGATAGAAAAAGAACCCTGCTGTATAACTATTCAACCACCATACCTCCTGTGAAAATCCACCGTATTATTCTCAAGTTTTAATGCTGATATAGCTTTTAATGTATAATATTGTCGCATAAATTATACGTTGACTGGGGTGTTATGTGTACATTTCAGCAGTAGGTCTGAATTTCCTTCTAAAAGGGTGGCATTTCAATCAGATAGTAAACTGGCAGCTAAATGAATATCAAGTTTTATGTCTCTATTATTATGGATGAATAGAAGAAAGGAAATAGAGAAAACTGGTCTTCATTTAAAACACTGACGTAAATATATGAATTTTATCGTAAAAATGTTTTTATATGAAGGTTTTCCCGTGTTTTAGTATGTTCAAGGTGTACATTTATACATTATTCATAGTGACATGGGTAATTAATTTATTACTACATCCGAAATAGCCATACGTAGTTAGATCTTTAATGAAGTGTTTGTTCGTATGAACACACTTCGAAACAATACATATTATAAAAAAAATGTCTCTGAAAACAGAACAACCTGATTTTCTTATTTCACTTTTATAATAAATCTACAAAAGTAACAGCATATATAAAAATGGAAGGGACGTAGGGTATATTCTTTGTAGATCAATATTTCATTGACAAGAGTGCAAGTTATCTAATATATTGATTATTCCTCATTCTAAATCTCATTGATATAGCCTGCACGTGAACGAGTAAATTAAAAAACCATAACTAGATGTCTTTTGGTTATTTGTTAGATATCTCTATCAGTGATCTATAGTTCATATATCCTTTTATTGATATATAAATATGTAAATAATAATTGCTTAATCATTTTTTCTGAATCAGGTACTTACCTTCCGTTAAATGAAGACAATAAACCAGAAGAAATATTAGTCCATGAGATGACCCCATTAGAGTCAGAGAAGAGTTGTAATAAATCAGAAAAATTAAACATATAAATCCAAGTGTTTATCTATTTGTATACGTTGGTTTACATCCTTTACTTCCATATAATAACCGGTATATTATTCTTGTACATGTAGAATACGATGTCCATCGTTGTTATTCCATTTTACACTTGAAAATTCGTCATTTATGTCGATTTTTTGTTTAATTCGTTTATAATCACAACAAAACCCATGCAACAACGTGTGCAGGTTTCGTTTACATATCAAATAATACATCTGTCATTGATCGTACAACTCGCCCATTAACCTGAATCTGTGTTTTGTGTGGTTAATTTGATAGAAGAGGCGTATTTGTAGGCGTGGTAATCTGATTAAGAAAGAGAGTGTAAACGGGCGCCAGGTTGTCGCTCGGAAAGAGATAGACTTTAAAATACTGTCTCTCTAATAAGCGTGTTGATTTTAGAAGTCTGGCGATTGACTGATTGTATGATACGATTAGTGTGTCTGTTCATTTTCATTTATTCAGCCAGTCAGATGTGAAATAACGTAAAAACGTTTTTAAAACCTTAGTTAAACCAGGTAGACAACATAAGAAACAATTATCTGTAAAATATATGTCTCTTTTAATTTGTTTCGTCAAGTGAAAACAATTTTAAAAATATTTTATCCATCTGATTAGTACAGCTTTATTTTTTTTCTCTATTCGGGTCATTATTCTTTATCAAATTGTCTAATAATTAATTTTAAAAATTAGTGAGGTATTTTTCAAAACTACTGCTGTAATTGAATTTATATGCAGCATCAAAACTATATGTTTTCATGTAAAAATTTCCTCAAATTATGTGAATATCAAATTCAAAAATCAAAGTAACTGCAGTATATGATATGCATCATTAATCAAAGTTGGATATCCTTTTAAAAAGTGTTTCCGTCAATTTGCACGAAATCTTCCGGAAACTGTCGCTTAAAACGACTTTATGGCGAGCCAAATTATGAGAACGTCCTGTATTTGAAATTCTTTCTTTGAAACTTCATTTGTAGATTAGCGAATACAAAAATTAAAACAATGTATTCACAAAATGTACTATAAGCAGCTTAAGATAAGAGATCATTTTACTAAAAACTATGAAGAAATCGTGAAATTTTAGTAAATAAATATTGAGCTATTGATTTTTTTTCTTCACATGTCCTTAAGGTGTCAATTTCATGTTAATTTTAAGCATTTTGTGGACCCAATACTTCATTTCACTAAAATACACGAAGAATTCCATTATGCCTATATCTTATTCATGCATATTAAAAACATGAAAATTATCAACGTTTCTTATTTTGGGGATTTAATCATTTCCATATATATATATATAGCTTCTTCTGATGATTCCATATCCAAAAACTTGTGTATTTCTCATTACTTTATTGATAAAGAGTGTGAAAAGTATTACTCTATGAAACCTTAAGTTCCTAATCTGTAATGCGATAGTTTTAAAGTCGCCATCATGATTTGAGTCCCATCTTCTATTTCATGTTCTACGTACCATATCACAGAACATCACATATATATAAGGAGTCTGATATGGAATTCACTTTTATTGAGCGACATGGTGGGGCAGGACAGAAGAACTACTTTATGGAGTATCCTTACGGATGACCATTATAGTTAACTGACATGTCACTCAATGGCATTGTCTCTCTTTTATATTTATATTTGTCTTTTATTGTTTGACATAGTGTTACCTGTACTTTTATTAAAAGTACATTCAGTACGTAAAGGTTCTACAAGATTGATGGACTGGAATGGAGGTCGAATATTTTGACTGTCACCGGAAATATATATACGGTTATGTTTGATAGGGACAGAAAACGTGACTTGTAACATACGACCTTCTACCCATCAAATAGTTGTTAACATGAAAAGAGGTTTGCAATCTTCTTACTTCAGACATAGGATCAAACGTCCCCATTCCGATAATTGGACGTGGCTGCGTATGTATACATATCACATAGCCAAACGGACGCCCCTATTAAGCATAGGTTTTACTACCGGATGAGAGAAGATTCAGTAAAAGTACAAACAAGTGTGACACACTCCTTGGTACTACATGTTCTTGAACGCAAAAGTTTAAAAGAGTTTCCGATACTGTTTTCAAGCGTAAATACATATGGGACTCTTATTTATTACATTGTAACTTTATAATGACTGCGTTGTATGGACGTATTTCGACTTCTCCTGTCCTACAGTTAAACAATGCTTCAGATATGCGTCGGTTGACAGTGTGGGATGTATAAAAACAGACATATCCGATCAGAATTGGGGCACTTAATCCTGTGCATCGTGTATAGTAAAAGTCCAACACTTTTTGCACGTTAATCAACCAACTCATGCAACAACAAAAGGAGATCGGCTTTAAAGTAGCAAGTCGAATATTTGCTTCCCTGTTGCCATTTCTGATGACAGTCATCATTTCCCGCCTCTGCATCCTGGTCGACAAATTAACAGCTGCTATCTATTATTGAAGGGGGGCGCAAGGGGTTTAACTGTTATGCTGTTATGGACCAGTTTAATTCTTTGTTATCTGTTATTCTGAAAATATATTTGCTGTTAGCTGATATTGTCTTATTCATTGTTAGCTGTTATTGGACTATTAGATTTTTTGTGATCTGTTATTTTGATAATATATTTGCTGTTAACTGTTATCGAAAATTGGAATGTTAGCATTTTTTTTTGACAGCCCATTTTCGGTAGAAATTGAAGATTATTGGACATTGGGGTCTACCACTAGTAATATGGTGGTCCCGTATTCGGTGAAGGATTTCATTAATATATACCCATCACAGATCAACACATCAACATATTAATATCAGTGAGATCCAGGACAATTCCAGTATATCTTATGATTATCCTTTGTAATAAAATCCATTTTTTTATGAACATGTAGCTTGCTGTTCGGTGTAAGCCAAGGCTCTGTGTTGAAGGCTGTATTAAGAAGAAAAAAAAATATTGTATGGGGATAATGTTCCTTGTTTCCCGTACATACATATTAAATTCCAGCATTTCTTAATATGACAAAAAGGAAAATGTATGGCCAGGGATATCTGATGAAGATCTCAATTAAGAACTACATATAGGTCTTTACTACCAGTTAACATTTTATATAATAAAGTACCGTGACAGACTTTTTTTTGTCTATTTTAATTCCTTGTTATCTGTTATAAGCCAAATCAATTTGCTGTAATGCTGTTATTGGGACCCCCCTTGCCCCCCTCATTATTAGATTGTTAACTTGCTCTCGTCGTGAATATGCATGAAAAATTTGCCACTAGGCGTTGGCCTTAATCACAAAACAACAATCAATCGATCTATACAAGACGGTTCAAAAATCGTACAAATCGTCATCATGATGATTTTTTATTCTTTAGGTGAGAATAATATGATTGCTTTGCCTGTATTAGTGCTGAAATGTATTGGTTTATCTCGTTAACTTTCTCGACATCGTTTACTGATTGAATAGATTGTATTTCTTTGGATGAATCGTTTTTATAACTGTCATTTTCATGGTGTGGGTTATCCTCTGTCTTCAGGCAATGTTGCTCTGTGGTTGTCTCATGGTAGTGCAGTTGTTCCGTTGTGGTCCTTTGTCTTCAAGTGAGGTTATGGTTCCGTGACTGTCCTATGTCTCCAGGTAATGTACATGTATTTATTCCGTGCATTGTTTTCTCCAGATTCCATCAGTTTGTTGTTCCGACCGGGGTTAACCTACGATTTCAGTTGAGGTTGGTGGTCCCAGTCTCCAGGTGATTTAGTTGTGCCGTGGTTGTCCTCTGTCTGCAGGTAACCCTGAAATATAGTTGTTCAGTGGTTTTCATGTCTTCAGGTGAGGTAGTTATTCCATTGTTGTGTTCTGTCTGCAGGTAACCCTGAAATATAGTTGTTCAGTGGTTGTCATGTCTCCAGGTGAGGTAGTTGTTCCATGGTTGTGTTCTATCTCCATGTGATGGATACTTTCCATGCATATCTGTCCTCTTTTTCTAGGTGTGGTAGTTGTTCCATGGTTGTGTTCTGTCTCCATGTGATGGATACGTTCCATGCATAGCTGTCCTCTGTTTCCAGGTGAGGTAGTTGTTCCATGGTTGTGTTCTGTCTCCATGTGATGGACAAGTTCCATGCAAAGCTGTCCTCTATTTCCAGGTGTGGTAGTTGTTACGCGGTAATCATCTGTCTCAAGATGAGGCAGTGTGGTAGTTGTTCCTCGGTTGTCATCTGTCTTCAGGTCGGTTGTCATCTGTCTCCAGGTAAGGAAGTTACTCCGTGGATGTCCTGTATTTCCAGGTGAGATTGTTGTTCCGTGGTTGTCCTCTGTCTCCAGATGTGGTTGTCGTTTCGTTGTTGTCATCTGTCTCTGTATGAGGTAGTTATTCCGTTGTTGTCCTCTGTCTCAATATGAGTTAGTTGTTCCGTAGTGTCCTCTGTCTCCAGGTGTAGTGGTTGTTCTGTTGTTGTCCCATGTCTCAAGATGAGGTAGTTGTTGCGTGGTTGTCCTCTGAGACTAGATGAGGTAGTTATTCCGTGGTTGTCCTCTGTCTCCAGATGAGTTAGTTGTTCCGTGGTTGTCCTCTGTCTCCATATGAGGTAATTGTTACATGGTTGTCTGCTGTCTCCAGATGATTCGTAGTTGTCCTCTGTCTCCAGATAAGGTAGTTGTTACATGTGTGTCCTCTGTCTCCAGATGAGGTGGTTGTTTCGTAGTTGTCCTCTTTCTCCAGGTGTGGTAGTTGTTACATGTTTGTCCTCTGTCTCCGGAAAAGGTAGTTGTTACATGTTTGTCCTCTCTCTCCAGATGAGGTAGTTGTTAAATGGTTGTCCTCTGTTTCCAGATGAGGTAGTTGTCTCGTAGATGTCCTCTTTCTCCAGGTGTGGTAGTTGTAACATGTTTGTCCTCTGTCTCCAGAGGAGGTAGTTGTCTCGTAGTTGTCCTCTTTCTCCACATAAGGTAGTAATTACGTTGTCCTCTGTCTCTAGGTTTGGGAGTTGTTACATGTTTTTCCTCTGTATCCAGATGAGGTAGTTGTCAAATGTGTGTCCTCTGTCTCCAGATGAGGTAGTTGTATCGTTGTTATCATCTGTCTCTAGATGAGGGAGTTGTTCCGTGGTTTCCCTGTGTCTTCAGGTGTGATAGTTGTTACATGTTTGTCCTCTGTCTCAAGATGAGGTAGTTTTTTCGTAGTTGTCCTATTTCTCCAAGCGTGGTAGTTGTTACATGTTTGTCTCTGTCTCAAAATGAGGTAGTTGTTCCGTGGTTGTCCTCTGTCCCAGATGAGGTAGTTAATGCGTGGTTGTTCTCTGTCTCCAAATGTGGTAGTTGTTACATGGTTTTCCTCTGTCTCCAGATGAGGTAGATGTTCCGTGGTTGTCCTCTGTCTCAATATGAGGTAGTTGTTCCTAGGTTGTTTCTGTCTCCAGATGAGGAAGTTGTACCGTGGTTGTCCTCTGTCTCTAGATGAGGCAGTTGGTCCTTGGTTTCCCTCTGTCTCCAGATGAGGTAGTTGTTCCTAGGGTATCCTCTGACTCCAGATGAGGTAGTTGTTCAGTGGTTGTCTTCTATCTCAAGATGATGCAGTTGTCTCGTGATGGTCATCTGTCTCCAGATGAGATATTGTTCCGTGGTTGTCCTCTTTCTCCAGATGAGGTAGTTGTTCCGTGGTTGTTTCTGTCTCAAGATGAGGTAGTTGTTCAGTGGTTGTCCTCTGTCTCCAGATGAGGTAGTTGTTTAGTGGTTGTCCTCTGTTTCAGGATTGGTAGTTGTTACGCATGTTTTTCCTCTGTCTCCCGATGAGGTATTTGGTAAATATGTGTCCTCTGTCTCCAGATGAGGTAGTTGTTCCTGTCTCTAGATGAGGTAGTTGTTTAGTGGTTGTCCTCTGTCTCCAGATGAGGTAGTTGTTCCGTGGTTACCCTCTGTCTCTAGATGAGGTGGTTGTTTAATGGTTGTCCTCTGTCTCCAAGTGAGGTAGTTGTTTAGTGGTTGTCCTCTGTCTCTAGATGAGGTAGTTGTTAGGTGGTTATCCTCTCTCTCCAGATGAGGTAGTTGTTCCTTGGTTTCCCTCTGTCTCCAGATTAGGTTCTTGTTCCGTGGTTGTGTTCTGTCTCCATATGTGGTAGTTGTTACGTGGTTGTACTCTCTCTCCAGATGAGGTAGTTGTTCCGTGGTTGTCCTCTGTCTCAAGATGAGGTAGTTGTTCCGTGGTTGTCTCCAGATGATGCAGTTGTCTCGTTATTGTCCTCTGACTCCAGATGAGGTAGTTGTTCCTTGGTTTCCAGATGAGGTAGTTGTTCCGTGGTTGTCCTCTGTCTCAAGATGAGGTAGTTGTTCCGTGGTTGTCTCCAGATGATGCAGTTGTCTCGTTATTGTCCTCTGACTCCAGATGAGGTAGTTGTCCCTTGGTTTCCAGATGAGGTAGTTGTTCCGTGGTTGTCCTCTGTCTCAAGATGAGGTAGTTGTTCCGTGGTTGTCTCCAGATGATGCAGTTGTCTCGTTATTGTCCTCTGACTCCAGATGAGGTATTGTTCCGTGTTTGTCCTCTTTCTCCAGATGAGGTAGTTGTTCTGTGGTTGTTTTTGTCTCCGGATGAGATAGTTGTTCTGTGGTTTCCCTCTGTCTCTAGATGAGGTTGTTGTTTAATGGTTTTCCATTGTCTCCAGGTGAGGTAGCTGTTCCGTTGTTGTCCTGCCTCCAGCATAGGTTGTTGTTCCGGGGTTGTCTTTTGTTTTAAAGTAAAGGAATAATTGCAATTGCTCTATCCATTCGACTTCTAATAATTGAATTTCTGGAAACCTTTGTTAGGTCTAAAACTTTTACCTGTTTAGGTGTTTTAGTGTACATTAATATTTTTTTTATGTCAGCGCTGCAGTATTTGGCAAAATATGGGAAAAGGGAATTTTGTTTGAACAATATGGTCATTTGAAAGACATTTATTATTTATAAATAAGAATACAACAAAATATAGATTTAAAATATATCAGGAGTTCAGGAGAGGCGAAAAACATCCATGATGAATAAGATTTTTGATTCTAAATACTAAAATGTTTCTTCAATTCGACTTTGAAACTAATATTTAAGTTAAGTGTCAAATTGGAATTTCGTAGCAGAGTAATCGCTTTGCGGAATTAAAATGAAATGAAACATTACAATTAAAATATTCTTAAAATAATTTTATAGGCCCTGCTTGTAATATTTCTTGCTGTCCCTTGGTATCAAACCCACGGCCAAGATGACAACTTTATAATCCTAAATAATGATGACACATTTAAACATATAGAAATTTTATTTGCTGATAAGAGATAGAAAGATAAAGACACAAAGGGAGAAAGTGACAAAGCAGAAATAAAATAATAATTATCATAAACTAGGTTACGTAATGGCCGAGAGATTATATAACGTTTCTAAAGTTTACAAAATACCCTCGAGGACAATTGAATGTAGTTGAAGATTTTGCATTGATAATTTAAGATAATTAAAGTTATATTTTGTTAAATGTCAATCATGCACTTGTTTGAAAAGGTAAGGTTGCAACGTCATTCCAACCTTGACCAATTATAATTATTATTTAATAATTTTAGAAGTAATAAATAATATCTAAGATAATACATTTGATTGGTTTGGAATATTTAACGCAAACAAAATTAATTTTATCTACATATGATGATACATGTAAAAGAAATGAGTGATTGATTATATTATTTTTCATATTTTTTTTTTACATTTTTAAAGGCACACTTGTTCATCTTTATTTCAGTCAGACAGATTGTCGACCTGTTTTATTTTTGGTACTAAATATTAATAACATGTAAAAACTTACTTCATATTAAAATGACACATAAAATGTTAATTGCACTATTCATCAATTTAATTTGTCTACATTGAACGATGGCACTTCCTTATAATGTTTAAAATTTCACACTTTTTACATTTGATTAGTGTAAAATATGCGATACCTAAGGATCAGACATAAAATTGACAGTTTTACATAGTATAAAAAGATAAATCAGACTGGTAAAATGGTGTTATAATCAGACGCCCCATAGAAAAACCGTGAATAATTTAATTCCCCCCTTCAGGATAGTATTTTCACAAGTTTTTTGTTGATAATTTATGTAATGTAGAGATAATCATACATAACTGGTCAGTTTTTTAGTGCGAAATAAACCAAGTGAAAATTAATTAGATATGTTCATTTTAAAATTTGTTTCACATAGAAATAAAGTAGCAAGTACATACTAAAAGATGTAAATTGTTTGTTTTTTTGGGGTTTTTTGTTTTTGTGCTGTAAGTGTTCTTTATCTTCTTTTTTTTAAATTCATTTCTTCTTTTACTGATTTTTTCCTCGTCTGCTTTCTATCTGATTTTTATTTCATTCAAACTTTGTCAATGACCGTTGTTTATTTATAACAAATGTTTATGTAAAAAAAATAAGTTGGGGACATAATTGTTTTGTAATTTTGTAATGCAGATCAGAACATTCCTCTTGGTTTTAAAACTGTTCTAAAAAACAGGTAGTTCAACTATTTGAAATACGAAATAGTTTTCCTTGCAAATGGTTTTTCCAAGCATACTTTTCATCTTTGGAAGTAAATCTTATTACAAACATTTTTATTTTTAAAATATATATACCATGTCTTATTTACACTAATCGAATCAAAATACTCAATTTCTTTTGGAAATTAAAAAAAAAAATATGTATACATATGTTTAACTTTTAAAATTTGCTTATGATATGAAAGACAAAAAAAAAAGCTATGAAATGCCCTGTCTTCTTTCTATAAACTTTGCTCATTGTTGAAGAATGTACGGTGAAATAAAGCTGCTTACATACACGTCGTTTGCCCAACTCAGATCGAAAGTTTATCAATGACAGTCATGTCATTCGCTCTATTTTTATACTGTATGTTGCAAACTTAAGGTAAAAAAGGGACATTTCTGAAAATGTGTCACACTTACCAATATAAAGTTTGGTATCAAATATCATGAACCTCTGATTTGTAGTTGCTGTAAACAACGCGATGAAAAAATCTTATATATACATCGATGTTAAAATATACCTGAAACTTAAGTGAAAAGTAAAATCACAAAAATACTGAACTTAGAGGAAAATCAATTCGGAAAGTCCATAATCACATGGCAAAATCAAATAACAAAACGCATCAAAAACAAATGGACAAGAACTGTCATATTCCTGACTTGGTACAGGCATTTTCAAATGTAGAAAATGGTGGATTAAACCTGGTTTTATAGCGCTAACCCTCTCACTTTGATGACAGTCTCATCAAATTCCGTTATATTTACATTGATGCGTTAACTAAACAGACACAATAAATAAAACAGTCAGACAGACAGAGAAACAGAGGGTAAGGAAAAGTTACGAATCTGCAACATTTCATACTGATGCGCACAAACATTGAAATTGGTATATATAAAGATCAAGAAACTTTGTAATTCGAGATATACAAAAAAAAAGGAAACGAAAAGGAGTAGACCTGTCCGGTAGGGACCGATTTTGGCCTCAAATTTCAGGTTCATCTGACGAAAGATTTTGACCACTTTTTAAACACTTAAGTGTCTATTTCATTTGAATCAATTAGTTTATGTAAAAGATTTTAACTGATTTAGTCATTAAAAACGATCCGATTCAAGCTTAAATATGAAAAATCTACCAAATATGCCGAAAAATGTCACTTTTCAGATGGTTTTTTGTCAAAAATGAAAGTGGCCGCATCCGTGTTCATCATCAACCTTTATATATGTTATGTATTATCATAAAATACAATTCACATTTCAATATTAAGGATGAACACGAATGCGGCCACTTTCGTTTTACACGAAAACCGTCTAAAATTTAACTAAAATGCTAGAACCAAACTTTAAAGTCTCATGATGGTCAAAATTGCAAGGAACACACCACTTCATGTTAACCCATCTGATATACCAAAGATGTAAGAACAAGGTCAAAAGTTATGGCTTGGTCATTTTCATGCAAAAAAAAACTACATTAAGTTGACTTTATGGTCAAATTGAGAACACATGAAGGTCATCATGGTGCAACACACATTATCTGATGATGATTCATCTACATACCAAAGATCTAAGGCCAAGGTCAAAAGACAACATGGCATGGTAGAGTGCTTATAGTAAAAAGTAAAATTGACCTTGAGGTCAAATATAAGGTCACATGAAGGTCACCACAACAAAGGACACTCCATCTCATTATTATACATCCTCATACAAAAGATGCAAGACCTATGTCAAAAGACAAAAAAATACATATGGCCTTGTTTTTTTATTCTATCAAAAAATACATTTATTTGACCTTGAGGTCAAAGTACAAGGTCACATGAAGTCATCATGAAATTTGACATTCTACCTCATGATGATACGTATACATACAAAATATCTAAGCCCTAGGTCAAAAGACAAGAAAACTATGCCCCAAATATACTATCAGAATGAAAATTGCTCTTATTTATTGAGGGTGGTGGTATTATAAAAAAATGAAATTAAAAAAAAATCTGGTGGTTAAAAGTTTATAATATTTTACAAATTTAACAAACTAATATAGCAGTACAAATGGTTAGTTTTAAAAAAAAATTAAACGACACATTTTTTTTTTTTTTTTAATTTCGTCTTCAAATACTGGACCCAAAAAAGTCACTTTTGCGGGCTGAATTTAAGACCCCCCTTTTTTAATTCGGACAAAAATTTAAATCCAGATAAAAAAAAATACAAGCAAAAGGAACTGGTGAACTAATATTTGCCTTAGTTTTCACTATTAACTATGCTTTTGTCAATTTAGGATCATTTTTTTTTTTAACATATATACCCCTATACCCATATTTCTGAAACCTCAAAATTATGCTAATATTAGCATGTAAAATATGTCATATTCGAGTTGCCAAAACTTTTTAACGTATGGTTCAAATCCTTCGAAATTTTTACAAAATGTTTAGCTTAACCTAGTTTATCAATGGGATAAAAACAAGAAAAATTAAACGACAGGTTTTTTTTGGTGTTTAGTGTTGGGTACCCCCTTAATGGTGCTAGTACCCGATATATTTGCATTGTATTGTCAAAAACAGCCCATATTTATGTAGCAGAAGCATTCTACTGTCCAATAAATAACTAAACATTTACATTTTAACAATTTTGTAAAACTGCTATATTTTGGGGCCAAAAAGGGGTCTTACCGGACCTACTCCTTTCTCATACATGCCCAAATGTAAAGAACATACGTGTATTTATAAACAGGATATAGAAAATTTACGTATCTGGAAATGTGTCACTTGATATAGCTAACCGAGTTTGGCACTTAATATTATATAATGATGCTCTCATTTGCAGTTTCTGAGAAAAATGCAACTAGTACATATATATTTCTTATGCGTGCATCAATGTAAAGCACATATACACATGTCAGCGACAAACCATCAGTGTAAAGCACATATACACATGTCAGCGACAAACCATCAATGTAAAGCACATATACACATGTCAGCGACAAACCATCAATGTAAAGCACATATACACATGTCAGCGACAAACCATCAATGTAAAGCACATATACACATGTCAGCGACAAACCATCAGTGTAAAGCACATATACACATGTCAGCGACAAACCATCAGTGTAAAGCACATATACACATGTCAGCGACAAACCATCAACGTAAAGCACATATACACATGTCAGCGACAAACCATCAATGTAAAGCACATATACACATGTCAGCGACAAACCATCAGTGTAAAGCACATATACACATGTCAGCGACAAACCATCATTGTAAAGCACATATACACATGTCAGCGACAAACCATCAATGTAAAGCACATATACACATGTCAGCGACAAATCATCAATGTAAAGCACATATACACATGTCAGCGACAAACCATCAGTGTAAAGCACATATACACATGTCAGCGACAAACCATCAGTGTAAAGCATATATACACATGTCAGCGACAAACCATCAGTGTAAAGCACATATACACATGTCAGCGACAAACCATCAATGTAAAGCACATATACACATGTCAGCGACAAATCATCAACGAAAAGCACATATACACATGTCAGCGACAAACCATCAATGTAAAGCACATATACACATGTCAGCGACAAATCATCAATGTAAAGCACATATACACATGTCAGCGACAAACCATCAATGTAAAGCACATATACACATGTCAGCGACAAATCATCAACGAAAAGCACATATACACATGTCAGCGACAAACCATCAGTGTAAAGCACATATACACATGTCAGCGACAAACCATCAGTGTAAAGCACATATACACATGTCAGCGACAAACCAGAAGTAGATAAATCACATATATGAGTGATTGTTTATTGCTGGTTATATTACGTCCAATAGAAAATATTTAATCCATGTTCAAGACCAGAACAAATTAACAATTGATACAATAGCTAAGTCCTGTAATAGAGGCAATCTGGGATGAAGGTCGGTGAAATTTGGGCTGTCACATGAAAATAAGGGTATATTTAATAGGGACAGAAATTTTGCCCTGCAACTTGCAAACTATATATACGGATTCCTCAAATAAATGTGTCAAAGGTTCTTAACCTGCAAAGAGCGTAGCAATCTCTTTACTGCGCGAAGCATCGGATTAAACGCAGCTGCGAACTTGTTAACATCCCGCATAGCCAATAGACCATAATTGTTACAATGGTTTTTAAAAAATGTTGGTTTAATACCGCAGTCCCACTAGGCCACGATCGCACTACGATCTGTGAAAAAATGCAAATTTTGATGATCGTAGTACGATCGTGTAGATAGCAGTAAGTTTGTTTCACGGTTGTGGTGAGGTCTCAAGAAACGTAACGAGGACGTCGTAGCATCGTGAAATCAACGAACATTTACATTTTCATGCCGCTCATACCTTGACCTCACCACGATCTGAATTTATTTTAGTGCGATCATGGTCTAGTGGGACTGGGGCTAAAGGAGACCAGAAAGTCATAGGACAAAAAGTCACGGACAAAAAGTCACAGGACAAAAAGTCACAATTCATTTTTTCTGACTATTTTCTTTATTATTATTTGTGACTTTTTGTCCTGTGACTTTTTGTCCTACCAAATTTGTGACTTTATGTCCTGTGACTTTTTGTCGTGTGACTTTCTGTCCGTTTACCTATTTATATTCCCTGTCACCCTCGTGAGCGATTTGAAATTAAAAAAAAATGCCATACGATAAGGTTTATAAGTATGAAGAATGGTACGAAATTTTAGGAAGCTTTATATGCAATTGATGAGAACGTGCGAAAGGTATGTGATACAGACAGACAAAGAGATAAATGTAAAACAGAGGTAAACTAGTATCTCCCTCTTTTGGGGCAGAGGTATCAATAATTGATTAACAGCTTCCGGAAAGTAGACCTTGCGAATTGAATAAGATATTTCATTGTCACCATATATACTTGATTCATACTTGTAAAACCAGAAATGACGCAATAATATGCAGCCCTCTGTCTTTGAACTACGGAATTTTCTGTTATAATCATTCATATTACACTTTCATGTGTTGTATAACGATATGCAGGTTAAACCCGACATCATATTAAAATAGATTTCTTTTATGAATCATACCTTTTAAAATCAACTAGTTAATTTTAACAAATATCAAACAAGAATCTATGTTAAAATCCTGTTGATCTATAAACATTTTCTACAAAATTCACGAACGTTTACTGTTCGTGTTTTCATGTTTGCACGACTTCCTAGCAACGAATGTCAACATATTCAAATGACTGACAAGTTTACCTAACTTTTTAATTCTTGGTGACGTCTTGAACCCACCAATCGAAAGGTGGCGCCCCCTTGTGCGTTGCTGACAAATGAATACTGATGCGCTATTGATTAGAATGCTTTTGAGGTTACAATAACAATATTAACGAGTAATCGTATTCAATTAGCTAGTTTATAAATAAACATTACATTAAAACATTTGTCTTTCTGTTTAAATCATTTGTCTTTCTGTTTTGAGGTGGTTTGCACAACAGACAATTTTACGAGAGTGTGTATATTTCAATTTATATAGATATTGTTTTAATGTATATATTGTACAGACTGACCGTTTAAGAATATGGACTATGTATACATCTCTGGGAGTAGCGTTTGATTAAGAAGTAGGAGAATGACTTTGCAGATTGGTGTATGCATCAAAATGTCAACACTAATATATATATTTATGCATAATTATGAAAATGCATCGTGAAAAGTCCCGTAAAGCGAGGGGAAAAAATCTTCATATAAACATTTATAGATAAAGGACGAAAGCGCTAGAAATATGAACACGCTAATTCTGTTAACTAGATTTGATTTTTTTAATAAATATATTATATATTTAATTGACAATTAAACAGTAACGATTCATCCATCTTCATATTTGATCTTCTTGATCGAAAGAGACGCAGAGTAAACGTCTAGCCCCCTCCGGCTAAGTTAAGCTTTAATCAATTTTGCTATGTTAATGTCCCGTTTTTTGTGTATTTATTCATCCCTGGTTTTCAAGTGTTGAGAGTTGAGTGTTCCTGATGTTTCGGACGCAAGAAATATATGCAGTTGTGCACTTAAAACATTACATTCTTAATTTCTTAACTTATCAACAGATAATTAATATCTAAGTAACAACATTTCAACACCACCTGCATATATGAATTTCCCGTTTGATAAGATATTACAGGGCTTGCGTTTCACTATATCATGATATCGTGACAAACAAACATCGATGGCACTACGAAGAAAGGTATTCAACCAAGGCTTCTTAAAAGTAAGAGAGCAATACTATTTTGAGTATTAAAAGGGTCATTTTACTAATTTTATGGTTAAAATCTAAATTAAAATTTTGACTTTTTACTCAGATAATCATCAACCTTATACATTTCAGAATCACTTAAAATTTAGCAGAATTTGAAAGTTTAATGAATACCTTATAGTCAAATACAAATTTAAGCATCTTTACACAATTTTCATCTCGGTACATTAACCCATTTAAAAGATGATAGATTTATTAAGGGATTTCATTCGTGGGTACCGGACTGTAGTATCAATGGTACATGTATTCTGTTACTGGGATCCTATTCCATAGAACAAGGATAAGTTCCACTTTAGATCATAACCTCGTCCTCATATCTAGAAAAGTAAAATCATAATTAATACAACGGATGCTACTTCTCGAGCAGGAACTGGTTACCTTTCGGTTTTGCAAAATACGACAGATGCCACTACTCGAGCAGGAACGGGTTACCCTCCAGGAACACACAATACGACGGATGCCACTAATAGAACAGAAACTGTTCGGGAACATAATACGACGGAAGCCACTACTCGAGCAGGAACGGGTTACCCTTTAAGAACACACAATACGACGGAGGCCACTACTCAAGCAGGAACTGGTTACCCTTCATGAACACAAAACGACGGAGGCCACTACTCGAGCAGGAACGGGTAACCCTTCAGGAACACACACGACGACGGAGGCCACTCCTCGAGCAGGAACGGGTTATCCTTCGGGAACACACACAACGACGGAAGCCACTACTTGAGCAGGAACGGGTTACCCTTCAGGAACACACAATACGACGGAGGCCACTAATAGAACAGAAACTGGTTACCCTTCGGGGACACAATACGACGGAGGCCACTACTCAAGCAGGAACGGGTTACCCTTAAGGAACACACAATACGACTGATGCCACTAATATAACAGAAACTGGTTACCCTTTAGGATCACACAATACGCCGGAGGCCATTACTCGAGCAGGAACTGGTTACCCTTCTTGAACTTCGGAGTCTTTCACTTTATTTATAGTGTTTCACTGAATTATATTTGGCCCTAGCCAGTTTTCTTTTTTTTTGTCATGGTGTTGTCCATTTTTCTTCGACTTTTGATTTTCCATTGCCCATTTTATGTATCTTATCTCATTTTTATCAAAATGCATGTTTCTTCATGCGTTAGTTAACACACTTTTTCTGAACGTGTGCATAGATATTAAAAGATGTTTTACTTATATATATATTTCTAACGACAAAACATTTTCATATTCTTAATTTATGTTAAAAAAAAATATTTTTAGGAGTATCCATAAAAAAATGAATTTATAGCAAGCGATAATGAATGTTATTTTGCACTCGATAATTTCCGCGTATTTATCATGTTTATAGATCGGTTACAATCCCAACACGAAAGATACGTAATGGCAATCTGGGCAACAGCAAAACACCGGAATGCCCTCACGGTCATCCGTTGTAAAAATGAGTTTTACGGGTGCAAAAAAGTATTGCACTGGTTTTAATAGATTATTGTTGTTTTGACAGTGCACATTGGCAATAAGTGTATGCACAATCAGTACGAGAACAAATAAATAAGAGTCAAATAAAAATGAAGGGTAGGAATTTCGACTGTAACTAAAAAAAGAGGACATTGTGGTTCGGACGTGGCAGCGTATTTATACATCCCGTACAGCAGATAGAGGGTATATTTTGGATACAAATATTGAGTGCATATTCAGGACGAGAACAAACTAACAATAAAGATACAATAGATATGTCCGGTAATATAGGGGTCGTTCGGGATGAAGGTCGGGGACATTTATACTACACCTGGTAAATGAGAGTATATTGGATATTTACAAAAAGATTCAAGGGTTTTTAAAGTGCAGAGAGCGTGGCACTCTTACCGTCCCCATTATGACCGGACGTAGCTGCGTACTTATATACCCCGCAAGCCAAACAGGACGCCCCACTTTGGTAAGGATTATACTGCCGATCGGATGAAGACCTGTAGTTACTAGTTACCATATATTTATTCCTCAGTCACAATGGGGAGATATGCTACGTTGTAACAAGTAGTTGCTGCACGTTATTTGATATTGGTAACATATATGTTCCATTGTAATAAGTGGTTGTTGAACGTTACTTAAACTGGTATACTGGGTAAAATATATAATACATTATAGTAATTAGTTACTGTACGTTATTTGGTATTGGTAACACATATATGTTACATTGTAACAAGTAGTTGATGTTCGTTATTTAGTATTGGTGACACATATATGTTACATTGTAACAAGTAGCTGTTGTACGTTATTTGGTATTGGTGACATATATGTTACATTGTAACAAGTAGTTACTGTACGTTATTTGGTATTGGTGACACATATATATGTTACATTGTAACAAGTAGTTGCTGTACGTTATTTAGTATTGGTGACATATATGCTACATTGTAACAAGTAGTTGCTGTACGTTATTTGGTATTGGTGACACATATATATGTTACATTGTAACACGTAGTTGCTGTACGTTATTTGGTATTGGTGACACATATATATGTTACATTGTAATAAGTAGTTGATGTACGTTATTTGGTATTGGTGACATATATGTTACATTGTAACAAGTAGTTGTTGTACGTTATTTGGTATTGGTGACACACATATATGTTACATTGTAGCAAGTAATTGTTGTACGTTATTTGGTATTGGTAACATATATAATACATTGTAACAAGTAGTTGTTGTACGTTATTTGGTATTGGTGACACATATATATGTTACATTGTAACAAGTAGTTGATGTTCGTTATTTGGTATTGGTGACATATATGTTACATTGTTACAAGTTGTTGCTGTACGTTATTTGGTATTGGTGACACATATATATGTTACATTGTAACAAGTAGTTGTTGTATGTTATTTGGTATTGGTGACACATATATATGTTACATTGTAATAAGTAGTTGATGTACGTTATTTGGTATTGGTGACATATATGTTACATTGTAACAAGTAGTTGTTGTACGTTATTTGGTATTGGTGACACACATATATGTTAAATTGTAGCAAGTAGTTGTTGTACGTTATTTGGTATTGGTAACATATATGTTACATTGTAACAAGTAGTTGTTGTACGTTATTTGGTATTGGTGACACATATATATGTTACATGGTAACAAGTAGTTGCTGTACGTTATTTGGTATTGGTAACATATATATGTTACATTGTAACAAGTCGTTGCTGTACGTTATTTGGTATTGGTGACACACATATATGTTACATTGTAGCAAGTAGTTGCTGTACGTTATTTGGTATTGGTGACACCTATATGTTACATTGTAACAAGTAGTTGTTGTACGTCATTTGGTATTGGTGACACATATATGTTAATTAATAATAAGTAGTTGCTGTACGTTATTTAGTATTGGTGACACATATATGTTACATTGTAACAAGTAGTTGTTGTACGTTATTTAGTATTGGTGACACATGTATGTTACATTGTAACAAGTAGTTGCTGTACGTTATTTGGTATTGGTGACATATGTATGTTACATTGTAACAAAGCTGTACGTTATTTGGTATTGGTGACATATAATACGTTACAGTATAACCAGTGGTTGTTGTACGTTGTTGGGTATTGATGACATATACGGTTTTTTTACACGTATATGTTACATAATAACAAGTAGTTGTTGTACGTCATTTAGTATTGGTGACACATATATGTTACATTGTAACAAGTAGTTGTTGTACGTTATTTGGTATTGGTGAAATATATGTTACATTGTAACAAGTAGTTGCTTTACGTTATTTGGTATTGGTGAAATATATGTTACATTGTAACACGTAGTTGTTGTACGTTATTTGGTATTGGTGACACATATATATGTTACATTGTAATGAGTAGTTGATGTACGTTATTTGGTATTGGTGACATATATGTTACATTGTAACAAGTAGTTGTTGTACGTTATTTGGTATTGGTGAAATATATGTTACATTGTAACAAGTAGTTGATGTACGTTATTTGGTATTGGTGACACACACATATGTTACATTGTAGCAAGTAGTTGTTGTACGTTATTTGGTATTGGTGACACACATATATGTTACATTGTAGCAAGTAGTTGTTGTACGTTATTTGGTATTGGTGACACACATATATGTTACATTGTAGCAAGTATTTGTTGTACGTTATTTGGTATTGGTGACACATATATATGTTACATTGTAGCAAGTAGTTGTTGTACGTTATTTGGTATTGGTGACACACATATATGTTACATTGTAGCAAGTATTTGATGTACGTTATTTGGTATTGGTGACACATATATATGTTACATTGTAACAAGTAGTTGATGTACGTTATTTGGTATTGGTGACACATATATATGTTACATTGTAATAACTAGTTGATGTACGTTATTTGGTATTGGTGACATATATGTTACATTGTAACAAGTAGTTGTTGTACGTTATTTGGTATTGGTGACACATATATATGTTACAATGGAGCAAGTATTTGTTGTACGTTATTTGGTATTGGTAACATATATGTTACATTGTAACAAGTAGTTGATGTACGTTATTTGGTATTGGTGACACATATATATGTTACATTGTAACAAGTAGTTGATGTACGTTATTTGGTATTGGTGACACATATATGTTACATTGTAACAAGTAGTTGCTGTATGTTATTTGGTATTGGTGACACATATATATGTTACATTGTAACAAGAAGTTGCTGTACGTTATTTGGTATTGGTGACACATATATATGTTACATTGTAACAAGAAGTTGCTGTACGTTATTTGGTATTGTTGACACATATATATGTTACATTGTAACAAGTAGTTGCTGTACGTTATTTGGTATTGGTGACACATATATATGTTACATTGTAACAAGTAGTTGCTGTACTTTATTTGGTATTGGTAACATATATATGTTACATTGTAACAAGTAGTTGCTGTATGTTATTTGGTATTGGTGACACATATATGTTACATTGTAACAAGAAGTTGCTGTACGTTATTTGGTATTGTTGACACATATATATGTTACATTGTAACAAGAAGTTGCTGTACGTTATTTGGTATTGTTGACACATATATATGTTACATTGTAACAAGTAGTTGCTGTACGTTATTTGGTATTGGTGACACATATATATGTTACATTGTAACAAGTCGTTGCTGTACGTTATTTGGTATTGGTGACACACATATATGTTACATTGTATCAAGTAGTTGCTGTACGTTATTTGGTATTGGTGACACCTATATGTTACATTGTAACAAGTAGTTGTTGTACGTTATTTGGTATTGGTGACACGTATATGTAACATAATAACAAGTAGTTGCTGTACGTTATTTAGTATTGGTGACACATATATATATGTTACATTGTAACAAGTAGTTGATGTACGTTATTTGGTATTGGTGACACATATATGTTACATTGTAACAAGTAGTTGCTGTATGTTATTTGGTATTGGTGACACATATATATGTTACATTGTAACAAGAAGTTGCTGTACGTTATTTGGTATTGTTGACACATATATATGTTACATTGTAACAAGTAGTTGCTGTACGTTATTTGGTATTGTTGACACATATATATGTTACATTGTAACAAGTAGTTGCTGTACTTTATTTGGTATTGATAACATATATATGTTACATTGTAACAAGTAGTTGCTGTATGTTATTTGGTATTGGTGACACATATATATGTTACATTGTAACAAGTAGTTGCTGTACGTTATTTGGTATTGGTAACATATATATGTTACATTGTAACAAGTCGTTGCTGTACGTTATTTGGTATTGGTGACACACATATATGTTACATTGTAGCAAGTAGTTGCTGTACGTTATTTGGTATTGGTGACACCTATATGTTACATTGTAACAAGTAGTTGTTGTACGTTATTTGGTATTGGTGACACGTATATGTAACATAATAACAAGTAGTTGCTGTACGTTATTTAGTATTGGTGACACATATATGTTACATTTTAACAAGTAGTTGTTGTACGTTATTTAGTATTGGTGACACATGTATGTTACATTGTAACAAGTAGTTGCTGTACGTTATTTGGTATTGGTGACATATGTATGTTACATTGTAACAAAGCTGTACGTTATTTGGTATTGGTGACATATAATACGTTACAGTATAACCAGTGGTTGTTGTACGTTGTTGGGTATTGATGACATATACGTTATTTTTACACGTAAATGTTACATAATAACAAGTAGTTGCTGTACGTTATTTAGTATTGGTGACACATATATGTTACATTGTAACAAGTAGTTGTTGTGCGTTATTTAGTATTGGTGACACATGTATGTTACATTGTAACAAGTAGTTGCTGTACGTTATTTGGTATTGGTGACATATGTATGTTCCATTGTAACAAAGCTGTACGTTTTTTGGTATTGGTGACATATAATACGTTACAGTATAACCAGTGGTTGTTGTACGTTGTTGGGTATTGATGACATATACGTTATTTTTACACGTAAATGTTACATAATAACAAGTAGTTGCTGTACGTTATTTAGTATTGGTGACACATATATGTTACATTGTAACAAGTAGTTGCTGTACGTTATTTGGTATTGGTGACATATATGTTACATTGTAACAAGTAGTTGTTGTACGTTATTTGGTATTGGTGAAATATATGTTACATTGTAACAAGTAGTTGCTGTACGTTATTTGGTATTGGTAACATATATATGTTATATTGTAACAAGAAGTTGCTGTACGTTATTTGGTATTGGTGACACATATATATGTTACATTGTAACAAGTAGTTGCTGTACGTTATTTGGTATTGGTGAAATATATGTTACATTGTAACAAGTAGTTGTTGTACGTTATTTGGTATTGGTGACACATATATGTTACATTGTAACAAGTAGCTGTTGTACGTTATTTGGTATTGGTAACACATATATGTTACATTGTAACAAGTAGTTGTTGTACGTTATTTGGTATTGGTGAAATATATGTTACATTGTAACAAGTAGTTGCTGTACGTTATTTGGTATTGGTAACACATATATGTTACATTGTAACAAGTAGCTGTTGTACGTTATTTGGTATTGGTGAAATATATGTTACATTGTTACAAGTAGTTGTTGTACGTTATTTGGTATTGGTGACACATATATATGTTACATTGTAACAAGTAGTTGCTGTACGTTATTTGGTATTGGTGACATATATGTTACATTGTAACAAGTAGTTGCTGTACGTTATTTGGTATTGGTGGCACATGTATGTTACATTGTAACAAGTAGTTGCTGTACGTTATTTGGTTTTGGTGGCATATGTATGTTACATTGTAACAAGTAGTTGCTGTACGTTTTTTTGGTATTAGTGGCACATGTATGTTACATTGTAACAAGTAGTTGCTGTACGTTATTTGGTATTGGTGACATATGTATGTTACATTGTAACAAAGCTGTACGTTATTTGGTATTGGTGACACCTATAGGGTCACATTGCAACAACATGTTTCTGTACGTTATTTAGTATTGGTGACATATAATACGTTACAGTATAACCAGTGGTTGTTGTACGTTGTTGGGTATTGATGACATATACGTTATTTTGGAACAAATGGTTACTGTACGTTATTTACCTTAGTATTCTTGGTGAAATATATGTAACATTGTAACAAGTGGTTGCTGTACGTTATTTACCTTAGTATTCTTGGTGAAATATATGTAACATTGTAACAAGTGGTTGCTGTACGCTATTTCATGACACTCAAATAAAATAGTTTATAGTTATAGTGGTTGCTCTTCGTTATTTGGTATTAGTGACATCTAATACGTTACATTGTTATAAATGGTTTCTGTACGTTATTTAGTAAAAGTGACATATATATATATAATACGTTACATTAGAACAAGTGGTTGTTTTAAGTTATTTGATATTGGTGACATCTAATACGTTATATTGTTACAAGAAGTGGAAGTTATTTAGTAAAGGTGACATATATGTTACATTGTAACAAGTGGTTGCTGTACGTTTTTTTTTGGTATTGGTGACATGAGTTTCATTGTGACAAGTGATTGCTGTACATAACCAAATTAATTTCCCAATGGACAGACAACAAAAAATTATATTTGTAATAAACATGCAGGTCATAATGGTTAAAACTAGGTTTTCATTGTTACTACAGTGACTCTTTTATGTTCTCCCGAAGTTTTAGGTATTAGTCCAATGTTGACCGGTACCATCTGTTATCGACGACAGTCCCTTGTTTGACTGACACAGTGTTTCAGTCTTGGTATAGTTTTTTAATCAGCGCATACAATCTGCTCTTGTTAATAGTACAATACTTTTTTTATCGAGCATAACTCGGTCTTGTTAATAGTACAGTACTTTTTTTTTATCGAGCATAGCTCGGTCTTGTTAATAGTACAGTACTTTTTTATCGAACATAACTCGGTCTTGTAAATAATCTTTTGGTTTGTTGACAAATCTTTTCTTAAGAAGAGGAACAGTCCGTCAAAAGCGGTGATCAATTCATATAAACTTTTCCCAGAGGAACAGTCCGTCAACAGCGGTGATCAATTCATATAAACTTTTCCCAGAGGAACAGTCCGTCAACAGCGGTGATCAATTCATATAAACTTTTCCCAGTGGAACAGTCCGTCAACAGCGGTGATCAATTCATATAAACTTTTCCCAGAGGAACAGTCCGTCAACAGCGGTGATCAATTCATATAAACTTTTCCCAGAGGAACAGTCCGTCAACAGCGGTGATCAATTCATATAAACTTTTCCCAGAGGAACAGTCCGTCAACAGCGGTGATCAATTCATATAAACTTTTCCCAGTGGAACAGTCCGTCAACAGCGGTGATCAATTCATATAAACTTTTCCCAGAGGAACAGTCCGTCAACAGTGGTGATCAATTCATATAAACCTTTCCCAGTGATAAGCCTTTATTTAAAAAGAATAATAAGCGATTACAGTCCATTCTTTGTAAGTTTTCGATAATGGGTGGCATTTTCTTATAGGGTTAATAGATCTATGATTAGCTCTCAGTGACTACACGGATCCAGTGATATTTAAGTGTTACATAATGTTGATATTCTTCTCCGTCTTTTTAATACTTATTTTGTACAAAAACATTGGTCTGATTATACGTACGTCATGAGAGACTGTATATGGCGGTTCCGTATGTTCTTTATAATAATTGTTTCTCTGTGCTTGATACGGCACTTCTTAAACAATTACAGAACATGGATACACAAAATAGTAATTATAAATTACCAGTGATTTACTAGTAAAATTTTACAAGGTACACTTGATAGAAAAGAAGAAATTGGATTTTAATCTTTTTGTTTTAGACAAAGTATTTTATGCAGACATCAGTTTAAACACTGGAGTCATTTTAAGTATTTTAAATTGGGTTTTCAATTGCTGTGAAGAGCTGTTACTTAAATATTGGTTGGATGTAGGCCCCCTTGTGTCTATCTATTTTCATATGTGACATTACTGTTTACATTTTGTAAATTTAAACTTTTATTTGATTATGTAAAGGTAGTTTAAAACATAACAATATATTATATATCGGTTTTCAAGTCCTTAGAATTGAATCCAAATTAATTTATCACTTGACTTTTTTTTTATCAAGCTGCTTTCACATCATGCATGTATTTGCTCTTTTGAGGACCATTACAATTGTCAAGTTGTTTACAGCAAATACCTCAATTAGAAATAAATTGATTGGTTTGATTAATTACTGTTGCTTAATTTCTAGTGACAAATATTTAAAGCATGAATATTCAATTCGAGAGTAAATTAACAATAGATCCAAAAGATAAGTTTTACAAATTTGAATTTCATGGAATTACGAGTGTCACTGAAAAAAACAGGGTATGTTGGATAGGGTCAGAAATTTTGTTTTGCAACCAATCCCCAACGGTCTTCAACGAAATATTGCAGGGGTTCCTGAACGTGAAGAGAAGAGAATGCCTTACATTACACGGTTCTTCGAAATCAACATTCCCATTCTGATTTGAAGTAAATGGGTATTTATACACCTCACTCAGTCAAATTGAAGCAATCTTTAGCATGGGGTTTAACCAAAAATCGTGAATGTGCGAATATATAGAAGATGTCCACGTACATCATGTGTTCCTTCTAACATCGTTTTCTCTTGACACTTTGTTGCATGTTTAAACAATGCTATAATTTATTTTCCTATATTCTATATAATTCATTCTGTAAGGTAAACCGAATATTATCGTGATATGCAAATGCCCAGTCATGGCTCTGCAATATTTTGATACCTGTATCTTGGCATTGCACACGGTCATGTTTTTCTCTGACTGTTTATGATGTATTTACACTAAATCCATTAAATGTTGGATGTGTACTGATTAATAATTTTGTCTTAGATGCATGAATTTTCATTAGTTGTTATTGTCCTTAAACTAGCTGCCAGTAACTGCAAATACTCTCAGACCTGTCTTTAAGTTGTTTGAATGTACAAGTACACGGGTACTTCCACTCTGTGTTTTTGTTGGACTAATTCTATTTGTATCCATCTGATAAGTTAAGCCTTTTTCAACTTATTTTTATAGTTTGTTCTTATGTTGTACTGTTAAAACCAATGTCCTGGCGCCCGCTAACATATTTAACCCTACCACATTCTTGTTTTATGTGCATGTCCCAAGTCAAGAGCCTGTGATGCAGTGATTGTCGTTTGTTGCTGTGTTACAAATTTGTTTTTCGTTCATTTTTGTACATTAATGAGGCCATTAGATTTTTCTTTTTAATAGTTTTACATTTGTCATTTCGGTATGGGCTTTGCTCATTTTTGAAGGCCGTAGGGTAGCTTATAGTTGTCAATGTCACGTGGTCCCTTTCTAATTGGCAGTCATACCACATCTTCTTTTTTTATAAAAACTGTCTTATTTCTTCCAGTGGCATTAATATTTTATGGCAAGGGAATTCTTTTTCATGACAAAGACCCAGGAAAATATCTCACATTCTTTACACACTACAATATAAATGTTACAATATAACAATAAGCTACAATATAAATGTTACAATATAACAATAAGCTACAATATAAATGTTACAATATAACAATAAGCTACAATATAAATGTTACTATATAGCAAATATCGGCAATTGAAATGTTACAATATAACAATAAGCTACACTATAAATGTTACAATATATAAAAAATCGACAACAGAAATGTTACAATATATAAAAAATCGACAACAGAAATGTTACATTATAACAATAAGCTACAATATTACAATAAGATACAATATAAATGTTACAATATAACAATAAGCAACAATGTAAATATTACAATATAACAATAAGCCACAATCTAAATGTTACAATATAACAATAGGGTTACAATATAAATGTTACTATATAGCAAAAATCGACCACAGAAAAATGTTACAATATAACAATAAAAAATCGACCACAGAAATGTTAAAATATAACAATAAGGTACAATATAAAATGTACTATATAGCAAAAATCGACCACAGAAATGTTACAATATAACAATAAGTTACAATAGATGTTACTATATAGCAAAGATCGACCACAGAAATGTTACAATATAACAATAAGCTAAAATGTAAAATATTACTATATATAAAAAAATCGACCACAGAAATGTTACAATATAACAATAAGCTACAATTTAAAATGTTACTATATAGCAAAAATCGACCACAGAAATGTTACAATATAACAATAAGCTACCGTATAAAATATTACTATATAGCAAAAATCGACCACAGAAATGGTACAATATAACAATAAGCTACAATATAAAATGTTACTATATAGCAAAAATCGACCACAGAAATGTTACAATATAACAATAAGCTACAATATAAAATGTTACTATATAGCAAAAATCGACCACAGAAATGTTACAATATAACAATAGGCTCCAAGATCAATGACACTATATAGCTATAAAATAGTTTGATAAATCTAGATATCTTTCTTTAACACCAAAGCATAAATTGTGACAAGCGCATATGGGTTTTTTGAAAGATTGAGTTGTACAAATTATAGTACTTTAGAATGAAGGACGCTGTTAAAATGGTATATCATTTAAAAGAATAAATAACGAATGTTTTGTCTGTTTCACTAACATATTAATTTATATAATATATTGATATTCTAAATACATGGTTCGTTTGGTACGAATCACTTTGATTAATTTATTGTTTTTGAAACTTCTATTTCCCCTTGCACTTTTTAACACGTTATATTTATAATTGTCACCGAAGTGAACCAATTTACAGAACTTCCTGAAGTGAACTTAGTGTGAGAAACGATACAACTTTTCTGTAAAATGGCTTTAAATCTTTGCCTTGTTTTCGGATGTTCGGGTTTTGTTTCATTGACACACAACCAGTGCTAACTCCGACATCCTGCCTTATTTTCTTTCGAGTTTATCAAAAACATCAATTATAGAACTTCAACATATGAATAATCATTGAATAGGTTAAACTAGGCCCTGAATCATAATTTGATCATTTTTTTTCTGGAAGGATGTATCTATCCTCCTCAATACAACAATAAACATATATTTTCCTAAACTAATCCATTCTTTTTAAAATGTTCGATTTACGTTACTGTATGTGTCTCATAATCTAGTACACAAACCATAAAGATATCAGAGTCCGATTAAATGAAAAGGATCAAGTTAGCATATCCTTTAACTTCGGGTGCATATCAAGTTATCAAAAAACTAAAATTGAGTATGGAAATGGTGAATGTGTCAATGAGACAACAACCTTTGATTATAAGTATCTCTGAATTGACAATAGTCGAGGATATGCGTTTCCGATGAGGACTTCCTACAGATGGAAGTCATCTTATCTAAATTT
Organism: Mytilus edulis; assembly: GCF_963676685.1. Taxonomy (NCBI): domain Eukaryota; kingdom Metazoa; phylum Mollusca; class Bivalvia; order Mytilida; family Mytilidae; genus Mytilus; species Mytilus edulis. Next base: position 98,961,872 of record NC_092345.1, on the reverse strand, counting down.
GTAAGGACTAGTAAATTAAAAAATTACTATGAGGAAATATGATGTGATCTGATTATTAAGATTGTAAATTGATTCCTATTTATATAAATGTCTAAATAGTGTTGATATTCGCATTTCACATTTCGATAATAATGAGTTTTTGTTAGTTGTTTGGATTTGAACCAGCTGTCAAGTTACTGCAGGTACTCTCAGATCCGTAATTTGTGTCTTTTTTATGTAAGGGATGTATAAGTACGCTGCCACGTCCTGTCTGTTTTTAACTGTTTTTATGCTTTGTATAGATATTATGAGTTGAGCCCTTTTCAACTGATTTTTATAGTGTGTTCTCATGTTGTGCTGTAACACCAATGTCCAAGGTTAGGGAAGAGTTGGGAACTCACAAACATGTTTAACCCTGCCACACTCCGTACGTGTCTGTCACAAGACAGAAGCCTGTAGTAAAGTGGTTGTCGTTGGTTTATGTCTGTCATATTTGTTTATCATAAAATGCTTTGTTATAATTAGGCTGTTAGTTTTTCTCAATTTGTTTTTTTATGTCGGTGCCTTTCATAGCCGATTATACGGTATGTTTTTCCTCATTGTTGAAGGCCGTACGATTAATAAATAGCTAATTACATCCACATCATTTTACCTTTTGTGAATAGGTGTCTCATTAAATATGGTTAATCGTACCATATCTTCATATCTTTATATAATTGGGATTTCCTCTTTACTAGGAAGCTTTCAGTATAGTTTTTGTCCTTTTGTCTTATCTATTTTGGTCTATGACTTCCTATTTTGATTATATTCTTGAAACCTCTTTTCCACTGTTTCTAACAGTAACAAAAGGTATTCATTTACTGTAAGAATCACTTTAGTTGTTTTTTACCCAACACGTATGCTTATGAAATGTCTGTAAGAGTTTGGTGTACTTAAAACTTTCTTCCTATGTTTAACCTTTTAGCCGAATAAAGTAGAATATGACCATTCCTATTTCATTATGGATCCATAGCGATCGAATACATTTTGTGTCGGCTCTTTTATTTTAAAATGCCATCCAAGTGCACACTTTATGTCAGCAATGTGCAACGTCATTAAGTGTATGAAACTATGAAGATATGTAGTGCTGAATAAATAATTTCCTCATCGAATTAACTTTTAATGGACAAATAAAAGAGTCTGACGTTTTTCAACAAATATCTTTTCTTAACACAATATTTTCCCGACGGATTATGTAAGAACATATCAGCTATTAACGCAAAAAATGACGACGTTTGATCACCAATCACAGGAAAATAAATCAGACGAGGGTTCTGATAATTATATTCGGCGTCAAGAAGATCAAATTGTACAAAACCTACACGAAAAAATATAATTGCCATAGCCAACGTTTGACAGCATTCTGATAAACACAGCCAAAATTATGACAAGAGTATTATGACAAAATTACAGATATAATGAGTGTAGCAGAAATTAAGTAATTAAGATTATTCACATGGCGACTTAATATGTTTGTAAACCATTGCATTGTGAAGTTCACATGCACGATTTACCCTTTTAAAAGCTTTACATTAAAACACGAAGAAAGAAGAAGAAAGACCGTCGATGTAAAATTAAAGGGATTTTTATTTTCATTCATAAACTTTCAAGATGTGAAGATAAACGTTCAACGATGAAAAAAAATACTATGACACACTAATAATCTACAGTATAGATAACTTGATTACCAAGCGTTACCTATGAACTAAAATTAGATATATAGCTGGGTCATTTTCAAAAAATGTCGAATTTTGAAATTGAAAAAAATATTAAAAGTTACTTATTCAAACAACCCTCTACATAAGCAAATCAAAACAAACAGTACTTTAAGAACAACATATTAAAAGATGCAATCTTAATGATGTCATACAAGAAAATGTTGAAACATTTTTTGATCGGTGGTACATTATTTTGTCTATCCTGTTACCATTTTCAAAAGAAATTTTGGGTTATTATAAAAAGGTTTAGATAAAATGTTAAGCTTGTTTTACGTAGACAATTAGATGGTTTTCAAGAGAATAAACTTCTATATATATTCATTCTGTAATATGATAGATTATTTGCCAATTTTCCAGGTTGTACTGAAAAATGCCTCTCAAAATTGGTTTTCAAAGGTTGTAAAAATTACCACCAGTAATGCAAGTCTAAGATAGCAATTTATATTGTTCGGCATTTTTTCACCCTTTCAAATAAACCCAACATCAAGTAAATCCCTCATAAGTTAGTTTACTTTTCTCTATATTTCATTGGTAACAGGAACGTACGTTTCTGATATATTACTACATAAAAGTCTATCCTGTTACCTTTTTGTCTATCCTGTTACCGATATCAGTATTGCACCTGCGAATGCTTAATTGGGAAGATTAAGACGTTATAAACTTAAGATGACTTCAAACAACGAAATATTTCATTCGTTTTGCACCTATATGTTAAGATAAAAAAATTAACGACGTTTTTGTCTACAATTGTCTATCCTGTTACTGTAACCATAGCAACCGTAGTAACAGGATAGACATAACAGGATAGACAAATTTCTTCGTTTTTGATTGCTGTTGTGAAATAACTACTCCCTTTGGTGAAGTGATTATGTTTTTCTATTGTGAATTTGGTTTCCAACACGTTATTGCACTTTTTACAAGTATACTGTTGGTGTATTTAATCAAAATTGGTGGTAACAGCATAGACATGAAAAAAAGTACGCTATATTTTTTTCACTAAATGTCTTGAAATTTCTTTTCTCTACACTGTCGTTCAAGAAAAGAGGCGTTTTAAATGTAAAGATTACTTTGTACTTTTGAGATCAACACTGACTGATTCAATATTCATAGCGAGAATAATTTAACGGCTGATTTAAGTAGCGGTAACAGGAAAGACATGAACCTCCTGTACGCAGATTCGATTTAGTTTGTAGATAATATGTTACATACAATGATATAGAAGCTACGATTTTTCGTTAAAGTAATATTTAACGTTCTTAAAAAGTCCCTTTTGCAGATATCAAGCCGATCAGAAAATCGCAAAAAAATCATTTGAAATGTGATTTTCTGACACTGTACGCAGACAAATACCCCCAAAATGGGTCTTAAATGCAGTTTAATCTTATCAAAATAGATGTAAGGTGTGTTTATTATTAATGTTCTGAATCACAAATCTGACAAGCTTTCATTTAAACCATTACAACTGAAATTTCCATTAGAAATAAAAAAGTTAGCATGGGTGTACTGAAAATTCGACATTTTTTGAAAACGACCCAGCTAACTCTAAAAGTTTCAGGGTACGAAATGCAAGACTTTTTATTATTATTCCATAATGCTTCGCTGTTGACTAAGCGCCTCTAATACACGAATGTCGATAGGTCTGATATTACGTTGTACTACAAACCACTAATCTGTCCACCATTATTTTTATAAGTGGATACTTTGCATGTATTATACATGTATATTGATTTATTTATATTTATGGGATACCAATAACCTGGATTTCGTATATAGATGATACCACAAGTTTAGATACTAGAAGAAATACACAAGTGACACAACCACAAAAATCAAATTACCTCGAAGTAGCACGAAAAATTTTAGCAAATGAAAAAATTAATCCTCGGTTGATAATTAATGTTTTTCTAAATAGGTAGTTTTTCTACATTTGCAGTAAAGTGTCTGCCATATAACATAAATAACTAAGACTATACTCTTATAGTAAACTGTAAAAAAAATATCAAATACCACAAATAATAGCATATAGGCATTATATTGAACTATAATTGATACTGATTGACAACTTCCGACCACTAATAAGTCAGTGCTAAAATATTTGCAGGAATCAAATAATAGATTTTCTCCTTAATTTGCTGTTATTAATAAATAGAATTGAAATAAGTAAGGAAATCATGATAGGAAATACAAGTCCGTTAATATTGTATCGATTGGGAGATATATACTCCGTATGCAGGCGCTGCTGGAATGTTTCTCCATTGAAATGGAAAGTTCATAATTGGGAAACTGAAATTAAATCTTTTGTCGTAAAGTTTTACTTTCAACCGACCCTCATTGTCAATTTCTAGATGTAAGTCAAGATATGAGGTCGACTTAACTGTATCTGTTGTATCCTTTATCTCTATTTCGATGGGGTAGATTCGTTCAACATAGTCACTAATTTCCGAATTATTTAGTGAGAGAACATCATCTATATAGCGGAAAGTAAAGTTAAAGAATATTGCAAACTTCTTATCTTTCTTCCTAAGAAGTTCCTGTATGAAGTCAGCCTCATAATAAAAAAGAAACAAGTCGGCAAGAAGAGGGGCACAATTGGTTCCCATTGGAATTCCGACCGTCTGTTAAAAAACACGTCCTCCAACGTAACAGCTATGTTATCAATCAAGAAATCAAGCATCTTGATAATGTCAGTTTCAGAGAATCTTTTGTTTGAATCAGAGTGATTCTTAACAAAGTAGGATTTATCCCTCCCTAAGACAAGATACTTTTATATACGTTTGCCATTCTTTGTTATGAAACAAAGCAACACCACCCCTTTCAATTTGTCTTTTAGTTTGGATTGGGGAATACTTGTGTAAAGTGTAGACAAGTCAAATGTTTTAATACTATTGCAAGATGACAGAGTCTTAGATTGTATGTACTCTAACAGATCTTTTGAATTTTTAAGCATCCATTTGATTCACGTCACCTCTAGAATAGGCAGTTTAACAATAACTTTAAAGCCGGGTTTGATTGCTGATAAAATTGATGTTAATAATTTAGAAACAGGTTTCGTGGAGCATTTGGAAGACCCAGCAATATACCGTTGTTTGTAAGGACACTTATATAGTTTAGGTATTCAATAAAGTGATGGAAGATCCAGTTCTTCATCTTTAGTTGAAATTCAAAAGGAACATAGAACAGACCTATGATTATCCAGGATTTCCTCTTTGGTAAGTGTGGTGAGGGTAAATGTTGAGTTTCCAAGTGAATTGTCAATACCTAATTCATTTATCAAGCAGTTTATGTAATGAGATTTACACACAAAAACGATGTTGTTTTGGGCTTTATCTGCGGGGACAACATATTTGTCATGGAGGTAGGATAAGTGTTTTGCAACGTGTGGGTCTTTAAAGATTTACGTAGCATGGGTATTGATAGACCCATTCAGTTTCTGATTTGTATCAACGAACTCACAGCCTTTGTCCTTTCGGAAAGAGTATTTACGTCATCTTTTTTGCGTTTAGCCCATTGCCTAGCACAATCCTCGACTGAACCCATCAGTGTTTTGAAGTTGTATTTCCAATTGACGGATTTTGGATCATGATATTTCAGACCTTTGGATAACACATTTCGGAGGGAAGTGGTATTGAAAATATTGAGGTCACCGGTAATAACGTGGCCAGTCGTGTTATATGTGAATTGGGAACTAGCACAAGTGCAATCAGGAGGTTTAGACTTGAAGTCGTCAATACTAAAATCCTGCAAAACGTGTTTGTAATTGAAAATTTTAGTTGCAATAGGTTTGGTATAGGTATAAGAAATGATTGTTACATACTGATCTTTAAAATATGGAGGTATTTTCGACTGAACTAGTTTATGATGAAGGATATTGCTTAAGTTGACGCCATCGAGACCTTTGTTGGCAAAGGAAATTTTTAGAAAAGATCGTTTCATCTTTTCCAATGCGAACTGGTTCAAATAGTCTGTGACTTGCAATATCCGAAATGATAGCTTTAAGTTTGTATTGGTTTGAATGAGGGTTCGTAACAGTGGTTTTCAAACATAAATTGAACAAATAACGGATTTGTTTAAATGGCAGCAGGTCATCAATAGAGACATCATGCAGAGTAGGTGATGTATAATGACGATGACTATGACTGCATCTACGTCGTCATTGCAACCATATATGGTGTCGCAGTTCCCAATTGTCAAATCCAGTTGTCCACTTTTTGTCTACGGAGAGGTGTTGCAAGATGAGAATAGTTAGTCCTGTGGTATATTTTTTTCCATAATGCAAGATTGCCGCTTCCATTCAGGTTGATGTCTGCTCTATGCCCACCTATACGTTTGTTTAGCCTTCCATTCAGGTTGATGTCTGATCTATGCCCACCCATACGTTTGTTAAGCCTTCCATTCCGGTTGATGTCTGATCTATGCCCACCCATACGTTTGTTTAGCCTTCCATTCAGGTTGATGTCTGATCTATGCCCACCCATACGTTTGTTTAGCCTTCATTCAGGTTGATGTCTGATCTATGCCCACCCATACGTTTGTTTAGCCTTCCATTCAGGTTGATGCCTGATCTATGCCCACCCATACGTTTGTTTAGCCTTCCATTCAGGTTGATGTCTGATCTATGCCCACCCATGCGTTTGTTTAGCCTTCCATTCAGGTTGATGTCTGATCTATGCCCACCCATACGTTTGTTTAGCCTTCCATTCAGGTTGATGTCTGATCTATGCCCACCCATACGTTTGTTTAGCCTTCCATTCACCGACGTATAGCAATCCACATAAACTTTTCGTGACGTCATATAAAACGTGTTCCTAAAGTAATTCAGTCTTTACTCATATTTGGCTTTCATTTTTTTTGTGTAGGCGTTTCTTGTGAATCTAGAAAGACGTATTGGACGAAACTAATTTATATTGTGTTATTCTTTATAAGTCCATAAGACTTAAAACTGTAATGTACAATTTACTTATGAGATGTAAAGAAATTTCTTTTAAGTTATGACCAAAATACAAATTAAATTGAGAATGGAAATGGGGAATGTGTCAAAGAGACAACAACCGGACCAAAGAGCAGAAATCAACCGAAGGTCATTAATGGGTCTTCAACACAGCGAGAAAATCCCGCTGAATAGTCAATGCAGTTAATGAACAAAAGTGTATCCAAATCATATACTCAAGCGCCTGTGGATATAACATTCCTAAAATGTACTATTTTATGAATACCACTGAACGCCTCATGTGGTATTCAAATAACAGCTCGAACAACAATGAAAATACAGGAAGACAAGTATAGTAATAATTCGTCTTAATCTTCAACGACGAAAAAAGTAAGTAACTATCGAATCAATGCAATACTTTGGAATGCCTTGGTTTGCCACAAGATGTTTACATGCACATCGTAGTCGTTGCAGTAAAACTGTTCAACCAATTCGAATATTTAATTGATGAAGATTGATCTATATCACAAAAACATTATCAATTTGACATTCTAATGTTGTATTGTCGTCATTAAAATAAAATGAGTCTACCACAATGAACCATCCTTTTAAGATTTTATTTCCGCCTCCTTCTACTGAGAAACTGTTTTTGTCCGCCGGTGTAGCGCAAGTAGCAATAGAAGAAGATTCAGTTTCCCTTTTTTCGGTATGACAATTCAAATCTATGTACAGGTCCGTAATAACTGTCCTTGCAAACATAGATGGTTATAATGTTAATGGCGTTATTGGTGCGGACAGAACAATTTTATACATCATACTCTTACACATTTCTTTACGTTTCCTATATTGTCAAAACACTATTGTAAATGAATTAATCTGCGTCTCTTTTAAATATTGTTTTTATCTAATATGAATATTACACGCCACAGCCACGTTGATTTTGAAGTGCATATAATATCTGGATTTTTTTTAAAAGTATATCAAAAATTGAAAATGCTTGTTGCTAATAGTCAAAGGGAGATAAGACATGGAACCATTTCCGAGGAATGGTTGTATTATACCATTTAGTCTATCTTTAATTAAACTGCAATGTTGTCTTTTCCTCTTTCTATATTTAGTTTTAACATGAGTATAATCAGTCATAAAATTCAATGAAATAGCATTTCTTAAAACAGTTGGATACACAGTTTAAGCCGAGACAAAAAACAAAACACTTTAATGTTTAAGCAAAAAAACAAAACACAATTAAAAACAAGTCCATTTACTGGTGGTTCAACATTGCGTGATATTGACTTTAATCTAACTGTTTTTATCCCTCGATGATTGACCGGAGTATAGAAATATGGTCATCCTTGCACATTTCTCATCCGGCATTAAAACTAAAGGAGGTGTATTTTTAACTGTGCGGGGTGTATGAATACGCAGTCACGTCAGATCAGAATTTGGAAGTCTAATCCGTTCCCTCGGAAAGGGAGTGTGTTTTTGAAAACCTATGAAGCCACTCTTTCAGGGGTCCGTATATTAACTGTTGAAATGAGGAATGCCTTCCTCTATCCATCATATCATATTCACTCCTTTTGTAAAGAATAGGGGATCGGATCGTAACTTTTGTCCATCGAAGATATCCCCAATCCAGCATGCCCTCTTCATATTGCAAAACCTACTTTTTTTTATTTATTGTTAATTTTTTCCCGAACTGAATGCACAATAATTGATCCAGAATAGAAACATGAACATGTTGGGAAGTAATATTTGTTAGTTATATATTTCAACCCTCATCCTTTTAATCTCGATCATTAGAATACTAAGTAAGAAAGGGTACATAAAACAACCATATTGATTCGGTTCTGTATTGTTTGCATTTTTTCGTTGTCGATTTTCTGGTTTCTATAGGTCAATGTTTGTTTGTCCAATTTATGAAAAGGTTTTCATCTTCGGTTCGTATTAACCTCTCTTAACGGTAATGTTATTACGAATTATAAATAGTTGTGTTGTAATGACCTATAATGACTTTACTTGTATGTCATGTTTAAAGGTTAAGCACCTTGAGTAAGTATTTTAAAGACATTTTATAGTAAAATCATTTTGTTGAATAAAGTCTCATCTTCACATATGAATACGTAAGAATTATTTATGGCGTGCCAAGAGTTTCTGGAGTTCTTAAGTTGATTTTGTTTCAATGAACAATTTCAAAGGAAATTTTCATGTTATATCACTTCGTAGCATGTTTTACCAATTGACCTTCAATTTGTATTTTTTTCAAGAAAGTTTTAATTGTATTATTCTTTTATCCGGTACACACGGACGTATTAGCTAAACTATTGGTATCATAATTCATGAATGAATAGTGTACCCATCATTTTTGTATCTTTGTATATTATTGTCAAGACATTCCTATTTTAATCTCATACAGATACACATATTTTGCTTTGTTCGCTTGATTACTTAAGGATTTGTTTCACCAATTTCAGACATGATGCTACGATAACTTAAACTGATTCAATGTAACATTGAAAGTAGCTATAGTTCATCTTTGTCAAGATTTTGTATGTCTGATGGTTATAGTGTTTTTTAATTAAATCACAACACACAAATGTTGTTATTAAATTGTATGCAACAATATTACAATATACGTTGCCGTTTTAGGTTTTTAGTCAACAAAATGATTAGGGTTAAGATGATTGAGTGAATATTTTTATATTTTTATATTTTAAGTTATTAATGATTGTGCAAAGCGGAATAACTCAATATTGATTGATGAAAACCAAAATAATGGAAAATTTTACTGTATTTATACGACTGAAGAAATTACACACCAATTGAAAAAAAAAAACAGTCGATTTTTTTTCTAATCTTTATGTACTTACAATCAAATGAAGATATTTAAGGCATGGAATATACCTACATATTACACTAAAATCCACCTCAATTAAATCTAACACGTCTCTTATTGTGTTGTAATTTGCCAGTTTTGACAAAACTGTGGACGTTTCTTTAGCATAATGTATAAATATGTTAATAACAAGTTGGCATCTTCCTGAATAGTATAAACATAAATTTTATTCTCGTTTCAGTTCGAGGGTTTACTTTTGGATAATTTCAGTTGTGAAGTATTATATTGGCCATCTATTTACAGTCTGAAAGACTAGGTCTTAGATGCGTAATTATTTTTATGAGTTGTTAGTGGATTTTAACTAGCATTCAGTAACTGACGAGTACTCTCAGATCTGTACTTAGTGTCTTTTTGTTGTTGGAATGTACAAGAACCCGTCAACGTCCGCTCTGAGTTTTTGTATGATGTATATCTATGTGTATCTGATGAGTTTTAAGCCGTTTCAACTGATTTTTATAGTTTGTACTTATGGTGTATTGTTACACCACTGTCCCAGGTTAGGGTGAAGGTTGAGATCCCGCTAACATGTTTAACTCCGCCACATTCTGTATGCATGTTCATGTTTCAATTAAGTTAGGAGACTGTAATACTGTAGTTGTCGTTTGTTGTTGTTTGAATACAAGTATTTGTTTTTCGTTCATCTTATGTACATAAATCAACCGAAAACACGACAAGATAGGCATAGTAGTGTAAAGGGTTTGGTATAAAATTAGAAAACTAAATTTTCACAGCAATTAATGATCAAAAGTATATCCAAATCCTGTACTCAAGCGCCTGTGGATATGATATTCTCAATATATTCTCTTATGAATACCACTTAATTCCTCATGCATTGCTTAAATAAAACATTGAAAATACGACATAAGTCAAGCATAGTAACAATTTGTCTGTATCTATTTTTTATAAACCACAAAACAGGAAGTAACTATCGAAACAATGCAACGCTTTGGAAAGCATCGGCACACCACATGATGTTTGCATGGATCGCAGTCGTTGCAGTAACACTTTTCAACCAATTCGAGTATTTGATTGAATAAGATTGATCTCAATCACAGAAACAGTATCAATTTGATTGAATAAGATTGATCTCAATCACAGAAACAGTATCAATTTGATTGAATAAGATTGATCTCAATCACAGAAACAGTATCAATTTGACACTATAATCTTGTACTGTCATCATAGATATAAAAAACAATGGACCATCCTTACACAATTTCATTTCCGACTCCTCTACTTTTAAACTGAGTTTCGAACATGCGTAGCACATGCCGTAGTCGAACAAGACTCCCTTTTTTAATGTTGTATTTATCTTGTATGAATATCAACATCCACTTTTATTTTGAAATACTTATAACATCTGGTTGGTTTTTCTAAGAAGTACTTGTTGCTAATAGTCTAAGGGAGATAAGCCATGGATCACATTTCTAAGGAATGGTTGCATAATACCATTCAGTTAGGGTATGTCCTGTCTTTTACGTTCCGTATATAGTTTTGAAATAAAGGTTATGATCACGTTCCCTCCTTTAATAAATAATAGGGGAACGTACCAATTGTCAGTGAAGATATCCCCTATCCAATATGCCATATCCACATTGCAGAACCTACTAATTGTATTACTAGAAGTTGATGATTTGTTATCGTACCAAACGTGCATGAATTATCACTGGTTTTAAAGAGATAATCGTAACTGGAATTACGACTATCCCAATATGGCGACGGCAGATATAGGTAAAATCTTTCCAGTCATTTTTCTCAAATGTAGCATGTTTTTGTTAATAGTTACTCAGCTGCAAGGTTTTTCCATACCATTACATCATTTTTGAATCGTAACGGTGCACTGGAATTGTTTAAGCGCTTTGAAAATTGCCGTTGAAAAATTCGGGATAAGATATGAATACGTAAGAATTAGTTATGAACTGTCAAGAGTTTCTGGATTTCTTAAGGGGCTCGCGGGTATAAATCAATTTTTTTAAATATAGGATGTCAGTATATTTTCTATAAATGAACTTAATCATATACTTAATAGAAAAACGAAATAAAAAAATGGGGTCACCGTTCATTTAACCTCACAATCTGCCTCCGAAAGAAGCATACCTTTTTGTTAATGTCCTTTTTTCTGTTGAACTGATAGGAGAAATAGAGGTAATATCGAAATAAAAAGGAACTAAATAACAGAAATCGCTTAAAATTTATGAAAATTAAGTTTATGTAAATTTTTATAGGTTTTACCTGTGTATATACCGCAGGGAATGTAAATACTTATAATTTTCATCATTATTTTATTTAATATTTGGTTGACTGTTATATTCTAGTATGTTTTTATGGTATTCATTGTGATATATATTTCCCCTTTCGATGCTTTTAACTTACGTCATTATTCTATTTAATTTCTGTTTCATTTTATGTTCATATATATATTTGCTATTATTGTATGCATTGTGATATATATTTTTCTTCAATTTTATATGTTAAAAGCGCTTAGAGTATTATGTTTATTAGATAGGCGCTATATAAAATCTATGTAATAAAATAAATTTATGTACAGCTTATTTGAAAACAACAATAAAAAATATAGGTTGCTGATGAGTTAAAATAATATTTCAATTTCAACGCCAAAAAATGGCATTTTGCATCAAAGGGAGATAATTTGGAGGTTTTGCAATGATATGAACATTTTAAAAGTCATCTGGGGCCAAACCGAATCGATGTTTTTGGTTGATTTTTGTACCATATCATAAAATAATTACTAATAGTGTGATAGATAAGATTTGAAATGAAAAAAAAACAAATGTTTAATTTTTTGCTGACATTTTTGTACCCGCGAGCCTCCTTAAGTTTAATTGTCTCAATCAGCCATTCCAGAGGACATGTTCATGTTCTATCACAGATATTTCGTAGCATGTTTACTAAATGACCTTTATTTTGTATTTATTCTATGTTACTGTATTGATGGTTTTCTGTTCGATCGGCAGTGTATTGATGTGGCATAAATAATAAATTAATGTGTAAAGAAAGTTTGAGAAACAGTATACATTTTATTAGGTATACTAGGACTAATTGATAAACTATTGGTATTATAGTTTATGAATAAATTGTGTGCCTATCGATTTAGTATCCTTGTATACTTTAGTCAACAAATTCCTATTTTAATTTCTTTAAGTTTTACATATTTTGTTTTGATCGCTTGTTCACTATAGGATTTTTTTTCATCAATTTCAGACATGATAAATAAACTCATCATAGATAACAGTATTGAACATTTATATTTACGCCAGACGCGCGTTTCGTCTATAAAAGACTCATCAGTGACGCTCAAATCAAAAATGCTAAAAAGGCCAAATAAAGTACGAAGTTGAAAGGCATTGAGGACCAAAAATTCCAAAAGGTTTTGCCAAATACAGCTAAGGTAATCTATTCCTGAAAAGCCTTAGTATAAATTCAAAAATTCAAAGTTTTGTAAACAGTCAATTTTAGTTATAAACATACCAATGTCAATGATAACCTGCCACGATAGCTTAAATTGATTTGTTATAACATTGCAAGTAGCTGTATTTCATCTTTGTCCAGATTTTCTATGTCTGATGGTAATATTATTTTCGAATAAAATTACAACATAGATCGTTATTAAATTGTATGCAACAATCTTAGAATATGCCATGCCGTTGTATGTTTTTAGTAAAAAACTGATTAGAATTAAGATGAGTGTATTATTTTTTTTTATTTGTATGTACAAATGTTGTTACATTTTGTTGGACTTGAATATGCTCTCTAGATGGGTAACGATTGTGTATAAAAAAACGCCTCATAATAAACATTTTAAGGTTGAATTTTCAAAGTTATTGGTGACTAAATGATTAGGTTAAAATTAATTTATTTTTTACAGATTGGTATCTACAACTGCTGTAAGATTTTGTGAAAATTGAACATGTTCTCTGTAACAATTAGGTATCCAAATATACGGTGCCTCGTTATAATCAGTTTTTAAATACTGCTTTTTTAGATTCAAATAAATGTTTTACCAGTGTGTTGTCGAATTTTCAAAGACATTAATGATTGTACAAAGCGGAATAACTCAATATTGATTGATGCAAACCAAAATAATGGAAAATTTCCAAGATTTATAGAATTTAAAAAACAATTGATTTTTCCATTGCCGACAATAGTAATGTTTCTTGCTGTACTGATTTTATTGAGTTGATTTTTATTATAAAACCTTTTTTAAAATAAAGAATATTTATTGTGGTAACATATTTCATAAAAAAATGATATGGTCGCGTTGCTTTTCTAGGTGTAATTTACAGTTGTCAAGGGTGACCGTCAATCTCGCACAAAAATAACAGTAAATTTTATGCATTCAACAACAGGAAGAAAAATTTTGTCATTGCTACAACCAAGAATCAATAAGGTTTCAGGGGAAAAAAATTATTTGTGGCATACTCCACCCAATCAAAATCTGCCATGTTTTTGTTTCTGAATACTATACATTTTCGACTGGTCCCAAAAGAGCTAATGGTAGATTATAACCTAAAAGTATACGACTGAAGAAATTAAAAACTAATTTAAAAAAGTCAACATTTTCCTTTAATCTTTATGTACTCACAATCAAATGAAGATATAAAAGGGGTGAAACCTACATATCACACTAAATCCATCTCAATTAAATATTAGTGGAGTGACCAACGAATTTTCAACTTTAATGGACCACCCTACCTGCAGGCTAAATTATGACTTTTTGGAAAGAGAAATGTTTATTCTTTAAATTTTGCCTGGTCGTAGATTTGAAATATGGTGCAATTTTTTTTAAATTTTAGGTCAAAGGTCACTGCTGGTGGACGTTTCGTCCCCGAGGGTATCACCAGCCCAGTAGTCAACACTTCGGTGTTGACATGAATATCAATAATGTGGTCATTTTTATAAATTTCCTGTTTACAAAATTTTGATATTTTCAAAATACTAAGGATTACCTTAGCCGTATTTGTCATAACTTTTTGGAATTTTGGATCCTCAATGCTCTTCAACTTTGTACTTGTTTGGCTTTATTAATATTTTGATATGAGCGTCACTGATGAGTCTTATGTAGACGAAACGCGCGTCTGGCGTACTAAATTATAATCCTGGTACCTTTGATAACTTTTTAGTGATTGAGTTTTTCACCATTGTCAATTTATTTCACAATAGGTTATAAAAAGTCTCAAAATAATATCTGAATTGTTACTAAAGAAGAAATGTATCATGAAGTAAACTGTGACACTTCTTTTTCAATTGAATGTAAAAAAAAAGAATAAACCACCAAATGCACCTTTTAAAGAGAATTCAGACTAGCAACAATAAGAAAATAGAAAATGGAACAACCGACTCTAAATTCATTTTTTTTTAATCGCATGAACTTCTAAAGATATATTTCTGAATTTTACGGCTTGTTAATAAAGAATCGAAGTCAATTTGGTTTTTGCTTTGATGTATATTTATTGCCAGTCACAAATATTTCACAAAGCAATCGAATCAAATGAGTTTAATGATGGACTACAGTTTCAGCGTATATTATATCTCTGTGAACTTTTTAGGTTTTATATGCCTTTGCCTTACTTAAATACAAATGGACCTATCAGAAATCAGTATGGGGTATTTTAACAACCAAAGAGCATGACAATTTCGAAAACTCCGACATAAGTCATCGTTTTCATCGTCGTCTTCTTCCAATATTGCTCGGTGAATTTATTAATTTCTACAACCATTAGACCCTTCACATGAAAAAAATTTGGTATAAGTTGATTTCTGTTGGTTGCATACACAGTTGTTATTGCAAGCTGGTTTCCACTGCCCGTACGGATACGTATAAACAAAGTTGTGAATGGAAATCTACTGAAGAGGTCCCTCGAAAAAAAACCGAGAGCAAACCATGTTTGCCTTCTTGCGAACCAGATTCTTAATACATTGTTGCAATGACCTAGAATGACATTACTAGAATATCATGTCTAAAGGTTAAGCACCTTGAGCAGGTATGTAAAAGACATTTCATGGCAAAATAACTTTATTGAATAAAACCTCATCTTCAGATATGAATACGTAATAATTAATTATTACATTCAAGACCTAGACATTCCTGTTTTTGGTAACACAGAGAATTTTTGTCCCAGGAATAGATAACCTTACCCGTAATTGGCACAACTTTTTGGAATTTTGGGTCCTCATTGCTCTTCAAGTTTGTACATGTTTGCCTTTATAACTATTTAGATTTGAGCGTCACTGATGAGTCTTATGAAGACGAAACTGGCGTATTAAATTATAATCCTGGTACCTTTGATAACTAATTAGAGGTTATAAGTTGAATTTTCTCAATCAACAGTTCCAGATAAAACGTTCATGTTCTATCACTGAAATTGTCACTGTTTTAAATGTTTCAGATCGATCTGTAGAATGTTGATGTTGCATAAATGATAAAGTTAGGTTTCAAGAAGGTTTGAATTGCATTACGCATTTTATTCGATACTTCTTTGAAGTTCTACATAGTTTGCTTTTTTCGCTTGTGCACTAAAAAAATCATCAACTTTAGACAGGATGCCACGATAGCTTAAATTGATTCCATATAACATTGCAAGTAACTGTATTTCATCTTTGTCAATCTTTTTGTTATGTTTCAAGTGTTTTTGAATAAGTTGACAACACACATATTGTCATTAAATTGTGTGTGACAATCTTACAATTTGCCATTCCACTATTGTTTTACTCAACAATATGATTTTGGTAAAGATGTGTGTACTTTGTTAAAGTATGTATAAATGTTGTTGTTACATTTTGTGAGAATTGAACATGCTCTCAGTCAAAAATGCGACGCTTCATTTTAATCAGTTCAACTGTCTTATCAATGTTATGTTTAACTTTTCAAAGTTATAAATGATTGTACAAAGCGGAATAACTCAATACTGATTGATGAAAACTAAAATAATAGAAAATTTCACTATTTTTCAAAGATTTAAAAAATTAAACGACTGAAGAAATTGCAACAGTGTATATGTTCAAATGAAGATAGTAAAGGAATGAAATATACCTACATACTACACTTATATCGATCTCAATAAAATCTAAGACGGTTGTATACCTTTCTTCGGAATTTTGAATAGATATGTTAAGAACAAGTTGGCAACTTTCAAGATACTAGTAATTCAAACATAAGTTTTATTCACTTTGCATTTCGAGGTATTTACTATGCTCAACCTATTGTATGATAATTTTAGATGTGATGTATCATATTAGTCATTTATTTACAGTCTGACATGCTTGCAAATGTTTAGTTTTGTATTTGTTGACGTAAAATTGATATCGTTTTGTCGCAATTTACATGTGCCTAAATTGTCTTGTCTTGACTTGTAAATATTGATAAATAACATCATTCATATAGTGTTATTTGCAGTATTTCATTTATAAGATTACAACAGTCGCAGACAAAAGTATTTAGCAGTAATATTATATAGTATATAAACTCATCATGAATTGAAGATTTTACTTGATAACCCATATATGTGTTTTTTGTTTTATATCAGTGTATGTAAACTATCTCGTTGAAATTAAGCTCTTGCTCATATATTATTTGACAAGAATCTATGTGTAGAACAACCTTGACTATACACATGCTGGTCTTGCGCAGCTCTAATTATATCTCCTCCTTTTATGTCATTAAAACGGAAGTGATAAAAGCAATTATATTTCAATTTCAAATAAAATTAAGTGCCAGGACAGGTTTTCGGGGATGACTATTTAAGTTTGAAATGTATTATTGGTCAGTTCTACTTTATTACTGAATATTATGATATACATAAGGAATATAGTAACGATACTGTTGTCAAGTGATTAAAGATGGCATTTAAAGAAAAACATTGATTCGCTCATAGTCTTTGAATTTGAAACAAACATATTTATTCTAAAGCAAGTTGTCGGCAAGATACAGGTTATGTTATTCTCATATAATCTTGATGGCATGATACTAAACTCCAAACGGGAAGGATTGAGGTTAATTTATATATGATAAAGGCATAATCTTTCGATCAGTTAAATTAGGGCTGAAGCTTGCATGTAAGTAACTGCTAGCAGTTAGGTTGTGTTGATAATTTTTCTTAGTTTCTTCTGTTACCTTGTTGAACAAATGAGCAGAAGCGGCTTTAGATGGGAGCCTAGCGAACCCGGCCTTAGTAGTGGAAAAATTTGATTGATTATTTAGGAATCACTGATACATGACAGGAGCGGGGCCCCTCTAAGGCATAATAATAGAATATGGTAACTTTTTTTCAATTGATATGCCCAAAAAACTATACTCAACCAAAACTTTAACCTAACCTTAATCAAACCTTGAACATATCCCATACCAAAGCTCCAGCCCTATACAAGATTGACGGACTGATGCACAGAACAGAAAAGCATAATGACCCTCTACTATTGTAGACCGGTTGCTCGCTCATGATACCCCCACTTTTGAAGTATTTGAAAAAACAGAAATTTGAACTAGAAAATTGGGTCTGAAACGCTGTATACGGCAAAGCATGTTCACATGAAGCCTGAAAACAAATTTTATGTTTGGCTTTCTTTAATTTTTTGATTATAGCGTCACTGGTGAGTCTTACATAGACGAAATGCACGTATGGTGTATTAAATTATCAGCCTGGTACATTTGATAACTATTAGACTGTCGAAATGTCCTATTATAATGTTTATTTGTGGATTTATTTGTCCTGAATGTTCTTGCATTTATTTGTACTGTAATCCTGTCATGTAATGTCATTTTAATATTATATTTAACATTGTCATAAAAGCGCGAGGTTTGGCTAGCCGCAAAACCAGATTCAACCCACTTTTTTTTAATCGAGCATCACTGATGAGTCTTTTGTAGACGAAACGCGCGTCTGGCGAAAATATAAAAGTTCAATCCTGGTATCCATGTTGAGTTTATTTCTTAAAATGTCCTGTACCAAGTTTGGAAAGTGACCATTGCTATATTATAGTTCGTTTCTCTGTGTGTTACATTTTAGTGTTGTGTTATTGTTGTGTTGTAGTTCTTCTTTTATATTTGATGTATGTACTCGAGATTCCGCCAATTTAGACGCACCCCTTGATTGACTGCAAGGATTTGATGTGTTTCTTCAGTTTCAGTTTGACACCGGATTTGTTTTTTTCTCAATCGATTTATGAATTTCTAACAGCGGTATACTACTGTTGCCTTTATTTATGGCGCTCATATTTGTAGGTCCGTAGAAAAGTATAACAAAAGTTACATCAATGGCCATCATGTGTTAGCATGTATTCGGTTAATTCAGAAAACGGAAGTTGATAAGAAATGAAACTGAAAACTATCTCACACAGTGTAGCATACTAACAAGAAGATTGATAACAATTTTCCGGAAGCTACTATTTGATCTTTCCCGGGGAAATGCGACAAACATCACATACATAGCCACAATATATAGATAAGGTAAGATAAACCAAGCCAGACAGACAAATACAACTTCCAATCAGTCTGTTGACCTATTACCAGTAAACTTAATAATGAGGTCAAATTTAGTTGAACCCTGCCATACAGATATGTACACCTTATAGTCGGCAATCTGATGGACAGCAATGTTGATCCATAAAATGAGATTGAGGTCAGATGGAACCTGACGGACATGTTGACCTTGCAAAATAAACTTATAACCAATCTAATTATCGCACAACTCATAAATGAAAGATGACGAAGTAACTGCACACAATAGTTTAACTTAAATTAAGCCACTGCTGCTGAATTGTAGGGTAGACAAATTGAATTTAAAAAAGAGACGAAAGATACCAGCAGGGGATAGTCAAACTCATAGATTGAAAATAAACTGACAACGCCATGGCTAAAAATAATAAGACAAACAGACAAATAATAGTTTAGAAGACATAACATAGAAAACTAAAGACTAAGCAACACGAAACCCACCGAAAAGTGGGGAGGGGGATGATCTCATGTGCTCCGGTAAGATAAGCAGATCCTGCTACACATGTCGTGTTGCCTATGCTATTACAAATTTCGGTAAATAGTCTAATTCGGTAGGTCACATTCATGAAAAGGAGAGGGTAGGTACGACATAAGCAACATATCATATCTGATAACATCTGTGAAACGGTTATTCCATAACGGTCAACCAACTCGTGATGGCGTTCATAAAATTTACGAAGGAATGATTTCAACTTTACCATTTGGAACTCTTGGTTTAATAACTTCCTTGTGAGCAGCAATCCTCTATCAAGGAAATCATTATAGGAAATACAAGCCCGTGCATATCGTATTAATATTGAAGTTGTTACTCCGTATGCAGGCGCTGCTGGAATGTTGCTACATAGAAATGTAAAGTTCTCTATTGGGAAGCTGAAATCATTTCTTTTGTTTTCAACCGACCCTCATTGTCAATTTCTATGAGTGTCACTGATGAGTCTTATGTAGACGAAACGCGCGTCTGGCGTACTACTGTTGATTCATTTATTTTCGTGGGTACCAATTTTCGTGGAGTGAGGAAAACTTACATTTTTGTTGATATTTAATTTCGTGGTTTTGGCGAAATCTGTATACAAGCCTGTAGATAATTTGGTATTCGTTTAACATTTAATTTCGTGGTTCATCTATTTCCACGAAATCCACGAAAATTGGTATCCAACGAATAATAATGAATCCACAGTAAATGATAATTCTGGTACCTTTGATAACTATTCTAGATGTATTCAAGATATGACGCAGACTTAACTGTATCAGTAGTATCCTTTTTCTCCAGTTCGATGGGATGGTTCGTTCAACATAAGTCACCAAATTGTGTATTATTTAGTGAGAGAACATCATCTATATAGCGGAACGTAAAGATAAAGGATATTGCTAACTTCTTATCTATCTTCCTAAGAAGTTCCTTTTGAGGTCAGCCCCATAATAATAAAGAAACAAGTCGGCAAGAAGAGGGGCACAATTGGTTCCCATTGGAATTCTAACAGTCTGTTGAAAAACATGTCCTCAAAACGTAACAAATATGTTGTCAATCAAGAAATCAAGCATCTTGATAATGTCAGTTTAAGATAATTTTTTGTTTGAATCGGTGTGATTCTTTACAATAGTTATCAAAGGTACCAGGATTATAATTTAGTTTTTTTACAAAATAGGATTTATCCCTCCCCAAGACAAGATACTTGTATCTACTTTCGTCATTTTTTTTTAAATGAAACAAAGTAATACCAACTCTTTTCATTTTGTCTTTTAGTTTGGAATGGGTAATACTTGTGTATAGTGTAGGAAAGTCAAAATGTTTTAATACTATGGCAAGATGAGAAAGTCTTAGATAGTATGTTCTCTAAAAGATATTTGGATTTTTATAATATTCACATCCGATTCATGCCACCTCTAGAATAGGCAGTTTCACAATAACTTTGGAGCCCAGCTTTGTTTGCTGATAAAATAGATATTAATAATTTAGAAAGAAGTTTAGTGGAGCACTTGAAAGACCCAGAAATATACCGTTGTTTGTAAGGACACTAATGTAGCTTAGGTATCCAATACAGTGATGGAAGATCCAGTTCTTCCATCTTTGGTTGAAATTCCAAAGGAACATATAACAGACATATGAATATCCAGGATTTCCTCTTTGGTAAGTGTCGTGAGGGTATAGGTTGAGTTTCCAAGTGAATTGTCAATAAAAACTTAGTTTATGACCAACTCATTGTTGAAGGCTGCAGGCCCTTTGACCTTTAGTTACTTACATCTACATCATTTGCTCTCTTTTAGATACTGTGGATTCATTATGATTTGTTTGAGAACAACTATTGTGGATTTCGCTGGTACAGGTGAACCACAAATGTTCTACAAGGTTTACTTTTATGGTTAATAAAGATATCACAGTACTGTATTCGTTTAATACTACTTTTTAAAATCAGTTTTCAGTCTGGGTAAATGAACAAGGGATGAAGTCTAACCTGAAATCTTGTATCAGTAATGTTAATTATGTCAACACAAAATTTAATGAAACAGTCTTCTAGTATCAAATAATGATGTGAAGCTTAATAAGAAATTTCAAGACGATATTACTTGATGCTACTCAGAAAATTGTCACACAAATTTTAAGGGACAGATTGACAAACAGGAATTTTCAGTATATAAAGCATGATAACAAATTTCAGTCAGCTATTGTTTATTCACGATCAAACAGGTAAAACAGTATACCAGAGCTGGTGTATTCTTTCAGTCAGCTATTGTTTATTCACGATCAAACAGGTAAAACAGTATACCAGAGCTGGTGTATTCTCAAGCTTATACACCAGGGATATAGGTCAAATATTTTACATTTTGTCCCAAATATAGACATACAAATTGCGACTCGGATGGAGAGTTGTCTCATTGGCATTCATAACACATCTTCTTATATCTATATACATGTACTGTTTAAATGACAGAAATAATTTCATTACTATTTACTTTTACACCAGATATATCAACATCTTCCATTGGTGAAAAATGTCTTCTTTTTATCACAAACTTCAACTTATTTAGGTGGAAGAAAGTTTAAGTAGCAAAATATGTTGGTTGAGGAAGGGAACAGAATATTTGGGCGTCACATTTTCAAGAGAAATGATTTAAATAATATTTGCATGAGAAGTGTGGCAGTATAATACCATTTACACTAATGACTGGCCAATGCTGTAGGATGGCCATAAAATTTAATATAAATGTCTGTATTGGTATCCATGTTTATTTTCTACAAAATACATAAACAGTTAACATATCTATGAGATTTCTACCGTGATATTAGTAGAAGTTTCATGGATATTACATATCTGATCAGTGAAATATCCACCATTGATGACTGTGGTGGAAACACCACTAATTCTACATCACATTCACTAGATAAATATACAAAACTCCCATCAGAAAATCTCATCATTACAGCTTCATGACAAGCAGTGTTATTAACATTGTAGATTAATATAGGCTAAATTAGAAGACATCTTTATTAGAACATACTCAAAATGACAATTCAATTTTTAAATACAATTGTATCTGGTCTGATATTGATGTCTATTATTTGAATTCTTCAGTGTATATTCTCGTCTGATATTGACGTCTATTATTTGAATTCTTCAGTGTATATTCTCAACTAGACAGGTGCTTGATGGAAGTGAGGCTATCAATCAAATTGTATTTCCATTTACAGTTCTAAACATTTAATGGGAACAATGGCAGTATATTCAATCCATCCTTTGTAAAAATGTTAACATAGAGTTCAAAGTTTTACATCAAATTAGAAATTAAATGCATGCTATGTTCTTAATTCATATAACCTTTACAAAAAATATTTTGACTTTTTAACAATTTATCTAATTAATAAGTTGAAAGAAAATATTCCCAAATGGATTAAGCAAATTATATGAAATATAAGGGATAAATAGTTTCACTTTAATACAGTTGTGTATTAACATACATCATTCATCCACTTGTAAAATGAAAACAAAAACAAAATGATAAATAAATGAATAATACAATATAAATCAATTTCAAAACTTAGTGAATAATGTCACAATACAGTATGTACATGTTTAACACTTCAGGTCCAGAACATGAAAGATTTTGTTCACAAATACTATCATTTGACTATCTCCAGATAAAATAAACATATGTTTTGTTTTTTGCTGAATGATAATGTACATGAGGAAAAATTGCACACATCCAACAATTGTTTGTTAAGAATTATATCCACTAGCAATAACAAATCATTGGATTTCCTTTATCTTAGTGTCCTGTATTTTATTATGTTCTTGTACATATTTGCTGTGTGAGAAATATTTAATATTTGATAAAACCAAATCAAAGTAGCAAACAACATTTTAATAGTAAGTGAAAGGGCATCCTGAAAAACTTTTCAGTACAATTAGGAACACTGAAAAGTAAGGGCCAACACCAATATTCCTTGGAATGTTAAATCTTTGAGGCTGAAAAATATTTCAGTTGGTTCTAGTAGAATATTGATAAGTGATAAAAACAAGATTCTTAGTGACCCTTCATCAAAACAATTCTGTCCATAAAAACACCTTGAAACATACTTATTATTTTATCCTCAACAAAAACTGATAATAAATTATATTATTCCCGACTGTTCATTTTACATATTTTTTTTGAGTGTATTTGATAACCAATCAAGTCCTTCATATAGTCCGTCACCACTTGTAGCACAGGTTGCCTGGATGTACCATCCACGTTGACGCAGACTATGGAGACCTAGTTTATCTGTCACTTCGGCAGCATTCATTGCATTAGGTAAATCCTGAAGAAAAAATGTTATTATGATATTTAAATGATCCTTTGTATTTCAACAAGACCTTTCAGGTCAGGTGAGCTAAAAAACAAATTTACCTGTGCGTAATGTGAGTTATCTTCAAGGTCTTCAGATCTTTTAATTACATAAATTTGTTGTCAAGCTAAATACTTTTGACATCAGAAATTATTTTTCATGAAAAATTAGTTAAACCGCCAAAACATGACTTTCAATTCATCGGGCTTTGCATTAGCAAAAGCCAATTTTGTTTGGTATGGAACCAGTCTATGATTGACAAAGGGAAGTATTTTGTTTAAAAAGTGTGTAATAACAGAATCCAATCGGTAATTGTTAAATGGACCATTTACAACGACAATCACATTCAGATATATATAATATATATATCAATATCAGACAAAATTATTGATTCTGACCTTTATATGGATTTTTTTTTACCTTACAAAGCTAAACAAGAGTTGTGTCCCTTTGTCAAACTTCTGGTAATTGTTTGATTAATCTAAAAGGATCTTAAAATATTTCTATGATATGATGAGAGTGGACTATAATAGTGTTTAGAAAATATATAATGGTGGCCGCAGCAAACTCATCAACAACAATGCAGAACTAAACATTACAAAATCTGTTTTTTTCCCCTTTAAATTCTTGATCTATATTGTATAATCGGCATCCCTGTCTGGGTATTTATTTTGATTAAGAGGTGACATTGGGGAATTTTACTGAAAATCAAGGTCGACATTAAAGCTTCTTTATACAATGTCTGCATAACTAAGAGGATAATACCTCCAGGGCTTTCCATTGAAGCCGGTAGCCGGCGGAAATCCGCCGTTTGCGGTGGCTTCAAGTGCCGGCTACTTCACTGACAAAAATATAAATTCAAAAAGAAAATAATATCTTTTTCAAATGTTTACAGGCAGCCGAGAGACGTATTTTCGCAAAGTCGCGGTCACGATAAACAAGGATGAAAAGTCAGTGTTTATTTACCTTGGGCTAAATATAGTTCACATGAATTCAGGTCACTGATTGGTTGTCTATTTAAAGTCAGAATGCATCGTTTCTTTTCAAAGATAACAAGAGAGACATTCCATTGGTCATTGAATGAAAACAATAGAGACGTTCCGAGGGTCATTAACTCGTTGGCCTTTTTAACTTTTAAAACGTGAAGACAATCAGATAGGATGACAATCTTATGTTATGGAATAATATCAGTCAAATTAAAGAAAGTGTAGTAGATCATATTGTTCAGAATCTGGAAAACAGTATCTTTTGAAGTTCATTTTTCAAAGCCCACGTGGTGTTCAGAGAATCAAGGTCAAAAACGAAAGTAGAATATTGTCGACTCGACCTCAAATAAATAACATTTCCAAATGATTTATGTATCCGACTTATTGAACAGTTTACAAAAAAGAGAAAATCAGAGGATATATCAATTTTCTGTCAATGCTTGAAAAATAATTGTATGATTTTAGTTACGCGTAACAGTCTTTAGAGAGAAAAGGGGGTCATTTGTTTACAAATGCACGTAGTTCTGCAAAATAAATCGATCAAGACTTTTAACAAACCGGATTATTATATAAATAAATCTTTTCTAAAAGTAAATGAATTTTAAGCATAAATAAATGAAAATAAAAAACTTTAACATAAAAAAAAAAAATTCTTTGAGATTTTTTTTTTTCTTTAATTTCATACATAAAAAATGGTCATTTGAAAGATGAAATTAGGTGCCAGGAGATTGCGAGAATGCAGGATTTTGCTATATTTATGGCAGAGCTTCTGGGGGCCTTAAGCGGCCCCCAGACCCCCTGCCGTAAGGCACCAAGCTTACAGCTTGGTGGACGTCCGGCTTCGCCGAACGCATGTTACAGCCGCCTATAATTTTAATTCAGCCTTCTACTTCAATTTCAATGGAAAGCCCTGTACCTCTACCTTTGAATATTACCCACCTGTTTGTTACAGAAGACTAATAAAACAGCATCCCTAAGTTCATCTTCTTGTAACATTCTGTGTAATTCTTCCCTAGCTTCATTAATTCTTTCCCTGTCATTACTATCTACTACAAATATCAAACCTGAAAGAAGAAAAAAACAGGGTTCAATTCATTCTGATTTTTTTGCAATTATATATCGATTTTCTTGCACACATTTAAATTGATTTACCGTAAATTAGTGATCTGAAATTGCATGTTTGTGTACATGTAGATAATGCCTGCAGATGTTAAGCTAACAAACAACTACCAAATGTTAGCTTGTAGTAGCACATACAACCAGGTGCTCTGCAGGGTGCAGCTTTATACGACCACAGAGGTTGACCCTGAACAGTTGGGGCAAGTATTGACACAACATTCAAGCTTGATAGTTGATACAGCCCTGAATTTGGATTGCGACCAAATTTTTGACCTTATACGAGTTTCTGACACAAAACAAATGTCAAGATCTTACAAATCTATTGCGCAATATTGTGCAATTAAAGATTTCTTCTTTTAACTTTTCAAAAATTTGAAGAAAAAAAAATTGAACACAACTACCACCCCCCCCCCCCTTTTTTTGCGCAACTAGTTTGAAACCTGACATTTCTTTATACATAATATACAAGTAGTGTAAGGGAGATAAATCCAAAAATACCCAACATTGTATGTTAAATGTTTTAGAATTACCTCCCTTACACTGCTTTTAAATTGTCCTATATTAATTGTCCATTGACCAGAAATATCTAGCTTTTCCCCTTTTTTGCCCCTAATACCTAAACACTTTGAGCCATAACCTCCCAAATTCAATACTAACCATCCCTTCATGGTATGGAAACTTGTGGTTTAAATTCAAAGAGATTCATACACTTAAACATAACTTATTGTTTAACAACTACAAATATTATTATTTATTGCCCCCAATTCCTAAACTATTGGGACCATATAAACCCCAACATCAATCCCAAACTTCCTTAAGTGGTATTGAACCTTCATGAACATATTTATAGAGATCCATACACTTAAACAGAAGTTACTGTCTGTAAACTAGAAAAGTGCTTCTTTTTGGCTCCTTATTCCTACTTATTCGGGAAAATAAACCCCAAACTATATCCCAGCCTTCCCTGTGTTATATGGAAAATTGTGGTACAATGTCAGAGAGATCCATACAGTTACACAAAAGTTATTGTCTTGAAACTAGAAAAATGCTTGTTTTTGAACCCTTTTTGACTCTCAATTCCTAGACTGTTTGCCCAATAACCCCTTAAAATAAATCCCAACCTTCTATTTATGGTATTAAACACTGTGCTATAATTTCAAAACAATTGAAATACTAATACACAACTTTTTATCCTGAAAGTAGATAAATGCTGTTTTGGCCCCTTTGAGCCCCTAATTCCTAAACCTTTGGGACCATAACACACAAAATCAATCCCAAGCTTTCTTTTGTGGTTATAAACATTGTGTTAAACTTTTATTAATTTCTTTTTACAAAAGTTATTATCCGGAATTCTAATATGACGTTCTTCTTCAGGTTTGGATACAAAGCCATGTTCTAATTCCAATAAAACATGGGCTGCACGTGATTGACGTCACAATCGAAATTGCAACGTCAGATGCATTTATAACAACAACGGAGATAAAATTTGACACTTTTGTTAGTGTTGCTCGCTAGGAAATTAAATAAAAACATTTCTAAAAGAAAGTTTGAATGTTTCTGTTCTTATTTTTTATTGTTAAACTGTTGATTTTCTATAAGGTTTTTGGTTCATCAAATCAAAATGGCCAACGCTCGGTATTAAGATATTGACAAATATAATGCCTACCAATGTTAAAATGAGCATTGAGCATGGCATGAAAGAATTATTTCTTAAACAATCCGTCTTCGGACAACGCTGAATAAAACGCAGACGAGGACATGAAACCAATATATGACCAAATTTTAAAAAATATTTGCGGTCGTATAAAAAGTAGGAATAAAAAAGGGGGATAATTTTTCATATTTTAGGGATATCATATTTTAATTCACACAAAATTGTATGAGCTGAAACCTATTTACTTTTTAATGTCATCCCAAATGATATCTTATTCACACGTTAGTTGTACATACCTTGTGTATTTTGGAAATAATGTCTCCATAAAGGTCTGATTTTGTCCTGCCCACCTACATCCCACACTGTAAAACTTATATTCTTATATTCTACCGTTTCTACATTAAAACCTGAAAAATATACACTTTTATATTATACATAGATTTTAAAAATAAAACTTCATGCAATCATTCCATACACCTTAATAAAGTTGACCTACAATATATTGGTTAAAGTATCTGACACACAGACCAATTCTGACAAATAATTATAAACCAATGAACCATAAAAATATGTTGGTCAATTTTAATCAGCAAGTCAAGATGCAGGGGTCGAATTTAAGCTTTTTTATTAACTGGCCAGTCTGACCAATGGACTGAAAAATCTACTGGTCCTGCAAAAATGACATTCATTTGACAAACACTAAATTACATAAATGATAGATGTTTACTTTTATTGTCATGCCATCTTTTACATACATTTGTATGTTAGACAAGAAAGTGCTTTCCTCTCCTTAATTCCCGTAGATGCTGTTCTTATTGTTCATGAGCAAGTACAGAATTGAACTTAAAACTTCAAGATTCTGTTACAAAAAATACATTTTTTATCTAGGTCTGTCACTGCAAATTTTTCACATGTTATACAATTCATTACACTGTGATCTGAGGTACAACAAAATGTATGGACTTGACTGCTTAAACAAAACCTTCATCATTGATCCATGAAATAAGGTCAGCTTATATTATAAGATATACATGTACATATATCTCAAATTCTTGGACTTTTGTCACAGATGGAGACAAAAACCTTAATCACCTTTAACAATACTGCTTAGTTTTATATATTATACAAATATGAAATTTAGGGTGAAATAAGCATATGAACCAATTAAATATGCTCTTTCAGTATGGTCAGCTGCAGTCATTTATTTGGAGAGGGTTTTCTGAGAGTAAAAAATATGTCTATCGTCAGTCTTCTTTCACAAAATTAATGCATACCAATACTAGTTTGTATCAACCAAAGACAAGAGAGGAACATCATTATCACTTGCCCTATGGCCAAAAGGTTTAATGAGTTAATGTTGAACCCTGTGTGTGCTGTACATGTACACAACATACATGTAGATTTGAGCACACATCACAAAAACAATGTTAGCAAATTGACAAAATACAATTATAGTATAGGACACAGTCACAGAAGTGACAGAACATTTCTCACTACATTGGTATTGATAAGGACATAAAATTCTTGGAAATATTTAAGGATTCATTTGCATGAATGCTATTCTTACCTATAGTTGGTATAGTTGTTACAATTTCTCCTAACTTCAACTTGTAAAGGATAGTAGTTTTACCAGCAGCATCCAATCCTACCATTAATATTCTCATTTCCTTTTTACCAAATAACGAAGAGAAAAGTTTTCCAAAAACTGACCCCATGTTGATGAATTATTTATATTAAAGCGTCTATATAGATTTCCAATGCTGTGTTAACTGTAATACAAATGTCATTATGAAATTACCATCTTAATTCTGAAAATTTTAGCATCACATCCATAACATGCATTACAAAATCTATAAGAAAACCACTTCTGATCATTGCATCACATTTAAGATAATAGCATCACATCACCATGATGTTAAAAAGCCCTGGGGAGAACACTGATATTACTGTCATAAATATCAAAAGGACATTGCTCGACTGTAAATATATCGTTACATGTACATTGTACCTATGTACATATAAAATGTACATGAGATACTTGACAAACACTAAAATGGTTGAAAAATACTCATTAATTAGAATCAAAAGTTGTAGTAAAGACATAATTGTGTACAGTAGATCCTATAAAGATTTACATTTTTACTGGTTATACTTAAAATCTTCTTAAGACACAATGTAAGATGGTGCTCTTGTGTCATGAACAAATACACATGTACTTCAAAAGTCTACTCTGTATTCCCGCAACTATTGAACTGTTGTACTATGTACATGTACAGTATAACAATTATTTCGATCTTGAAATGGAAAAATTTTGCTTCCTACAGTCCCTGTCCATTATTTTTTCCAGATAATATTGCTAATACAAAAATACAACTGTTAAATATTACATCTGATGAAACATGTACAACATTTGCAATCATACCACTAAATAATATGTGATGTTTACAGTTCCGCATCTGACATGTAGTCATGGTTATAAGAAATGACAGAAGAGTGTTCATGTATAAAATGTTGTAACAAATCACATTTAACATTTAAAGTGTTAAAAAAGGAAGAAGTCATTTAAAACAGACAAAACCTGTCTCAAATAAGGTCATACATGTATCTATCAATAAAAGCAATAATATCTTCAAGGAAAGTTTTACATCATGTCTAAAACTTGTATGACAGCCTCAGAGCCTCCCCTAAACGAATCATGTTAAACCAACCAGGCTAGTTGATTCATAAAAAAAAAGTTCCCTTTGCCTTCTTAATATTCACAAAAAAAATATTCTGCAGTCAATTTATAGCCAATATTTCAGGATTTGTTTGATCCAATCTAAAGGGGGTCTCATTGGGGGGTTCTGATCCAGGATCCCGCTTACTGTTTTGTCAGATTACCATATCCCGCTCACACTATGTATGTATGCAATTCTCTTCCCATGTCCCGCTAGACTTCGTTTCCTGTTTTCACTTCACAAATTATAATTTGACTGTCACCTGTAATGCTTACAAAAAATCGGCAATCCCGCGTCACTTTTACACCCAATGAGACCCACTCTCAAGCCCTCCTACAAGATTTAAGATTGATCACTTTTCTCAACCTTCACTGGTTTCTGTATTATTGATAAACTTCTGTCTCACAAATAATTTCCTTTAACATGTTTAAAGCAAATGCAATCGGTGAACAGCCAACTGTGTACACACCTTAATAATTCTAATATTGTAGCAAAAATTGACTGATTTTAATCTATAGTCGCCGTCAGCTGAAATTCGTAGCGGTTATCGGTAAAAATAATCTAAACTATCAATCGCGTTCACTCGAGATATAGTTTTTCACATTCCATTCATATATCGCAAAAAGAAAAACCACTACTGACCTACCTTATAAGTGATTGCACTGTAATAATCCTGACCTTCACTTTTTCATAGACAATTTTGAATGGTGGAATCAGCCATTGTTTTTACCAGAAGTGTTTCCGTGGAGTTCAATTTCATAAAATTTGCATAAAGCGCAGGAAACCTTATCACATCAATGAAAGGAACATTTCAGGAAACTGCGTACAGTGTCGAATGTCGTATGTAAACAAATTATCCTCATAGAAACGAAGATGGCGGAATTACAATGGAAAATATTCTGGAAAATGTGAAGGTCAGGATTATTACAGTGTGATCACTTAAAAGGTAGGTCAGTAGTGGTTTTTCTTTTTACGATTTATGAATGAAATGTGAAAAAGTATATCTCGAGTGAACGCGATTGGTAGTTCAAATGATTTTTACCGATAACCGCTACGAATTTCAGCTGACGGCGACTATAAACAGGAACAAACATGCTGGAGATGCTGAAAGTCTATCAGGAGAGTTTTAAATGATTTTTATGAAAGGAAATAATAGGAACAGATTTTTAACCTTGTCTTCAAACAGGTTCTAATTTCTGTCAACTCTAAAGTTGTTACTTTGAAGCCGGTAACCTCTAATTTAACAAAAATGTTGATGGGCGGAGGATAGTAGAATTTTATGTTATCAATGTTTAATATTGCCACTTCGACAAATTGTTTCACAAAAACAACCTTTATACTTGCACTGTTAGTATTTCGATTAAAAAGTAAGTCCCAGCTTAGAATTGTCTCTTAACAAATAAACTTACTAAATGTCACTTCGTTAATTTTTTCCTTTATAAACCGGAAGTTCACATTTTCTTTAGTTTTTCTGTGATATTAAAGTTATATTGTACATAAATATATAATTTTCATCAACAAACCTGTTTAATGTACCTGTCTGCCCAAACTGTTGCAATGAAAGAGTTTTAGTGACAATATATGCTTGATTTCGTATCTAAGACCTGTCAAAACAATGTAAAATGGCGGACGTGGAGAATATTTCGTTGCACATGCCACGTCAATATCCCGCATTTGGGTTATAACAATTGGTCAATACAAAGTACCCTGTCATGTGATCATTACCGTGATCAAAGTACTAAAAGTCCTTTAAATCAGTTCCTGTAGTGAATAACATAGGCCAATTTTTCATTCATTGATTTAGTTGATAAATTAAGTGGCCCCATGGCATTGCTAAATTTAATAAGGATGTCCGAGGGCCACCATGAGTGCATGGTTTTATAAAAAGCGTATCCTGTTGTTGCGTAAGAGGCATTATCTTAATTGCCGGCTCCTATACATTTCTAGGAATATGATTGGTTAAAATTGTCGTCTTTGAAACTGTGTATATTTAATATTAGGTTAGTTGGGAGGCGGGGCTTATTTCATACACGGTTAGTAGTGGAGTTGCGTCCCTTTATATTCCATATAAGATAATAAGGAGGCGGGGCTTATTTCATACACAGTTAGTAGCAATCGGAACAACTCGGCCTTTCTGGTTGCACGAAGAAATAATTATTGTACTGCATAGCGAGAGTGGCCAAGTAGTTACGATTGGGTAAGTAGTGGTGTTACGTTCCTTTAGAAAAACAAAACAGTACTGAGAAAAAATCTCAAAGGTTTCAACAGACGAAGAAAGTGATGATAAAGTGAAATAAATTCATAAAACACATTTAAATCTAACAAGTTGTCATTGTTGGCATCTGTTTTTGCAGGATCAAAGGAAGTAGTTTCTTTATCATGTTTATGCTAACTGTATTAAAAACTTGCTCATAAATGATTTTGATAGGTCACTAGTCTAAATTTTACACGTTAACATAGTCGGTAAGATAAATTCGTTACATAGTATGCTAGTGACGTAATACGGTATATATGGGGTCAGTAAATTCCATATAGGGATTCGAGCTTCGCTCTCGCCCCATATGGAATTTACTGACCCCATATATACCGTATTAGGTCACTAGCACACTATGTAACTAATATTTTATTTGAGAACATATTGTCAAATTACTTCGTATTTATACAATGTTTTATATTGCAATGTTTGTCAGTTTGAAATATGACACTGCTGTAAATTCGAGACTCACATAGATGTATCATCTTTTACATTTCATACTATAAACTAAACAGAATCTACGAACCGCACACCCATGATATCTCGGTTGAATCTGTGTCATCAGCAGGCCAAGAATAAAAGCAAAAACCCCCAAGATTAAACAGTTCTAGGGGCAGCAAAAGAAGAAGATTACAAAGTAACAAAATATTAAACTTAAACAAAAAAAGAAAGCACAGAGTACGAACAGTCAATTGCAGAAGCAATAAAGACAAGAATTCAAAGAGCAGTAAACTACATCAAATTTGACAAAATCTGTGGAACATTGTTCAATGAAGACAATAACAGGATTAAATCCAGCGAAGTAATTCGAGATGATTACAGGAACGACAGGAGAGAAGTTGAAGTTGGAATCTTCATACTAGTTCACAAAGACATCATACAAGTAGAACAAACTAGCATAGTCACGAAACAAATTGTGAAATAGAATGTGTAATCAAGTGTCATTTGGTCTCTTGTGGAGAGTTGTCTCATTGGCAATTATACCACATCTTCTCTTTTTATATGCACAGTAAATAAAAACAAAAGTAGAAACCATACAATGAGTCATTCTACATGCCACATAGAAGGATGAAATGCCTCGATCGATGTACTATAAAGATCTTTACAAATAACAATAAAGTAAAAACACCCATATCATGCAAACTGAAGATTTTTACTGCCCAGATAAATATAAGCTGGGAATCAATGTCTGAACCAAACAAATCTATTGAAAAGGATATTCGAAGCGTCAGGACCAATCTGATTAAAATTCAGATATATCTTATATCGCGTGCTCGTTTATATAAAGACATATGAGGATAACGAAATCGTAGATCTATATTTTAATTAGGTTGCATCTGGACAAGACAGTATATCAAATAGAATACTTAAAGAATCACATATATAACTTCGTTGTCCAACAGAAATAGCTTTTTTTTAAAGGAGAGACTAAAGATACCAATAGATATCCAAACTCATACGTCGTAAATAAACTGACAACCCAATGCAAAAAAAACGAAAAGAACCAAAAGAAAAACCATACAAAACACAAAACTAAAGACTGAGCATGACAAAGCTCACCAAAATCCGGGAATAATCTCCGGTGCTCCGGAAGGGTAAGCAAATATTGCTCCACATGTGTCACCCATTATGTTCAAACCTTGATGATATATAGGTCTAATTTGTTAGGTCACATTTGAGGAAAAGGAGACATGATTGTAAAGTTACTAAACTGGAACATGTCCGTCGTCAGCTATGAAACTGATATTCAATAGCAGCCAACCAACTCGTAATGGCGTCCGTACAATTTTCGGACGGATGATTTCAGCTTCAATATGTACTAAGTACTTGGAAATCTAGGATAAAGTGCAGTCTTTCAAACTTTGTATACACTGGAATAATGCTAAAAGACTGACTAAATGCAAACATCTCGTTTGTATTTTAAAAAGCAGATAACTCGCAAGTGAAAATGCCTGTTTCATTGACGTCGGTAAACCTTGCAAACTGAAAAACACATGACATGCAGGCACGTCTCAAAACATATTAAAAACACCGAGTATTAACACTACTCAACCATGGATTGTGAAACAAAAATACTCCCACAAGGAACGGTACTTGGGCATTTGAATTGTGAAACAAAAATACTCTCACAAGGAAGTTTCCGAACGGTACGTGGGCATTTAATATTTTATGTAACATTAATATAACGACCTCTCAGACGCCGTCAAATCTTAAGACCGGCCGTTTGTCGATTGTGGGGATGCTACATCATTAGTATCAATAACAAAAGCCATAGATTTATGCGTTCAATGGTAACAAGTATAGATCAATTAATCCATACCTCGGAGCGAAAGAGTAGAAGATATGAGGTAAACTATATGCACACAACAAATGTAGCAAACAATTTGGTCTAGGATGTTCTCGTATGGAACCTGAGGTAAGTTACCTGAGGTAAGTTATCCGAGTTAACTGCATGCATTTTACTATAGTACAAGCACTAATGGAATATACAGAAACAACAGTATGAAACACCTGCAGTGTAGCAGATACCAGCAAGATAGAAAGAATACAATTACAAGAGGCAGACTCACAAGTCGCGACAACAAAACAATATGGAAAAGACGGAACTAAGTTGAAAAACTTCTGTCTAATCTATTTGTTTTGAACAATAAAATATGTTTAAACTAACAAAACAATGGAAGATGGATTTATAACAAACGTGATAGCCAAACTAGAATTTCAAGAAGATTGATTTTTTTCCTAAGGACCTCTCGATATAACTTGTTGCTTAGGACCCATGACATTTAATAGACGACCGTGCAATTGTCATTATAATATAAATAGATACTAGTCCTCATATATCTATGTTTTTTTCTCCTAAGGATTTCTTTCTAAATTTGCTTTGTACCATTGACATTTAATAGATGACCAATTGTCATTGTAATATAAAAGCAGTTCAACATACAAATAAAGACTACCCACTGTCCTGCTTCGGTAAATTTAAGTGACAAAAAATAAGGAATATAGTCAAAAGGTGTCGATACAAGCACTTCTTCTCTCCACGTATAATACTAGTATAGAAAGGTCTTCTGCTTACAGTAATTCGGAAGAAATTCCAGAATAAGTTTCTATAACAAGGTTTTATTCCATTCTCAATTTTATTTCTTCATACAGTCACTGAGTGTTTTATGTTATCTGATTAAAATTCAGATCTATATTAACTCGCGTGCTCGTACATATATAAATTCCAGAATAAATTTCTACAAAAAAGGTTTTCTCCATACATTTTTTAGGATATCTGATTAAAATGCAGACCTATTATATATTAACCCTCGTGTTCGTTACGTATATATAATTTCATGAGTATAACGAATTATGAGAACTATATATGTTTTAATCAAATCGCGTTTTATATTGTTGACTAGGATTAAACTTGTTGTGAATTTTTGAGACTTTTGATTTGAACATATTGATTCCAGCAAGATATACATTCAGTGTAAATAATCACTTATGTTTTCAACATTGCAACTATATATATTAAGCTTCATGTTCTTGTGCGATTTCAAACTATTATTAAGCTCTGCATGGTATAATGAAACATTAATGAGTTTATTATGATATTTGACCAAGGACTTTCCGTTTTAAATTTCCCTTGTAAAAAGCTTATTCCTATACAAAAATTAGTTACGTTTACCAGTTAAACAAAATTGAGTGCACCAATCGATGTGTCCTTTCGTTCCTCAAAAGTTTGCTGCTTCCATTTGATCAGACAAGGATTTTATTTTTTCACTGTGCGCAGTGATGCCATACAATATATATGTATACCTATATAAGCTGTATTTATTTTGCAATAAAGAATATATGTTATATAATTCCTACAATAGGTAAATCATAGACACCTGCCAATTCCTTACTCTAGACTGAGGAATATACTTTTTGGGGGCTAAATTTGACTCAAGTCAGTAGCTACCATATATATACTAACTTTGCGCCCTACATATCGCACTTATTAGGCACGAAGGACTGAACACCCTTATGGTGCGTCTTTTCATCATCTGAAGGCCATTTAAAATGCAAGAACTGAATAGGTTATAATTGAAGCATGACACGAAGGTCAGATTTCTCTTACTTTCGCAGCAGACACTTATCTTTACACCACGTTATCGTTATGTGGTTGTAGTCAAATTGAATGTTTTTCATAGAAAATAAATGCCAATAAATCTTTGTAATTATACGAGACATGTATTGTGAACTGTAATTATTTGCTCTGTTTACATCTGGTCTATGTAAAATTGAGTATGTAAATGGGGAATATGTCAAAGAGACAACAACCCGACCATAGAGCAGATAACAGCCATTAGCCAGCAATGGGTCTTAAATGCAGCGAGAAAATCCACACCCGGAGATGGGGCTCAGCTGGCCCCTAAAACATGTGTGTACTAGTTCAGTGACAATGAACTTCATACTAAACTCCAAAACATATAAATGAACTTAAATTTAAAAAAAAAAAACAACATACAAGACTAGCAAAGGTCAGAGGCTCCTGACTTGGGACATGCGCAACAATCCGGCTGGGTTAAACATGTTTTGTGAGATATCAACCCTCCCCTATACCTATAGCCAATATAGAATAAGGGAATGGTCATTATTTATCAGCTGCGGGGGTCGGTTCAATTTTTCACATCAAAAAGTTTTGTTGGGACACCCCCCCCCCCCCAAAAAAAAAAATATTTATGAACCACATAATAACACCCCTTAGAACGATGTTTCATAAGTATGACCCTCCCTAAAAAAAATCCCTATTAATTTACAGTGGGCAAATAGCTATGAGGACTATGTGGACATTGACACTATCTGTTACAGAGTATGGCAGAAAGAGATTTTCCTTGATTGCAGTCATTTTCTTTGATTTTGTACTGATTTTTTATAGTACATGCTATAAATTATAGTTCTATTATTTCATATACGTATAGTTTGGACTTATTAATTTGATAAAGATAATTTAGTTTGTCGGCATGTTAGCGATCATTAATAATTGATATCCTCTAAATATTTTCAAATATTTTTATTGGATAAAGCGCATAAACTATATTAGGTAATTATTAGATTGCCTTGATGTTCATCATAATCTTCCATGTTCTTTGTTTTGAAGCTGACGGAACTATTTTTGGTTAATATTTTCCAGTTTTATTCTGCTTTGAGAAAACCCTGAATATATGAAATATCACATCGATTTTTCTCCTTTTTTTCTGAAACATGAATATCTGACACATGCAAGAAGAAAAATGGACAAAATAAGCTTTTAAATGAAAAACAAGTGAAACTGCGAGCTACTGCTCACTGATGATACCCCCGCCACAAGTGGATAATTTTAATAGTGTAAAAATATGCAAGTGTTCGGTAAACAGGAAGTTGTTGAGTGATGAATCTGAAAACGCATTACACGGTATAGCTGACTTGTATAAATCCTGAAACCAAATTTCAGAAATCCTTGTATAGTAATTCCTGAGAAAAATGTGACGAAAATTTTCAACTTGGCTATCATATGTAAAATCATACAAGTGTTCGGTAAACAGGAAGTTGTCGAGTGATGAATCTGAAAACGCATCACACAGTATTGCAGACTTATATAAACCCTGAAACCAAATTTCAGAAATCCTTGTATTGTAGTTCCTGAAAAAAATGTGACAAAAATTTTCAACTTGGTTATCATGTGTAAAATAATACAAGTGTTCGGTAAACAGGAAGTTGTCGAGTGATGAATCTGAAAACGCATCAAACGGTATAGCTGACTAATATCAAGTCTGGAACCAAATATCAGAAATCCTGGTAGTGCAGTTCATGAGAAAAATGTGACGAAAAATTTTCAACTTGGCTATCAGGTGTAAAAATGATACAAGTGTTCGGTAAACAGAAAGTTGTCGAGTGATGAATCTGAAAACGCATCACACAGTATAGCTGACTTATATCAAGCCTGAAACCAAATTTCAGAAATCCTGGTAGTGTAGTTCCTGAGAAAAATGTGACGAAAAATATTCATGGGACGGACGGACTGACGGACTGATGGACTGACGGAAGGACAGACAGAGGTAAAACTGTATACCCCCCCTTTTTTTCAAAGCGGGGGTATAATTATCGATTGCAATTTAACTTGTTACGTACCTTATTATACAGAATGAAGGAAAATGTCTCAGAAATTCATTAAATGCCTTTATTAAAATTTTAAAGTTTTATAAATGTTTCGTGGATTTTAATTTTCTAATCATAGTTCTAGAAAGTGCAACTTATGGTTCTGGTCCTTCCTGCTTCAAATATGGACATGCTTTGTTTGAGCTTATATTTATACATATATATATATATATATACGTAGGTTTATAATTATAAGAACATTCAATTTCATTTCAATGTGGAAATGTTTTACAAAAACCGCGAGTGTATTGTTTTGTTTGTGTGAATGCCATGCTGCCCAACAAAATTAAAGGCCCTTAATTGAAACATTAAATTATCTTTTTCTTAATCGATAACTTTGTAATAATTTAATAGATTAATAATACCTATTTACAAATGATTCTAGAATGTACACACCTTTTACAGTCCTGCTTCTATTATGTCTATCCTAAGAAATATCATCAAAATGATTTTAACACTTTAGAAAATTGAAATACACATGTTCCACTGCATGTTCAGAAATTTTTCATGTTTTATACCTTTGTTAATCTTAAGAATTTAAGATAAGTCCGGTTGTAAATTTACACATCCTATGGATAATGAACCATAACAAATGAGTGATTAGATACACTACCCTTGAGATATTGGACATCCTACTGGTGCTGTACAGGATCAAAGATTTAAAAATGACAGAAATTATACAAGCACGGTTTCTTCAATATCGTCAACAATTTATAAATGACAGACATAAAAACTTTCATTGTGTGACCCCCCCCCCCCCATAATAATTTTTTTTTGATAGCAACCCCCAGCTGTGTGATATTTTTGGTAATGACCCCCTCCCCCCTCTAAAATGCACCGACCCCCTCAGCTGAAAAATAATGACTGTTCCCTAAATAGTAGTTGTCTGAATCATAATCCTATTACATCACATTATTTTTATTTATAGTAGTGCAGCACCAGTAATTCATCTTTTTGTTTCGTATTCATCCTTCCCTAAGTTCACTTATTTACAAATATTGCTGGCCCCAAAAGTGGATGTGAAATCGGACTTGCAAGCAGATAATCGTCCAATGACCATTGGTATATTGCCCCCTATCTCCACTCACTTCAATCTGACAGACCACAGAATAACGATAACACATCATAATTTAATAACAAAAACAAAAATAACACAAAAAAAATATATCTGATTAGCATTTTAAGAATTGGCACAGAATAGACATAGTTTAATATAATACTGTATAATGACAAACGTGTATGTCAATATGTCTTCACAATAACCGTTACAGATATAGAGCAACAGAAAAGTGAAAAATCTTAATTAATGTTTCTTGTTAGACAAATTATATCAAAACCTATATCTTAATAAGAAAATCGCAAGGGTTCTGCCTTACCAGTGTCTCACCTACTTTTGCTGTTGTCTAAGTTTTCATAAACAAGCTTCTCTCCAAGTTTGATTTTAATAACTTTCTCGAACTATCCTGAATTTTTAACAGGAGCTTGTTAATGATCATAAGATTGTATCGAAATAGCATATCATAAACAGCTTAACCATATTGTTGAGTTCTAAAAAAGCAATCCTTATGTCTTGACCTTTGCGACTTTCGACGCATTGTATACGCAACACGGTGAGCACTATATCTTGATTAAATAAAATGTCCACATGAAGAAAATATTCCAATTTAAACATAATAAATAATTATTCCATTGGTTGTTCTTTTTTTGAAAATACACAAACTGTGAACTAGTGTACTAAAATAAAGTTATCTACACTGATTCAGTGCTAATGTTCTTAATTAAATAATTTCAATAAATGGTGAGCACGTTCAATAAAACTAATTCTACATTGCATATAAAAAACATATCAATACATAAACTTAAATCATAAAACATCTATTGTAAAACATTGCACAAGAGGAACGTGACTTGTGGACAGGTATTCTTTTCAACCCAAATGTAGAAGTACTGGGCATATTTAACAGGATTCAAACAGCACATTACTGATACCGACCGTGCAAGGGCTGTATAGCCAGTCAAGGTCGTTAAAAACTTCCATTTGCATTACTGACAACTGCTATATACCGCTTCAATAATATATACAAAATATTGTAGAACAGAAAAATCGAGTAAAAAGGAATATAAAAAGAGAAAAAAACTGAGGCAAAAAACTGGCAGTAAAACAGTATCAATATATTCCTAACATGAAATCTATAGTGGCTCATTTTTCAAGCTTTGCTAGAAATAAACAAACTCAAAGACGTAGTAGGATCCGTTTAAAAAGCTTGTTATATATAGACTATGGTTTGGTTAACACTCGGTGGCAAAAGAACTAATACATCGTCAGGACAATATACAACGACACTGCTACTTTCAGTGTAGTAAAAACAAAAGTTCGAACGAAATTTATGTCCCGAATGCTTAGATTTGATTTATAGGCCTCTTAATTACTATATATGCATACCGTTTGATATGGTACAATTTCCTACAAATA
This sequence comes from Mytilus edulis, assembly GCF_963676685.1. Taxonomy (NCBI): domain Eukaryota; kingdom Metazoa; phylum Mollusca; class Bivalvia; order Mytilida; family Mytilidae; genus Mytilus; species Mytilus edulis. Next base: position 98,920,612 of record NC_092345.1, on the reverse strand, counting down.
AATTTCCTACAAATGATTTTCCCAGACCCTTTGTTTTATAAATTTTACATAGACGAATCATAAATTAATAAAGGAAAAAGAAAAACACAAATGTGAATGGAATGGATATTTCTATTCATAATTTACTTTTCAAATTATTAGTATTTAAATGCATGTATGAATGTACGGGAAACAATAAGCTATTTTGAAATAGATTTATTGCACTTGAAAAATAGCTACTGAGGGTTCTATCTATTTTTTAGCTAACTAACTCTAGTCGTGCAAGAAACACATAACAAACCTTTGCTATAGAGTGTACAATCGACTAAGCTAATAGTATATAAATAACGTGCATATTGTAGCGAGAAACAAAGTATAGATGTATTGTGACGGACAATTATGATCCTTTTACCCCTATACTAGAAATACAACATTATGTACGTATCTGTGTGATCTAATGTATCAATACAGACATCACAATGAATTAATCATTGAATAATTTTGTCCAAAAAAAAATTGATTCAATATATGGATTCAGATAGCACTATATATATGACAAATTTTTTAAAAGGATAATGCTTTCAGGACCAACTGGTCGTACAACTCATACCTCATTGTGGTCTAACGAGCTGTTTACATAATTTGTATGATAAGTCTTTTTTCTGATAACAAACTTTATATTCACAAGCTGTATCCGTTAAAAAATTTGTATTCTATGGTTTTCTCGATCGCTAACAACCACATTCCCGTTTGCTAAGATGGCGACACCTTCTAACCCTTTGAATTGACCATTTCCACTTCCATAAGTTCCAAACATACAGTAGAACCGTCCGTCGCCATGGAAAACTTGAATACGATTATTGCCACTATCTGCCACCACAACAAAGCCTTGATCGTCAATAGCAATTCCCTTGGGGAACTTGACTTGTCCTTGCATTGTGCCTGGCGATCCAAAGCTAAACAAGAAGTCACCATACATACTAAAGATTTGTATCCGGTGATTACTACTATCGCTTACGTATATGCGATTGTCGGGGCTTATCGCTAGATAGTGAGGGTTTTCCATTTGACCAAACCTATGCCCAAGCCCGCCTAACTTACGAACAAAACTACCATTCGCTTGAAATACTTGTACCCTATGATTTTCTTTGTCACATATATAAATGAAACCCATTTTATCACATGCAACGCCCCAAGGATACAGAAGTTGACCATTGTCTACACCTTCCTCCCCGAACATATGCTGAAACGTACCATTGTGATCAAATACTTGGATTCTATGGTTATAGCGATCAGATGTGATTATTTGTCCAAAAGTGTTCACAGCTACACCAGCTAAGCAATCGAACTCGCCATCACTTTGGCCGTAAGATCCAAAAGTTTTAATGAAGCGTCCTACTGAATCGAAAACGTGCACTCTGTGGTTGCTGCTATCTGCAACAAGAATTGTATTATCACGACCCGAAACTGCAACACCACGTGGCCATGTGAACTGCATTTCATCACTACCTCTTGTTCCAAACCTTATAATAGCCCGACCTTTGTCCTGATAATTATTTATCGCCTCAGAAACCATTGTACTTTCATTTCCTTGAAAAGACACACGTTGCAAATTCATAATTGGTTCTTCTCCGGAATCCGAATCTCCAGAGCCATTAATATCAAATCTTACAGCAGGCCTTGATCTAAGTCTCGCTTCAGCCGAACTAACACGAGACAATTGATGTCCTGGCTCTTGACCTTCCTCTTCTTCAAAAGTCCGACTACGTGCATTAGCATAAACTTGCGAGGGTTCCTCTTCTTCAATTGAGTGTTGTATGGGCCTTTGGTAAAATCCAGATGCTCCTTGAATATCCATCAATGTCGCACCTGTGGTTAAACTTCTTTGTCTTCTTGGCTGAGTGGCTGTTCGATGATAAACGGAAGGAGCACTGCCACTCAACAAACCTGCTATTCTGCTATCAGTCATGTGGTGTCGCCTGCGCTCTTGCAAACTTCGACGATATGTTGTGCCACCATTTGGTGGAAGGGGTCTGAATTCTGGAGTCAGAGAGCGCCCAGGACTTGGTGTTTGAAAATTATCTCGGCCTCCAGATCGTATCAAAGCGATTGCGCGATCTACCGCCTCCATTGAAGGCGCCCATGACGTCGAAATCGATGAAGGCGTTGAGGTCATAACAGATGTTATTGTCGAAGAAACTGGTATTGCTGGTGACGAAGTGACGATAGGTGTTGACTGTGATGCTGGTGCATCTTGGGGCGATTCTTCTCTTGACGGAGTAGCAGATTCTGGTGGAACATTAGAAATAACCACCTCTCCGTAGTTAGTTATTGCATTTAAAAGCCTGTTTTCTTCAACAATGAACTGTAGATATCGCTCTCTGGGAACCTCGAAATTGCCATTCTCGTAGCCTCTTAGGGCTTCCATGTATTCTACACATTGTCTTCGTATATCGACTAAATCCTGAATAGGAATGTTTGCCTGCGACCGAGCGAGAGAAGAATCCGTCGTATCACTGAAACTCGAAATACTCGCTATTTCAACTTCAAGATTTTCAACATGCATTGACAATGATCTGGTCTCTCCTTGCAAAAACATTTCAACCTCACCATGAAGAAGACGTTGTCTGTTTCTAATTTCATTCATGTAACGTTCGGTTGCTTCTGAAATATCGGATTTGATAGCTTCAGTTCTCTGCCGAATTTGTGTAGACTTTCTCTCAATACTACTAATAGCGTTAGATATAGTAGGGAGACCGCGTCTTATCTGTCCCGTCAGACGGACAATATCTAGTTTAATTTGTTCAGTGTGAGAATTTTGACATGAAACACAGACAATCATGTCACAGTGATCACATCGAGCCAAAAACGCTTCGCGGCCACAAACTGCACAACCACTTCGTGATGCCGCAGCTACTGCGGGTGCCTGGTCATCAACTACGGCATTGATATATGCACTTGCGGCATCTGCTGCCGCTTCCGCTGCGGTATTCGCCCTGTGATGTCCCTGATCTACTTGTCCAATTGCTCCTCCCGTTTGTTCTTGGTGCCTGTTTTGGTTTCTTTGGGAGCGCAGATCAAGAAATCCTTGAATGGTAATGTTATTCGGAAATCCTCTTATTCCTTCGTACGGTACACGATGCTCTGCACGGCATTCTGGACATTTGATGTATCTCGTGATCGGATGGACGAGTCCTTCTAAGCATGGAGTAGAACAAAAAGTATGTTGACATGGTAATATTTTTGGATTGGTAAATCTATCGAGACATACTGCACATTTTAACAGTTGTTCTATTTGTCCAGCCGAGTATAAAAGTTCGTCATCCATGTTTTAAGTCTGAAACAAAAAGGAAAGTGTGTTACACGTAGGAATCTGTCACAAAGATGGCAGCTCGTCTCTTTCTGCGGATTAATTGCTGACACTGAAAACACACAAACTGTACTCCATGAAAAAGTCGATTACTTTCAGTTAGAGATTATGTTTGTCAAGGAACTATTTCTCAATTTAGCAAAATATACATGCAATACATATACACAAAAATCAGAAAAATTAATAACGAATTTATGATGTTTTATTTGTTTATCCGACTTCGTAGTTTGACAAACGATAACAACAAAATATATACCAATCACAATTGTTTAGAAGGAAATGTATTCCAATGATAAATAGTTCAGTAATATACTTTTTATAATAAATACATTCTGTAGTATAGACGAAGAATTGGCGTGTTACAAGTGCAACTGTCATGTCACATTCCCCTTTGCTAACCGTAATGCACGTGTAGGCGTCGAATGATATATAGTTGACTTGTATTATAAATCTAAGTAAAAGTATCAACCATCCATGTGCTTTTTCATAGTGTCTTAGATTACATAAGTTGATGTCTTATTTAAAACGAATATAGTGTGTTGGTACAGCAAAAGAAAGCTTATACTTTCCTACCAAATATTTAATGATGAAAAAGTATTGACAATAATTATTTTATTCAAAAATATATCTCACGTTTTAGTGATGTTCCTCATATGTAAAGATGACGAACACGCGACCATGGAGTTGCACTGCTTTATAATAGATCCTCTTTATGTCTTTGCACGTGGTTTGTTTCTGAAATGATATAGATCTGTAAGTCATAAAAAAATAACGCATATAATTCAAAGGAGTTTTACTAGTATTCCAAACAATTTATACCTTACTTAAAGCATTGGTTGTGATCATTATTGAAGGCCGTATGGTGACCTGCAATTCTTCACAGCGTTCTTTTTTGTCGTTATGGATAAAGCTATCTTAATGACAATCAATTCACATATCCTTATTTTTTAATGATGTTATAACAGCAAAATTTAAGGCTTCAGTACTGTAGGAACATCACATGATCATGCAAATGAAAGTTCTGACAGAGAAAAAAAATGAATGAACCCGTCGTGGTATGGTATCAAATAAATTAAAATTGTCTTCATTTTTATTTCATATTTATTTTATGCTAAACTGTGACTGCTGTTGTTTTCTCTTCTTCTTTTTCTGACTAATGGTTGTAACGAAAGAACCGACAGACAGCCTGACGAACCTTACACATAGGAAGCTGTACACACATTATGACACACCCTCTAGTGTTGGTTAACATAAAGGTCAAGTGTAAACTTTAAAATCATAACGGGTCTCAAGATACAGAGCGGACACGATCTTTACCATAGGACATGGGGTTGTCAACTGAAAGTTGTTTACCTTGAACTTTATGAGTCGACACACTCTCTGGTGTTGGTTAATATACATGTCAAGTATAAAGTATAAATTATAACGATTCTCTAGATTAAGAGCGGACACCAATTGACACGGACAGACGAACAGATTGATCACTATTGGGCGACCTGCCATGCATTAGGCGGGCCCTAACTAAAAGAACATTTCCTGTCAAATTCGTGTTCCCCCAATCTAATTAAAAACCGATCTCTCATCGCTCCTGTTTCTGATACGCGACATATCAGAAACAGGAGCGATGAGAGATCGGTTTTTAATTAGATTGGTGTTCCCAGATTGAAATCAATTTTCATATTCGATTTATAACATACTAAAACGTATATCAATTTATAAAAAGTCCTAAATAAACAATTTACGATGAATGGACTCGCTTATATCTATCAGCCTTTCGTGTGTAGTTTAGTCTAGATGTCATTTAATTAACCTATATTTTCATTTGTTTAAGGTGTAGAAATCAGATCGTTACAAATCAACTTTAAAACAAACCAAAGAATTAAAAACATATTTGATTCAACCTCGTGTACATCAATCTAGCAACTAACTGGATTACTTACAAACATTCTGCAAATGATGGTTTAGTGTGTACATGGTTTCAAGTGTTTCGTTGCGTTCTATTGTCCATGTAGACGCAATGGAATTGACCTTTTGGTATTTTTAAAGCAGATCAAATATTTCATTGATGCAGAATTATTACGCAATCTTTAATGATTCCTGCGCGTGCTTACACGTCTTAGCAAGATATCTGTAACTGTAGTCTATGGTAACAGAAGGATATACGTCTTTGTTGTGAAAATGTCAATTATAATCAATCCAATTAGTGAAAATTTATAATAAAAGAATGACTCATGTAGGATTTCTTCTGGGTGTAAAAAAATACTGCCAAAATATTTGCGGGCTTTGCATCAATATAGAAAGAGCACACAGAAACCAAAACGCAATTAGCAAACTTCCTTCTAAATCTCCTAAGAATTGTAATAATTTCTGCATTCAAACAATGAATATTAAAAATAATTAACTCGCCTAGTTATAAATAAAATCAAAATTATGTTTTATAGATCACAATAAAAAAAGTTGCATTTTAAAAATATATTAGCAAGCAACATATAGATATAAAATGGAAATCTTGGAAGGATGTAAAATTGAAAAAAATAGGATAAATCATAATTTATCATTGTTACTATCAGTGAATTAATATTAATTTGATGCAGGAAGAAAACATATTTATCTCATGCATAATCAAACATACCTGAACCTAGTTTTGTTAATGTACGCAATGTCCTATTTAACAATGCACACTTATCATCATTTGCATCTTTTGATAAAGCATACACACACATAAAAAATACAGTTTTTTTGATAATGTTTCACACAATCTTCAGGTAACAAAGGAATTCCAATTCACTGATTTAAAGACTATTTTTTTTTATCAAAATACTTCCATTCCAGCTCACATGTTTTTGTTTTTGAAAGATCTGACCAGGTCTGCAGACTTAATTAGCAGGTTTGTTTTCAAACTAATTAGAAAACTACAACTGAAATGTATACGGATGAGGATAAAGACTATACTACTGTGTTAGTAAACAATTGAGATATATATAAACGCACATCATATGATCATACGCAGTTGCTTTTTTGGCATCACAGCTATAATTTGAGGCTCTATATGCAACAGGGTAGTCACATGCAATGTTTAAGTTGATACACAAAACAATCGAAACAACTAATTAAAAAATAGACACCCAACTTGAAATGTTACTGGAACTAAATGTGTCAAACATATTTGAACTTGACGACAAACCAAACCACCAAAAAGGTTTATCTTTTCTAAAATGCAGCTGGAAAGAAACAACTTGAAATTGAGTACCACCTTTAAAACACCAATGAATCACATCAAATGAGACAGTCGACAAGGCAAACAAACTCAACCATCAATTACAATCAGTGTTTATTGAAGACAATAAAAAAGAAGTACCAGAAATTGGAAATAACTTTCAACTCTATGTGAATAATTGTTATAAATGTAAATAGAGTAGAAGCGCTGAATAAAAGAAAAAAAAACCCCACTTAACCCTATCAAAACAGTATGTCAGAAAACTCTACCACGAACACTGAAAGAAATTAGCCATTAACTAGCTGCAACAGTCACTTTTCTGTTCCATAAATCAGCATGGCATCAGAAGTTAGAGATCGTGCAATACTCGACTTACATGATCTAACATTTACAAAGTACAGTAAATTGTTAACCGACATGATAGCATTAGATTTTGCATAAGCCTTTAACCACTTTACGTAGCCACCAAAAACAAAATGTTTAGAGATGGTCTAAACATATTGTTGCCAGTGCGAAAAAAAGCACAAGGGATGTTGAAAGGAATCTCCAGGAAAGCCCCTCAGCAAACTTAAACCAATGCTGCCAACGCACTAGTAAGACCAAGAGCGCAGCCACGATGATTCCCTAGTACGAAGGAAAATATAGATAGAAAAGCGAGTACATAGAAGAGCAGATCGCTATATATGTTTTCAACAATTACAATATCGAATCAAGTGTCACTAGCATGATGTTACTGGATAACTCTGACTCTATAGCAACGTACAGAGATTGGAGAACGAGAGTAAATTGTAATGGCTTCTAACAGCAAGTCTAAATTCATGTAATTCATTCTCTGAAACTCCTTTAAATACTTGCAAACTACTATCAGTATCCCATTCAAATAATTAATTGACTCAAATTTCAATAGAGCTTGCCTTATTTTGAAATAAAAAACAATACAGCAACAGTTTATTTTTGTACAATTATAATACCGGCATATAGATAAACTAGCGAATACAAAATCTTTCCCTCATAGCCTCATCAACATATGCTTAGCAAAGTTAGGTTATCGACATTTAAACATTAATGTACAAAGTACAAATAAGAAAAGATAGGTCACTATGTTACTAGCTTGTTTCGCTATTTTTAGAAACTTTATCTCTGAAGTAAGTTTTTTTTATCAAAGCATGTCTTGTGCATAAATCTCTAAATAAATGCAAGAGTTACGACCACACACAATTATAAGTTTATCAAGCATGCAAGGCAATATACATTTGCATTATACTAGCTATTATATAATTTACATTTCGCAGATGTTCTGATAAAGGCTATCCATCCATGACATAAAATCAATGCATGCACAACACAAAACACAAAAAGCAAAGGAACAAAGTTGTATTGCTGTTCTTCATACCAATACAACTGAGTCTGCAACAAAGCACAAACTTACGATCATTAAGAAAACCCTAGTAGTAGTAGGAAACCTCTCAGAAAATGCAAAGTTCAGTTATTTTATTCCTCCCAATCAAACAAAATGTATATATGAAAATTTAAATAATACTATGATAAGGTAAAATGCAAGCAATTAAATGTTTAATATCTAATTCTTAATCAAAAATCATACTATAAAAATCTGACACAGGCAAATACGGTATGCCATGAATATGAAATTCTTTAAACTTTCAATTTCCATCAAAATTCAAGAGGCTTCTCAGTGTCGGAATTTTTCAACCTTATATTTTTATCTTTTTGATTTTGCCATTAATTGAATTGTTTTTGCAGCTATAACTATGGACCAATTATAATAATAATAATATTGATACATGCATTTTTACTTTTAAACACAGTACACAACAAAAACTACCAGTCGACTTTTTGTGGGATTTATTGTCAAGCTTAATGGACATTTGTTTGCCAATTGTTTGTGTTTATTGTTTTGTTTTGCCTTATATTATCTTGAAAACTATGAAAGAAACTGTATTGAGCTAAAAATCAAGATCTCCAAAAGATGTCATTCAAAGGGAACAACTTCTACAATGAGTCCACCAATGATTTTGGACATGTTGACTTATTTGAATATCTTGTCTAAATTTTGTACTCTTCTACCATAGTTTACAATAATTCAAAAGTTTGATCAAATACTATTCAGGGGCAATTTCTTCTAAATGGTCTATTGTCGATTTTGCCAATGATTACATTTCAGTAAATTTCATTATTATATTATACAGTGTTCTCTTTAGATATTTCATTTAGCATCCTGGTATACAGAGAAAATTTAAAGACATAAAGGTACCTACCATCTTGTTTCTGAAAATTATAGTATCACATCCATAAGGTAATCTATAAGAAAACCAACTCGGATAGCATCTCATTCAAGAAATATAACATCACATTCCATGGCGCTAAAATTACGGCCTACCTAAGGGAGAACACTAATATAGAGGGTTGTTTTATCTTACCTAAGGGAGAACACTAATATAGAGGGTTGTTTTATCTTACCTAAGGGAGAACACTAATATAGAGGGTTGTTTTACTATCTTACCTAAGGGAGAACACTAATATAGAGGGTTGTTTTACTATCTTACCTAAGGGAGAACACTAATATAGAGGGTTGTTTTACTATTTTAATTATTACAGTATGCATGCCAGTTTTCAAGAAGTTTATCCAAATTTGCTAAAATTGACATTTTGGGTGGAATAAACTCAAATCAGGAATGTCAATTTTTTCTGAACATTTCAAGGTAGATACTGTCCATCAAAGATACCTGCTAATCATTTTCACTCAGTCAGTTTTGTTCTAACTGCTTTAGTTATTTGGATATAAGGCAAAACCTACAGTTATATGCCTAATGCCAGCTGTCTTATTTTTACATGGACCACATCTCTGAATGAAATTTATCAACTAGAAACCCTAACAAAACATTCAAGGAAGCTTGGTCCAGTATTTCTAGAGGAGAATTTTGTTTAAAACTATTTCTAGAGGAAAATTTTGTTTAAAGTTTTAAACTTTAAAATGATGTGTGATGACCCCATAGTAATAAAAATAGCTCACATGACCAGGTGAGAAAAAAATTGTGAATTCTACGATCTAAATACTGAATCTGCAATGAAAATTTAAATTTTAACATCAGGACAATGTTGATATTTTCTGAAAGAATCTTTAATAATGATGCATTGGTAAAAAAAAGTTTTCTTTAAAATAACATATACAGGAGCTATTCAATAATGGCAAATGAAACTGGTGAAGTGGTAAAAAAAAATCAACTATTTGCTAGCAGACCAAATCTTCTTATTTTGCCTCATATATTATGACATTTTATCTCTATTTTTTGTGGAGATTAATGTCATGATATCTAAGGCAAAAACAAGAAGATGTTGTTCAATTTTGTAGAGATAAAATGTCAAGATATCTAGGCCAAAATAAGTAGATATGGTTAATTTTGTAGAGATAAAATGTCAAGATATCTAGGCCAAAATAAGTAGATGTGGTTAATTTTTATGGAGCTAAATTTCATGATATCTAGGCCAAAATAAGTTGATGGTGTTCATTTTTGTGGAGCTAAATGTCAAGATATCTAGGCCAAAATAAGAAGATGTGGTCTATTTTTGTTGAAATAAAATGTCAAGATATCTAGGTTAAAATAAGTAGATGTGATTCGTTTTTGTGGAGATTAAATTTCATGATATCTAGGCCAAAATAAGTAGATGTGGTTCATTGTTGTGGAGATTAAATGTCATGATATCTAGGCCAAAATAAGTTGATGGTGTTCATTTTTGTGGAGCTAAATGTCATGATGTCTAGGCCAAAATAAGTTGATGATGTTTATTTTTGTTGAGATTAAATGTCAAGGTATCTAGGCCAAAATAAGTTGATGATGTTTATTTTTGTTGAGATTAAATGTCAAGGTATCTATGCCAAAATAAGTAGATGGTGCTCATTTTTGTAGAGATAAAAAAATGTCAAGATATCTAGGCCAAAATAAGTAGATGTTATTCATTTTGCAGAGATCAAAAGTCATGATATCTAGGCCAAAATAAATTGATGGTGTTCATTTTTGTAGAGATTAAATGTCAAGATATCTAGGCCAAAATAAGGAAATGTGGTCTATTTTTGTTGAAATAAAATGTCAAGATATCTAGGCCAAAATAATTAGATGTGCTTCATTTTTGTTGAGACTAAATGTCAAGATATCTAGGCCAAATTAAGTAGATGTGATTAATTCTTGTAGAAATTAAATGTCATGATATCTAGGCCAAAATAAGTAGATGGTGTTCATTTTGCAGAGATCAAAAGTCATGATATCTAGGCCAAAATAAATTGATGGTGTTCATTTTTGTAGAGATAAAAAAAATGTCAAGATATCTAGGCCAAAATAAGTAGATGTTATTCATTTTGCAGAGATCAAAAGTCATGATATCTAGGCCAAAATAAGTTGATGGTGTTCATTTTTGTAGAGATAAAAAAAATGTCAAGATATCTAGGCCAAAATAAGTAGATGTGATAAAGTTTTGTAGAGATTAAATGTCATGATATCTAGGCCAAAATAAGTAGATGGTGTTCATTTTTGTAGAGATTAAATGTCAAGATATCTAGGCCAAAATAAGAAGATGTGGTCTATTTTTGTTGAAATAAAATGTCAAGATATCTAGGTTAAAATAAGTAGATGTGATTCGTTTTTGTGGAGATTAAATGTCATGATATCTAGGCCAAAATAAGTTGATGGTGTTCATTTTTGTGGAGCTAAATGTCATGATGTCTAGGCCAAAATAAGTTGATGATGTTTATTTTTGTTGAGATTAAATGTCAAGGTATCTAGGCCAAAATAAGTAGATGGTGCTCATTTTTGTAGAGATAAAAAAATGTCAAGATATCTAGGCCAAAATAAGTAGATGTTATTCATTTTGCAGAGATCAAAAGTCATGATATCTAGGCCAAAATAAATTGATGGTGTTCATTTTTGTAGAGATAAAAAAAATGTCATGATATCTAGGCCAAAATAAGTTGATGATGTTTATTTTTGTTGAAATAAAATGTCAAGATATCTAGGCCAAAATAAGTAGATATGATTATTTTTGTTGAGATTAAATGTCAAGATATCTAGGCCAAAATAAGTAGATGTGGTTCATTGTTGTGGAGCTAAAGGTCATGATATCTAGGCCAAAATAAGTAGATGATGTTTATTTTTGTAGAGATTAAATGTCAAGATATCTAGGCCAAAATAAGAAGATGTGGTCTATTTTTGTTGAAATAAAATGTCAAGATACCTAGGCCAAAATAAGTAGATGGTGCTCATTTTTGTAGAGATAAAAAAATGTCAAGATATCTAGGCCAAAATAAGTAGATGTTATTCATTTTGCAGAGATCAAAAGTCATGATATCTAGGCCAAAATAAATTGATGGTGTTCATTTTTGTGGAGCTAAAGGTCATGATATCTAGGCCAAAATAAGTTGATGATGTTTATTTTTGTTGAGATTAAATGTCAAGATATCTAGGCCAAAATAAGTAGATGGTGTTCATTTTTGTTGAAATAAAATGTCAAGATACCTAAGTTAAAATAAGTAGATGTGATTCGTTTTTGTGGAGATAAAATGTCAAGATATCTAGGCCAAATTAAGTAGATGTGATTCATTTTTGTGGAGATTGAATGTCAAGATATCTAGGCCAAATTAAGTAGATGTGATTAATTCTTGTAGAAATTAAATGTCATGATATCTAGGGCAAAAATATAAGTTGATGTGGTTATTTTTTGTGGAGATTAAATGTTATAATATCTAGGTCATAATAAGTAAATGTGGTTCATTTTATGGAGATTTAATGTCAAGGTATCTAGGTCATAAAAGGTAGATTGATGTGGTTCATTTTTGTTGAGACTACAGTAAATGTCAAGATATCTAGGCCAAAATAAGTAGATATGATTATTTTTGTAGAGATTAAATGTCAAGATATCTAGGCCAAAATAAGTAGATATGATTATTTTTGTAGAGATTAAATGTCAAGATATCTAGGCCAAAATAAGTAGATGTGGTTAAATTTTATAGAGATGAACTGTCATGCAATTTAGGCTAGTAATAAGTAATTTGATGATAAAATGTTGACTTTCTTTTTAGATGATAAATAAATTAACCAATTTTGACGAAATACATGTAGTGTTATTTTTTTCTCTCAAAAACGACAGTCAGGATACACATATGAGACGTATGACAAATCATGTTAAGAATATTTTTCTTACAGCAAGGTAAAATTTTAAATTTTAACCAATTTGATGCTGAAAATGAACCTTTGATGCCTGACAGTATATAAAGAGCATTACTACAGGAGCTCATTAGGTATAGAAGCAATCAACCTCATAACATTAAAGGTATGCAGTTTGCATAGTTGGAAAGTGTGTGGGACAGTAGACTAATTAAAATATGCCATCTGGTTGATTGTGTTATTGAGTTGCTGTGATAGTATCCCTTCATCTTTCATTTTTATATACTATTTAGTAGATTTACTTTTTGAAATATGGAAACGTATACATCCATTTTCCACAAACACTTATGAAAACACATTTACCAGTATTTTACTATTTGTAAATGAACTGTCATCTTCCTCAGTGAACTGTTAAATGTCCTCACATAGCATGCCATATGGATCCTGTTTGTTTACATTGGTTGCAATCGGTACCGTAAATAAATTTTACGACTTTTGGAAGAAATTCTTTGATAAAATAAATAAATAAAAATGCTTTTATTTTTTTTTTGCATGTTTAAGAAATAATAAAAAAGTTAAATTTTTCTTGAAAATGTTAATTTTTAGTGTTGCAAAATTATTATTTTTTTTCTGAATCAATTGAACGCTTAATGATATATTATAAATTTCTGTTGTTTAAAGCGTCATAAATACACTGATTTACAAAGACGTGAGGTGCGAGGGTACAAACTTTCTTTGGTAAGCTGGCACACATTATTTTGTGCATGTAATATATGTGCAAATCAGCGTAAAATAGTAAAATTTACAAATATGCAAGAGCTATAGAACATACAAAGCCTTACCTTTATATAGAAACCAAAACGTTCACGTTGTCTACAGCCCTAACAACTGACATAACATTATCTGGAAATATGGCTTGTAAATTATCAGGCATTTGCATTTGCAGGTTGACAACCAGATTAATTAATGAGGGTGTACTGCAGAAAACAGAATATATACTGACGAGTGTAGTGAGTTGATAAATTTAATACAAAAAAATAAAATTCCTGACCGAAGTCGCCAAAGGGTGGCGTCTGAAATGGCCCTGGAATGCATTTTGAGTCGTTTTGGCCATACATCCAGTTCATCCACAGGTGGTCTTGGCCACAGTTTGTTCAGCCCTCCTTTTTCGTTTCGTTCATATGCAATAACTGGTTTGACAGAAGTTTGTTTTGAGAAAAAGTTGTACATGTAGGTATTCCTGTGTAGTGTGGGCACCATTTGTGCTCCTTGAAATAGCAGACTTATTCCTGTATTGTTATGAATCACATTTTATGGCCAAACTCAGTAAACACCTGACTAAAAACCATTTAATTGATATTCAACAACTCTTATACTGTTATCTTGATGATATTCAGGGCTCGGCATAGCGCTTGTCTGATTGTCTGTACCAGATGGAAAAAGGTAAAAGCCATATCAATCTTGTCCAGCAGGACAAGTAAATCATTCTGTAGAAAATAAATCTACTTCAAATTTGATTATCAAAGTACATTTAATAAACAAAAATCATGGAAAGAAGATAAAAACAAATATCAATTTGACATTTTTACTTTCGGCAAGTAAGTTTTGAAATCTACTTGTCCAATTGGGCAAGTTGAGAAAAACTTATTGCAGAGGCCTTATATTTTTTCATTAAATAATTAAGAATTCTACAGTTATGGATATATTTACTGCCGTAATTTACCAAAAGGAACTGCATATAAATAAATTTAAACAGCTATAACAGTGTATTATTTTCCTTTCCTTGATTTATAATTTTCAGTTTTAAATTTACATCAAAATCTTAACACTATAAGAAACATTGGTGATATTCCTTTGCGCCAAGCAGGCAACATACACGTTTATATGTCATAACAAGTTTTGCTGTACCTGTAGAACTCTATTCAAACAGAAGAGCGGTGGTGTAGCTTGCATTTATGCTAAGATGCTTAACCCTTTCACCGATTGCTGCCCAGACTGAAGCTACTCTGAGACGATGGCTTCCCTGGCTACTATAACTTAAGTGGGAGATCTTCATAATAAATGTCAATAAAAACTTGTTTGTAGTTATTTATGTATTTATTTCTTTCACTAACACTATGTTCACAGTTTTGTTCATGTTTTGATAATTTTTTCTTCATAAAATATTCAAATTTTCAAATTTTCGGCATTATTGAGGTGAAATTCTTAAAATTCTGCTCTTTGACCCCAAATCGTAATTTTTTAGCCCAAAACGGCAAAATTTTGAAAAATTTAACGACGCTGTACAAATTCCTCACACTGAACGATGTCCATTCCAAGTGTTTTGTACATAAAACGACATTTTATGTCAAAAAAGTATACTAGTTTGGCTTCAATTCTTCCATATTCTTTCAAAAAAAAATGTTCCCTCATTTCAAATTCTCGTAAATTCCGTAAATTTCCTCTGATTTTGACACGGTTTTCAACAAACGGAATCGCCATGTTTACACTTTCATCCGGGTATTCATCAAAGAAAGATAACTCATGTTTGCACTGTTTTGAGCGGGAAATATAAAAGAGGTATTCCGATCCCGGTAAAACGGGACTCATCGTCAGCTGTCTGAAGCGTGAATCCCGGTAAACCGGGACTCATCGGCGAAAGGGTTAAGCATTCAACTCATTTTGATCCCCCCAAAAAGTATATATAACTGCATGTGTTCGTAGCAGAAACACACAGAGTTATCCAAATGTAACACGGGTGATGATATAAGAATAGCATCTTATCATTTCCGAAGAAGTATGGGTGGTCTTTGACTTTCATTTAGGATCATATAGGTTTATATGTAAACAAGATGGATAAATCGCAGAAAAGTGTTTTTGACATTTTTTCGTTAAAAGTTTTATGTCATAGCGCGTCTACGGCAAGCGTAGAGGATGATGATACGCAGACATGTTTGATCTGAAACCTTTTTATTCACCGTGTATCATCAGTACACCGGATATAGGTACTAAGCAAGCGGGCATGATCAATTTTGACCTTACACGGTAACGAAAATCTTTGTTTTGCTTGATCAATATTCAATGTACATTTCTCAACATTTGAAATTCCTGCTCCCAAATAATTTTTGCATCGATTTTTTCCTATTCATAAAACAAATTTGATATTCTAATAAGAACAATTAACTTGTACAAGCGGAAATAGTTGTGAATGTCAACACCAACTTTCAATTTCGATACAGTTGTTGAGACATTTACATGTTTTATCTGAAAGAAACCTAATACAGGGCAAAAGTAACAGTCACCAATCATAAACCTACCTGTGATTACTCATTCCTTGAAACATTTTGGGTAATAAACGAGTATAAAAATAATGTTTTTGTGTACGGTGTACAACAACATAACTATGCACCGTACATTAGGATTTATGTGGTCAGCTAAACACCGTACACAACACTTTTTTAGGGATAAAATATCGAAAAATAACATATATATGAAAGATTTCAATGCCAATTATTGAAACAGCTATACTTATTACACACACACATTGACCTTCTATCAGAAAAAGAGTTGCAATGAATATAGAATTATATCGGATGAGATGAGGGCCAACTTCTTTGACAAGTATTTGCACATGCATTTACAATGTTTTAGTAATCCCTCTTGTTTTGGGAAAATAATGAGACAGATCTCTAACCATCAACCTACGACCAAATCATTTCTTAAAATAGCAATTATGTTTAGATTGAAGTACACATTGATATTATGTGAACAAAACAAAGATTTTCGTTACCGTGTAAGATCAAAATCACTCACGCCCGCTTGGTTAGTACCTATATCCGCTGTACGATGATACACGGTGTTATTTATATCTCATGAGAATTAAAAGCTTCAGAGCTATTGCAATGGGATTTCCATTATAATTATATTTCCTAGGGGCATAACTGGTTAAAAATTTAAGATCTGGACTTATTTTTTATACGACCGCAAAAATGAAAAATTTTCGTTGTATATTAGTATCACGTTGGCGTCGTCGTCGTCCAAATACTTTCAGTTTTCGCACTCCAACTTTAGTGAAAGTGAATAGAAATCGATGAAATTTTAACACAAGGTTTATGACCACAAAAGGAAGGTTGGGATTGATTTTGGGAGTTTTGGTCCCAACATTTTAGGAATTAGGGGCCAAAAAGGGCCCAAATAAGCATTTTCTTGGTTTTCGCACTATAACTTTAGTTCAAGTGAATAGAAATCTATGAAATTATGACAAAAGGTTTATGACCACAAAAGGAAGGTTGGGATTGATTTTGGGAGTTTTGGTTTTAACAGTTTAGGAATTAAGGGCCAAAAAAGGGCCCAAATAAGCATTATTCTTGGTTTTGGCACAATAACTTTAGTATAAGTAAATAGAAATCAATGACATTTAAAAACAAGGTTTATGACCACAAAAGGAAGGTTGGGATTGATTTTGGGAGTTGAGGTCACAACAGTTAAGGAATTAGGGGCCAAAAAGGGGTCGAAATAAGCATTATTTTTGGTTTTCGCACCATAACTTTAGTATAAGTAAATAGAAATCTATGAAATTTAAACACAAGGTTTATAACCATAAAAGGAAGGTTGGGTTTGATTTTGGGAGTTTTGGTCCCAACAGTTTAGGAATAAGGGGCCCAAAGGGTCCAAAATTGAACTTTGTTTGATTTCATCAAAAATTGAATAATTGGGGCAGAGCTTCCAAAACGGTCATATATTCCGGACATTTGGTTAATGTCCGATAAAAGTCCGGCTGGGCAAAGCATGAAACGGTCATATACATTTTAGTTTTCAAGGCTTTTTCGGTCATTTTAACATAAGTCACGATCTTTTTGACCCAACCTTTGGGGCCCCAAGCTTTTGCCTTTAACATCTACACATTTCCGGTCATAAAAGTGACATGATGATTAATTACTATCAAAACAACCCCTACTGCAATACTTTCTAATTTTAATCAAGGCTAATTAGTTGTTGGACAGGTGATATCTACCTGTTCAGTTGACAGGTAAACTATGTTCAGTACCGGACATCGTATAAATTGATTGGTCTATTCAAAATTATTTTCTTACATTTCAGCGGTTTGTAGCTCATTGATTTAGTCCAAAAGATTAAAATTATAAGAAATTAGTTTATCTACATGATTTGATAAAAAAATTTAAAAGGTTATAAATGAAAAATCGTCAGAACTAGGTCGAATGAACTAGAACACGTGTGCGCATGTGCAAAGATTGGAAATTTAATTATGCATCCTTTATTTCTTCAAAATGCTAAAATTATCATTGATACCTGTATCTTAACGTTCATTTCAAGCATTTTGTTGAAGAAATAACGTGGAAAGAGCTTCTTCACTCAGTCATGCTTTGCAAACGTACACGGATTTTACGTATCCGTTTACGGTCCATGTTTTACCATTGTCAAGTCAACATCTGGTTTTAGAAAAATGTGATTTTTCAAAACGAAAATGAAGTTTTTGACATGTCATTTTGCACAAATAAAGAGTCTATGGCAGATATGAGCACGCTGATGTGCACACTTTGAATGATACACTGTCAATTTAACAGTTTACATCCAAACATCCAAAACAAAGTAAAGTTTAAAATCGTTTTTTAATCTAATGTCATTATCATTGGAATGGCCATCTGATTACCATAATTGCCTTTTGTGACTTAGTCTTAAGGGATTAAAATCGGGATCAGATATAAAATGTCCGGCTGGCTCAAATGTTTTTTGGAAGCCCTGAATTGGGGTTCTTTGATATGCCGAATCTAATTGTGTATGTAGATTCTTAATTTTTGGTCCCGTTTTCAAATTGGTCTACATTAAAGTCCAAAGGGTCCAAAATTTGAATTCTTGGGCTTTTTTGATATGCTGTCGCTGAATCTAAACATGTACTTAGATTTTTGATTATGGGCCCAGTTTTCAAGTTGGTTCATATCAGGATCCAAAATTATTATATTAAGTATTGTGCAATAGCAAGAAATTTTCAATTGCACATGTACAGTATTCAGCAATAGCAAGAAATCTTCAATTGCACAGTATTGTGCAGTAGCAAGAAGTTTTCAATTGCACAGTATTGCGCAATAGCAAGAAATCTTCAATTGCACAGTATTGTGCAATAGCAAATATTTTCAAATGCACAGTATTTTGCAATAGTAAGAAATATCTAATTGCACAATATTGTGCAATAGCAAGATATTTTCAATTGGAGTTATCATTCTTTGTCCAGAATAGTAGTTGAATCAACTTAAATCATTGTTTTATACAATATACAATGTATATTCACTTTTACTACCAACTGATAAATTAAAACTATCTTTACCATTCAGTGATAACAAGCACTTTATTTTACATTTTAATATTTTATGATGTATTTAAATGAGTAGTTATTGTTGCAAACTCCATTAGAAATTTGAATTGAGATCAGTTTTGGAAAAAGGGAAAGGGGAATGTGAAAAAAAAATTGGGGGGGGGGGGGGGGTAAATTTTTCTCATTTCAGATTTCATAATTAAAAATAAAATTTCTTCAAACATTTTTTGAGAGGATTAATATTTAACAGCATAGTGAATTGCTCAAAGACAAAAAAAATATTTTAACTTCATTAGACCACATTCATTCTGTGTCAGAAACCTATGCTGTGTCAACTATTTAATCACAGTCCAAATTTAGAGCTGAATCCAGCTTGAGTGTTGTGTCCATACTTGCCCCAACCGTTCAGGGTTCAACCTCTGCGGTTGTATAAAGCTGCGCCCTGCGGAGCATCTGGTTTGCAGGTGTAAAAGACATTGCTGATGACATAAGTTTCACAAAAATGGGCATGAATTATACACATGATAGAGCTAAGACAGGACAGACGGGAGCCTGGTATTTCCATGTCCCCTTCAATGTGTTAAGCCAAGTAATCAAAAAACACATAGAGAGGCTCACATTCCGGGAACGGGGGGTCATTTCAGTTCCTATGTTTTGAAGTTCCATATTCAAAAGTTGTGCTGTAATTGGTCCGTTTTTGGGGGATGTCAAATATTAGATTGGATGTGAAACTTTTACACCAAATAAATCTGAATTGAATGATGGAAAATACAAAATGTATATATAAATTGGTTGGTATTTTGAAATTAAACAAAAATCTAATCATTGTTGGATTCCAGGGAAATACAAATGCATACAGGGGAAATGTCAGAAAAAAAACCCAAAAAATTGCAACGCTTCGCACAGCCACAGTTTCGCATTCACATCATTTCATCCCTGGCCAAAATTTTAAGGTGATGTTGTTAACCACAAGGGATAAGACATTTGCTTTTTTTCTACAACATCAAAAATAAGTCCCAATTCAGTATTAAAGATATTTAGAATATTAAACTACAATGTAAAATGTTCTCTTGATAAATTGAAAACATTTTTAATTTATCTAATTTTGTTATTCTTGGGGCATGCATGTAGCTAATACTTTATTTTATAAGAAACGAATGCTCAGCATGCTCAGTGTTTATATTGTGGAACTCTTAATACTGAGATGGAGTCAATATTTCCCATAAATTTTAAATGAATCTGGCTCTGTGGTGACTCTACATGTAGATAACAATTTTTGTTCATATTCTTAGGACAATATATACAAAATGTATTAAAATTACCATACAATGATATTTTGACTTATGTTCTACATTTTTGTACTGACAAAACCTACATAGTATAATGTTTTGTTTTACAGATGACTATGTGAGGAGGTTCACTGGATATGGCAGCATTTTATGAAATAGATTTTGAAGATCTAGAATTCTATGAAAGGTGTGGTGGCGGTACTTTTGGAAGTGTATACAGAGCAAGATGGAAGTCAGAGAACTTGATTGTGGCAGTTAAAAAGTTGTTAGTACTGGATAAAGAGGTAATACACTATTTGAAGTCTTTTTTAAAACACATAGTCACCATAGTGTATACATTTGTTAATGTACCAAAATATTTACTCACAGTAACAACCCATAAAAGATTTGCCAAACGAAAACTTTCATCCATGGACATTCATTGATTTTGTGCAAAAAATTAGTTATGGACATTGATAAAATCTTTGTCAGTAGTTTATTACATATATATAGGTTCATTGTTATAATCTGTGGTGTTAAATTTGTTATATTTATAGGCCCAAGTACTAAGTGTATTGAGTCACAGAAACATTATCCAGTTTTATGGAGCTGTGGATGAAGAACCAAATTTCTGTCTTGTTACAGGTTTGTATGAGTTTACTCTAGGTCAATCATTTAACATATAAGTAATGAAGAGATGAAATATAATTATTAAGCATCATTTCTATAAAAATATATCTGCTTCATGTCGATCTAAAATAGAAAGCTAGTGTGTGAAACCTTAGTGAAAACTTTTATACATTGATTAAAGCCGTACTTGTATTGTGTGTGATAGCAACACACTAGCATCTTTTTGTGAACATTTTTACTATTCTGAAAGCCTAAATGTTTTGGTCACTTGACCATTTTTCATCAATAGTTATTCAAGAAGCATTCAATGAAACAAAACAATTCTGTTCTTTTTACACAACATCTTCATGTTGTATGTGCTATTTCTTTCCTTTTTTCTAGAATTCGCTAAGAATGGATCTCTATATGATTATCTGAAGAATGATAAAGATATGTTAGATTTTGCCCACATTGTAAGATGGGCCAGAGAAATTGCACAAGGTAATTGATTATAATATCAAATACTGGAGTTCATTGCTAAAGTTAAATAACAAAATAATTGAAGATTTTTTTTTTCACTGATACTGATAATAACATTATATCTTCTCATATTTAGAGCAAAATATACAATATTTAGAAATAGAAACATGTCGGATAAAAGCTCTACAGAGCGTATGTTGTATTGTTATATGTATATTAACCAACTTTAAATAAATCTTTTAAGCTTTATGTATGATACAAAAGTAGTTAATGTTCTGATAATTTTAGAACAGATGATAATATCTTACTGTAAACATGGTTAATGTGTTTTAAAGGTGTGAACCATTTATTGTAAATGTATACTCATACCTGCAGGAATTACTTCCTGTAAATTTAAATTGTTATAGGTTCAAAATTACTCTAATACGGTCAATGCATACTCTTATATGTACATTCATTACTGTAAATATATGTTTTATAGCATAAGTACAGGTATAAATTACTAACTATAAATATTTACTTTTTAGGCATGAATTACTTACATGAAGAAGCTCCAACCAAAATAATACACAGAGATTTGAAGTCGAAAAATGGTAACTATATATAAGTTTCTATAAAGCTAGAAAGTGTAGGTTATACTTTTATTAGACAGCAATCCAATGACACAAATAAAAAAAGTCATGTAGAGGGTAGCATAAAGTCTTCAAAAATCAGATCACTGTACAATATGTCCAAATAAAAAATAACATTATGATGACAAGACAATGATAGGAACATGACCTGGGACATACACAAGAATATGTGACAGGGTAAAAGTAGTGTTAAGGGGCCAGCTAAAGCACGCCTCCAGGTGCAGGATTTTTCTCACTGTGTTGAAATCCCATTGGTGTCCTTCAGTTTTTTTGGAAAATGACGCAGTCATTGTTCCATAACTGCCGACCTGATTTCTCTGCCTACCGCGCTTGGTTTCGTATTTACTAATTATTTCAAACTGGAATGTGCTTGTGTTATCATTATGCATGAGCATTGTGTAGTAATCAGCCAGGAACCAGTTTACAAACTAACTGGTTTCTGTTTGTATTCCACTACAGTCGAACAAAGTGTTGTAGTTTGACAGGAACCAGTCCAGAATTTTGTAAACTACAAAACGTAATCGGTTATTATCATTCCGTTTTGGTGTTTCATACCGACATATAAGAATAAGCTTAAGACCCTTCAAACATTAATGTGATAGGTATATTAAAGACTGTTTTACAAAAGGATGAAACTGTTTTGCTTTAAAAGTCGTACTATAGTGATATATGTTATGTACGGATTTCCACTCTCACCGGTTAATTTCTTCTTTTACATGTGCTTTTGAAACTTCCTGTTTAAACATCGCAAGATTTAAAATTGTTTTTTGAGTGAATTAAACTTATTTTAACAATCACGAAGCGTTCGGGAATCATTTCAAGCAGTTTCTTCTTCTCTTTGATGATGGAAAATAGGTTTTCTCAAGAAAATACCGCAAACGATCGCAGAGGAATTGAAACGTACAAGTCAAGTCGGCACCTGGTTAAATTGGCATCTAGTCAAATCGGCACCTATTTGACGTCAATTCGGCTTCCAATAATATTTATTATAATATTTTCTATTCAATTAATTAATAACTGTTACCAAGTACATAGTGAATATTAGGTAAACAACGAAACCAAAGTGAATATGTTGTTGTGTATAAAAGTAAACAACGAAGCTATTGTTTTAACCATTAGACAATTATTAAAATTAAATGGAAAACTATGAGTCCCTTTCAATAAATCAAACGTTCATGCCAAATAATTAGCAAATTTAAGGTTGTTTTTTTTTCAGTAATGTTTAAACAGCATTAAACAAACAATCCTGTAAAAGACTCAACTGGTTAAATAATGCATACAAATATCCAATATCTCATGTATTAGTCCAAACAATAATGACGTCTGACAAGGCTATTTTATTTTTTTCTGGGACGCCTTCCTAAGACGTTCGTAGGAAGGCTTCCTAAGAAGGCGTCCCAGAAAAAAATTAACATTGCCTTGTGGTCATAGGAAGGTGTCCCAGAATAAAATTTAAAAAGCCTTGCCAGACGTAATAATTATTTGGACTTCTCATATATATCATTAAAAATACACCAAAAAATTCATGTAGTTGAGAAAAATAAATACATACAAAATGTACATGAACATCCAAAAAAGTGAAAGTTAGTATTAACTCTTTTTGCTTTAAAAATTTACAACTGCATTTAAGTATTGAATGCTTTTTTTTTGTAAATTCATTGAGGTGTAAAAGCGTTGACCGAAGTACTTTTTGTATGAAGCGCATAAGCGCTTCATTCTAAAAATGTGCACACGGTCAACGCTTTTGCAACCCTATGAGGTTACAAAAAGAAACATTCAATACTTATAATTTCTTTTTTTAGCTAGGATCATGAAAACACGAATTTTATAACTTTTTTATTCAATTCATCTGTGCACTTTATTGTGGGACCACGTGTTATCATGAATGAAAAGTTTTATTGAGTGATGCAATTGCTTGAGGAATAACATGTGATGTGCAGTTAGCCAATCAGAATAAAGTATTATAATGAAACATATATCAAATGTAATTATAACAAAATACATTACGTTGTAAGAGTTATCTCCCCAAACACTGTTTTTCTTGTGGCCACCTCTCCTTCGTAACCGTAAAAGATTTTATTTTACCAAATT
Organism: Mytilus edulis; assembly: GCF_963676685.1. Classification (NCBI taxonomy): domain Eukaryota; kingdom Metazoa; phylum Mollusca; class Bivalvia; order Mytilida; family Mytilidae; genus Mytilus; species Mytilus edulis. Next base: position 98,896,483 of record NC_092345.1, on the reverse strand, counting down.
GCTCGTTACATATTTAGGATAAGAATATTCGTTTGAACCATAGCTCTATGGGGACTCCATATGAGAGTTATTCCCCCTTTTTCATTTGATTCAAGCGATATGCATTTTCAACTGGTAAACCATAACTGATAGAGACCTAGGGTCTTCATGAGGTCATTGGTACTAAAAAGGAAAATGAGGTCAAGGTCATATTATAAATTTTGATTTTGGCTTATTTTCACTTCTTTTCAAATACTGTATGACATTTTGACAAATAATTTTTCATAAATTATTAGTTGCGACATGTCCTTACTTGTATATTTTGGTTGAAAGGCTGCGCATACAATAAAGGGGAGTTTTTGTCCATCTTACATTTAAAATTACGCGTCAAGTGGTAGTACTCATTAACCAAACATATTAAAGACCTAGGATATTTTGATTCAAGGTCCATGGTTTGTGACCTTGAAATTGAGGTCAAGGTCATAGGTTAATAGGACGTCATAAAGCCATAGGAACTAACATTTTAAACTGATTTTTTATATTTCAATATAAAAATAGATCTTTTCTAGTGGAAAGACTTCAATTGTTCTCTGAACAATTTGTTTTTAATTTACTTCATATTTTGTGGGAGAAGGGGGTTCAGACTATGTGGTATCAGGTCTGTTTGCGCCCAATACACTTTCGCACCTCGCACATTCACACCCAAGGTCCGTTCGCACTCTACTCATTTGCGCCCAATTTTAATTCAAATTCAAGTTGAATAATTGGAAAATCATGATTGTTGTTTTAAATTGCTTTGGTGTAAATACTGAATGTATTTATAGCTTGGTATGAGTAAAACATTGAAGATTTTAAAGGAAAAACACAAAAGATAATTGTTTTTAAGCCCTTTGATCTGAAACAACGAAACAATAAAATATAGGAACCAAAATATAGCAATCCACTATTATAACCAAAACATGATAAAATTTATTCAACACACAGAAAAAAAAAATAGTCAGAATCTCACTTCATTATGAAAGAGGTCAATGAAACAAAGTATAGCAATACACTAACCAAAACATGATTAAGAGTTATTCAACGCTAAATAAAACGTTGACAAAATACCACTTTATTTAGAAAGGATTATTATTATCTTTAACAATACGCTATCCAAAACATGATTAAGATTTATTCAACACAAAAAAAAAATGCTGTCTCACTTTATTTTGAGACAATGACAACAATTATACTTATAAGAAAACACTTGCTTACAGAGTTATTAAACACAAAACCAATTAAGATTAGTTGCGAACATGTAGGGTGTGAAAGTGAAAGGGGGCGAACATGAGTTGGCCCAAACGTGAATGGGCGCGAACGGACCCGGATTCAGCCTATGTACCAGTGAGAAATATAGAAGCCTTTCTACGGTATTTATTTGTACAATTCAGGTAGTCTTGACCTATTCATTTGTCTTTAAAAAAAAAACCAGCCAGTTGGCACCTTCACTTCACACACACACATATACGAATATCAATTATATGCTTACGAGACATGTTGCATTGTTAAACTAATTACGGTTTGTGAAAATCCAGACTTGCATAAAAACTATCCCAATATTAGAGACAGTGGCGTCATTTTTCTTCAGAGCTTTCAGCTCTTTGATTCTGCCCTTTGGTCGGGTTGTTGTCTCTTAGACATGTTCCCTATTTCCATTCTCAATTTTATTTATGTATCTTCTGCAGTTGTTTGTAGTAATAGGATAGTCTATTCTCCTGCAATCACATGACATTTATTCTTGATTTTGCAGAATGTACTAAAGACACACTGTATTGATATCAAAATTAAATAGACTTGTAATTAACTTCATTACCTGTATCATAACAATAAAATTATTCATAAAATGAGATATTGCAATTTGGTATAAAGAATATATATACAATGTATAGTTTCCCTCGGTTTTAGTTTGTTACCCCGTTTTTGTTTTTTGTCCATGGATTTATGAGTTTTGAACAGCGGTATACTACTGTTGCCTTTATTTAGGTCAATGAAAGAAAAATATAAACTTTTTTGTATGAGGCTGAGAAACTGGGGAAGGGCGAGGTTTTACCGAGCCCTTCCACAGTTTTGCGCCGAGTACAAAAAAGTTTATATTTTTATGACATTGACCTAATATTGTTTTTATACTGCAACTTAAACTAATACATTGATAGCTTTTTAAACAGTAACACAAATGTCAAACTTATTTTCATCCCTTAATGAACCCCTGATTGTTGAGAAGGTGTTCCATGATGAAATTGACATTATACAAAATATAGCTATGTTACTATATTTAGGAAATAAACATAATTAGTTGCAGTATAAATAGCTTTATTTCTTATGCAGCAGAAATACTGCAATCTGATTGGTTAATTACCCTGGTGTAAATAACACCCCACCCTTGTTCACCCGGGGATAAATAAAATTTTGCCAAAAATAATTTTAAAATTATCTTGCCAAAAATTTTAAATATTAAAATTTTGCCCAAAAAATAAAAATAAAAAATAAAAATTTTGCAAAATTAAAAAAAATTAAAAAAAAGTCCAAAAATATTTTAATTTTTTTTATCCCCCAACAATTCAAAAGAACACAATTTTTTTTTCGAAATTCTCCCTAAAATAAACAAAAAAAGTAGTTGACAATGCACAGTAAGTTTGCCATTTAAAAATTGTTAACCTGGAAATTTTTCATTACCATTTTGCAATTATTACATCCTGGCTTAAAAATGAGTAATATAATTGTTCATAAGAAATAAATTCGTTATCTTGGTGTAATCAGGGGTGTACGGAATTTTACACCGTTGTTGAAAATTCATACACCCAGGCGCTGCGCCTCAGGGTGTATGAATTTTCAACAACGGTGTAAAATTCTGTACACCCCTGATTACACCAAGATAACTAATATTATTAACATTGTTGATACACTTTCATATAAGTAGATCATTAGATTTAAAAATAGATGTATAAATAACATGAAATGACTTTATTTTGTAGTTGTTATCTCCCATGATATGATCTGCAAGGTAAGAAACATAATTAGACTATAGTGGTAAAACTTAACTGATTATCTTATAATTTTTACACTGTCTTAAAAAGTGTATTTTACCTGAAAAACAGGCCACTTGAAAAAAAAAGACAAAATCTTATTGGGTGCAGACATAAATAAAATATTCAAGATGCCATATTTTGTGTGGTAAAATACAAGTCATATTCATCAACACTAGATGCACGAGTAGATCGGTTATGTTTTAAATTGAAATCTAATTTTTACAGCAATTGAAAAATAAGGTCCCTATGACTTGAATATTAATAAAGATGATGAATAGAAAAAGCTTGGACTTTTGGTTACTCAATTTATTTATTTCACTTAATATACAGGAACTTTAAAATCTTTACCAATATTTGTTTTGAACTAAAAAAAAAACAACATTCAAGTTCTATTTTATATAGCCATCAATCATGGACATATGCCATTGTATAAATGTATATTTGTGCTGATAACAGTACAAAATCATTACTAAAATGATAATACATGTAATGCAAAAACAAAATTGAAAGTATAAAGGACGAGGTCTGATATGGTGCCATTATCTGATACTTGAAAAAAGTGTATGTTAGTTTTATTGATGTTTTGATCTGGATATGTTAGTAAAGAAATGTCAGCTGAGATGGCATTGTTGAATCAAAAACATGTTTGGATGGACATGATGGACATGGTTGAACTACAGTGGACATTCTATTGCCAAGCTTGTCAAGGGTTCAAAAAGGTAGCATTATTATGCCTCCTCCTTTTGAATATGGTACACATTAGTCACTTTATGATGAAATAGTTAATGGTAACCGTTTTAATTCCAATTTATTCCTTGTTATTTTTGTGAGTTTATATAACTACCACATATATATTTTGTTCTTGTTTTGTATTTAGATCTGTGATTTTGGAGCATCAAAGTTTATGGGTAGTACAACTAAGATGTCACTTGCTGGAACATTTCCATGGATGGCACCAGAGGTTAGTTTTGTGATTCATTCAAACTCTTCAGATTTTATAGTGGTAGCTGAAAAGGAAATATTGATCCAAGCTTTTAACTAGTATACCAACTAGGCTATACAGCAAATATAGTTTAGCCTAACTCAACATAAAAGTGTATAGAAAATCTGTACTTAAATGCATATTTGAATAAATTGTTCAGCTTTACCCTCAAAATCCACAAGGAAATGGTATCTATCCAATAATAATGAATGCACAGTATATGATAAAAAATCTAATTCCACATTTTGTGTGCCATCTGTCTACATTGTACATTTAATGATGTGATTTTTTTAGGACCTTATTGTTCCTCATTCTTTATTTACAAAAGGCCACAAATGTATCTTTTTAGATGACCAATGAAACCAATTATTACTATGTTAACAGATTTTTTATCTATAAATATATCACAGGAGAATTTGTTGTTATTGCAGGTTATACAAAGTCATCCTGTGTCCCAGTCCTGTGACACTTGGTCATACGGTGTGGTAAGTTCTATATATACTCTTAGTAATTAGGAGAAACATAGCCTATTATCTGACTGTTGCTGTAGCTACAGATTACTTTGCACCTCTAAATGATTTAGCATACCTGCCAACTGTCACTTAGCGGGGGATTTACACCATTGAAAGCTTACAATTTTAAACAAAATTAATTTTACAATGGCTATAGGCTTTTAAAAGTATGAAGAAGCCAAAAAACAACATACAAACACATTTGAAGGCCCCTTTGAAGGTTTCTTAGGACTATAAGAGTTATCTTGCACGCAAAACCCCCATGGGCATTTTGAAAAGTTAGCAGGTATGATTTAGTAACAAAAAAAAGTCAGAAAGGCATCTTATTTTCACAGTCAACATTAGGCCGAGAAAAAAAAGATCCGTGTTTCCGGTAACCCGACCGACCCTATTTTTTTAGCCCCGACCCTAACTTTTTTATTGGATCTTCCAAAAAAAAAAAAAAAAAAATTTATCAACCGACCCTGTTTTTGACACAGGCTTCTGATAGATGACATAATATTTTTTCTCTCTTGCTTCCTCTTGCATAGAAAGCCAGTAAAACATTTTATTAATGTCAAAAGGTATTCCAAATAGGTTAAAATCCAAGAAATTTGCACAGCAGGTGCTTCAAAAACATTGCAAATGGCACACTTCCGGTTTTTGAAACTAATTACGGATCCGGACTTGGAAAAAACATGATAATTTTCCGGATTTCATTTACGATGTCAAAAAAAAAAAAAAAAAAAAAAAAAAAGAATTCCGACCTACCGACCCTATTTTTCAAAATGATGTTACCGGAAACACATATCTTTTTTTTTTAGGCCTTAATGAAAAATAATTCAAACACAAGTCATTATTTAGATTATTTTGGATAGTTAGGGCATGAGTCTGCTATACATGAGAAAAAAAGAAAAAAAAAACAGTTTGACAATGTAAAAGAATTGTATTGCTTATTATTCACCTCTTAAACATGTAGTGCTGCCAAATATATTTAGCGATCCCTGTCATTGGTTGTATATATTATTAAACCTTGCTTTAAACCCTTCAGCAAATAGTGGAAAAGGTCACAATTAAAGCATTTTCATGATGGTCTCTGGGTTTCCATAAGCAGTCTGTATATAGTGGGTCTCATTGTGGTCTAAGCGTGATGCATTGCCGATTTTTTGGTAAGCGTGACAAGTGAAAACGGGAAATGAAGTCTAGCGGGACACGGGAAATTATAAAAAAAAATGGGAATTGCTTACGTACATAGTGTAAGTAGGATATGTGAATCTGACACAACAGTAAGCAGGATCCGGGATCAGAACCCCCCCAATGAGACCTCCTGGATAAATCATATATATTGTTTTAAGCAAGCTCTGAAATCTGTTGTACTGTTTACATGCCTGTACACATTTCTTTTTTTAGGTTTTATGGGAGTTATTGACACATGAGGTGCCATTCAAAGGTATAGAAGGATTCCAGGTTGCATGGCTAGTTGTAGAAAGAGGGGAGGTAAGTTTTCATTTTTTGTCTCCCATATAAGTTTATGAAGATAAGATCATCTATTGCCTTCTTTAAATAGTGATTAAATCCTATTTTTTTTTATGAGTTCTTAGATGAAAAAGATGAGAAGTAAGTTTATTTTATCACCTGGTATCCATGATTGCTTTTTCTGTAATCCATTGGAAAAAAAAGCACTGAAATTTTCTAACATAACTATGTACCAATTTTTAACAGGATTTTTACTTTTGGGATGTACAGTGGGTGGGCTGCCAGGAGGTAGGCTGCCAAACAGTGTCCTTGCATTACCTCATCAACTGTTTAACGAAAGCTTTTCAAATTTTCATATGGTGTTACCGATGACAAAAGGGAGGTTAGGTTTAATATAAATGATAACACTTTTACTCTTAAGGAGTTATGGTCCTTGTGATATTGAAAAATGCCAGGACACAAATAAATGTTAAAAAATCTGATTTGCTGTCACTCTGACAGCCTCTTGTTGATAGTTTGAAACCAATTAGATAACAGACATGGTTACTCTGGTAAAAAAACAGACTTTTGATAGGCTAAAACTTCAGAAATATTTTTCTTTAAAGAGAAATTTGTAATAAAATCTATTTCACTGTATTATGGTTTATATTTAATAAAATTTGACCTTTGTTTATTTCAGAGGTTAACAATACCAAGTACATGTCCAGCATGTTTTTCCCATTTGATGAGGCAGTGTTGGGAGCTAGAGCCAAAGAAACGTCCGTCATTCAGAGATATCCTTACCAAGCTACATACTATATCACATGATGGTTTGTTTGATTTGTTTAATTAAAAACTTAGAAAAGATGTATCAGGGCAAATTGCAAGTGATATTCCATTAAATTGGATGTGGGAGGGTATGAGAAATGGTTAGATTTGACCTTAAAAGTCAATTTTACACATATATATGTAAAATTTATAATGAGACAATGTCTTGCGCAAAAAGATATTTAACACTCACTAAAATCTTGGTATAAAAACATCATGTAGCAAAACATGTTTTTTAATTAGGCCTAGGGTCTTCTGATAACAAGACTGCAATATTGGACTTTTTTGGAAGTTGTTGTGTGGAATTCAAGGAGTTTGAAGGCCCAATATCTGACAGGCTTATGTCTGGATATGATTTGAGTAAATATATGATACGTTTGGATTTTTGAATTCATGGGGCAAATGAGTTGCATTATCATATCTATTTTATCTTTTAGACTGTTGATGTTGGTAAACATTGGACACATTTCTACATCTCTTTATACACTTTTACTTCATTTACTTATATAAAGTTGTATATCTGACTTCTTATCTTTAATACTAACTGATCTATATTTAAATTTAACTATGCATGAATTCACTATTAATATGAACTTCATTTTTCTTTTCTAAAAGATTGTATACCTGACCAGACCAATTCATTTCTACAGCACAGAGAAGATTGGAAGTAAGCTGTCATTGATATATTAACAAGTCAAATGTCTGGTTATGTTGTACAGACTATTTATCCCCATCAAAACATTTAACAGAATGATACTTGAAATGATTTCTATGATTTTTATGCAAAGTCAAAAGTTAAATTTCCTATACAATCATTAAGTATAACCTTTGTTTCACAAAAAGGGGTAACTTTTGCTTTTTATGCCCCACCTACGATAGTAGAGGGGCATTATGTTTTCTGGTCTGTGCGTCCGTCCGTCCGTCTGTCTGTTCGTTCGTCCGTCCGTCTGTCCCGCTTCAGGTTAAAGTTTTTGGTCAAGGTAGTTTTTGATGAAGTTTAAGTCCAATCGACTTCAAACTTAGTAAACATGTCCCCTATGATATGATCTTTCTAATTTTAATGCCAAATTAGAGTTTTTACCCCAATTTCACGGTCCACTGAACATGGAAAATGATAGTGCGAGTGGGGCATTCGTGTACTGAGGACACATTCTTGTTCTATTTGTCTTTTAATACTATGTATTTCATTCTTTACTTAGTATCCAAAACTCATTCTCTTTAATAGTGTATTGACACTATCATAGATTAGAATAAGGGCATATTGTGCACAACAGATTGATATTTTGTGTATACGATGGTGTTCATGCAATCTAAACCCTTATTTGCAAGACTTTTTACTAGAAAGTAAAAATATATTCTGCATTGAGGTGAACTTTCTATTCATCTTATCTATATACATATAAACAAGAAATGTATCAAAAAAATATATACTTTGATGTTCAAGTTAAAAAATGATATGAATGTGTCAAGAAAATGACACAAGCTGTTCATATAAATGTCACTGCAGAATGTTATATTTAGAATTGGAGTTATCTTCCTTTGTTGTTCCTTATTTTGCTTACAACAAATTAAAATATTTAAGGTTGAGGTCTTATTTAGGCTTGTGTACAGTTTACATTCTTTATTTTTTCATAGAAAAGAAATTCAGGCAACTTTGGAAAGATTGAAGAGAGCAGAGAGGAATCTGACAGCAAAAGAACAGGAGTTAAGAGAAAGAGAAATGAAACTTAAAGAAAGAGAAAGGAGTTTGGAGCAACAGTTTAAAGTTGTTGTGAGTCTTTTAAGTTATTTAATCAGGGAATCAGGATTTAAAAAAAAAGTTAACTTTTTCTATTCCTTAAACATGTTAACAGAATACATAGTACTGAATATTCTTGTTTATTGATGTGTTGTTTTGTGCAGTGAAGTTTAAAGAGAAATTCAAAGTGTCTTACCTGGTAAACATATCGTTGCTGGGCTTCTAAAATATTGTATATGACTTTTTTGGCTAAAAATACTTTTTGACACCAATGGTCTGGGCGGGAGGAAATCTTTGGTATTACAAAATAGCATACAGTTAGACCAATCATAGTGTGAAATAAGACATATTACAAAATTGCCAATGGCAGTTGTTTGTAAAGTTTGCTTCCAAAATGTTGTATGAAAACTTGAAAATCGTTGTAGAATGGCTTTGGAAAAAAAATAATTGTACATTTCTTTATTTCTGTGAAAATAATTTAAGTTCTTGGATAATCCAGAAATGTCAAAGTTTGTATTTCACTGCTATTTACAAAAATGTTCAAGTTCACATACGACATTTTGGAAGCATGCATTTTGCCAAAATTTTCAAAGCCTGTTTTTGAGATATTTTTTCCTTGAAAAATTTGTAATTTACAACATTTTAGAAGCCCAGCGACGATATATGATTTAATGGAATAATCTAGATATTAAACTGCTGATTCAGGTAAAAGAAAATTGACAAATAGTTTTTCGTAATATTACTTTTATTTATTTTTTTAAAAGTCATACAGATCATCTTGCCCGAAAAAATGAGGATAGGCTTTGGAATAACAACCAGAAACAAAATCTAAATTGAACTAGTTTTGGTGTAGACTGCACATGTTAGACTTGTTAAAAGACAGAGAGCATTCAGTAATATAATAAAAAGGGTATATGTTAATGCAATAACTAGAAAATTATTATTTTACTTACAATACTACGGGGAAACTTTTTATTGTGATGTCAGAAGAATATTATTGTTTCTTGTTTTTTTCCAGCATTTGGAATCATTTGATGTGAACACTTGGAGAGAAGTTGATGTGGTAAGTTTATCATACAATAGATTCTGTCAGTTTTTCCCCCTGATATTAGAAGGTATCTAGAGTAAGCTTGGATAATCTTTAATGTGAATATATTTATTTGCTGTTTCAGAATCTAATGCATTCTGGGTAGTATTTTCAAAAGGAAACACCAAAACCCTGCAGTTGACTATGAATAATAAATAACGTTGAATTAATTTCAAGATGTACATGTTTTAGTCTGGCTTCAAAGCAGATTGATTTAGATGAAATACCAAAGATAGCCAAACACGCAATACAATTTCATCAAAAGTTACAGTAGACATGTAGATTTTGAATGATGCACTTATCTCTGTACATTGTTGGCATCGTTGAAGCATTTGTAAGAATGTCTAGGACATTTCTGTTGCTAGCTTGAATGTAACTTTTAGCATTTGGACTTCTACAGCACAAATCAGTCTGTATCTAATTCTGTCTATGTACTATTTTCAGTTCCAATGGATATTACAGATCAGTAACAGTAAGTATATTTCTTGGAGGTAAAGATTTATTTAACCAAATTTATATCTCAAGCATTGAATACATTAAATTGAGAATGGAAATAAGGAATGTGTCAAAGAGACAACAACCCGACCAAAGAGCAGAAAACAACCGAAGGCCACAAATGGGTCTTCAACATAGCGATAAAATCCTGTATGCAGAGGCAGGCTTCATGTGGCCGCTTAACAAAAATTTGGGTCAGTTCATTAAAAATGGATGTCATACTAAACTCCAAAACATATAAATGAACTAAAATTAAATATACAAGACTAACAAAAGAATATGTTTTAAGATGATTCATAAGAATATATAAATTGAAGTTTCTTGGTGAAAAAAAATTCAAAAACACAAACAAATCTTGAGGTCGGCAAGCAGTCCTCAAAAATGTATATCTTATCTTAAAAAGAGTAATACGTTCCACTTAGCTTTTAACAAACAGTGATTAGTCAATCAAATGCTTTTACATTATCATTCATTGTAAGGATTTCCTGCACAGGAGATTATCTTAACTTTATTTGGCAGTACCTTTAAGGATTTTTAGCCCTAATTCTATAAAACTTTGCACTTTATTATGCCTTTTTAAACCACAGAACATTATAATACAAGCATGGGTCCGGAAACGGTCATATATGCCAGTCATGACTGATTTGGAAACTCAAAAGTCCTAAATTATTTGTTTGAATTCAGCTTGGATGTCGTTATTGTCTTGATTAAAGCCTCAAAGGCGATGTTCACAGATCTCACCAGTAAACACCTGTTAAGCAAAAAAACAATATGGTGATTTCCTGTGCATCAAATTTAACATTTTAACCATTCTGACCTAGATTTTGCAAAACAAATATTATTTTATTTATTAAAGAAGACAAATGGCACTGTTGACTCGAGAATCTGTCTATTTTTATCCAAATAAAACATATAATCCATTTATAATCAATCAGCTGATTTGGTCAATGTTTGTTAAATATAGATTTATGTTTACTGAGTTTGCGCATGGAAACTGGGGATCAACATGGGTTAATTGAAAGATCAATTTCACTGTTAACCTTTTGGTAGGAAATGGTTGTTTAAGATATTAAAATATTTCCAAAAATTGGTAAAGCGTATAATTGATAGGAATGAAGAAAAAAAATGTTTAAAAAAAGAATTAAAACCTAGTTTTCCCTTTTTGATCCTCATATCGTAAACCAGGTGAATACACATTTATCTTGTTGTGTATTAGGTAATCACTTACACTCATCCAAACAGCAGCAATTTGAACATTACAAATGATATCTTGTACATGGTATAAGAAACTCAACACAGTTTATTAATTGGTTAACATAACTTTATTTCAAGATGATGCAACATGCCGTAATTATTTCCTCTTCTAATTTATGCAAATTTAAAGGGTTATGCATACGCCCTCAGTGAAGCAATACACAAGAACAAAACGTCTCCTCATGTAGATTCTAACTCAGAGACATCACTGTTACTGTTAGTTCAAGGTACAGTTACACTTGGTTGACCTAATATTTCACCAAAAAGGAATTTACTTGTCCCTGTGCAAGACTTGTCACTCTCAGAAAAAATGCATTATTGTGCATCATGATAATATAACATCACCAAAAAAGATGACTGAAATGACTTGGAATAATTTCCGGATCCTTGAATACAAGTATTAAATAGTATTGTAGACAACAAAATATATTTCTTGTATACTATTAGTGTAAAACATAAATATATTATTCATTGCAATTTCAGATTACTCAGATGACCTAGAACAGTATGCAGATTTATTTTTACAGCATAATATAACAGGAAAGAGGCTAATGAGAATGACTCATGCTGATATAGAAAAGTTAGGAATTTCATCCTATGGGCATATCTTAGATTTATCTGTAAGTTATGAATATCATCTTATGGACATGTCTTAAATTTAGCTGTAATTTAGGAATATTATCCTATGGATGACATGTCTTAAGTTTTCTATAAGTTAGGAATATCACCTTATGGACATAACTTTAGCTGTAACATTCAATATACATGTCTTAAATTTAGCTGTAAGTAGGAATATTATCCTACGGATGACATGTCTGCAATTTTTTATAAGTTAGGAATTTCACCTTATGGACATAACTAAGATTTAGCTGTAATATTCTATGGACATGTCTTAAATTCAGCTGTAAGTAAGGAATTTTATCCTATGGACATATCTTATATTTAATTGTAAGTCATGACATTGCACAGTACTGTCATATCTTTTATTTTTCTGTAAGTTAGAGATTTCATCATATGGACATATCTACTATTTATAGATACATGGACATATCTACTATTTATAGATACATGCTCATAGAACTATATTGGTTAATACTACAATTGAATTATAGAGAAACAATCTGATTTAATCAAAATATAATTTTATTGAATGTGTACAAATGTAAAAAGTACATTGCATTTTGAAATATTTTCACATCTTTTTTTACCTTTGATTAAGTTTTATAATTGAATGAGGTGGGATTTTGTCTTTTAAAAAAAAATGCTAAACAAAAAAAAATGGTTTACAATATTAAACAATGTTAGGAACAGTAAATCTTAGAATAGTTAAGAACAGCCAAATGAACTGGTATTTCAAATTTGACATTCTTAAAAAAAAATGTTTTCAGAAAATCAAATTCAGTGTACAAAATGTTTGAAAAGAAATAGAGTTATCTCCCATTTGCCAGTTTTGCTTACATTTTAACATTTCAACCTTCTTTCATTTTAGACAGAGATAGAGTTACTGAAAGCTCATAATCATAGACTGCTTAATTTCCCTCCTTTAGCAAAGGTAAGGAACTGTTAAACGACTTATTTTCACAAGATATGTCTTAACACCAACTTTATAAGTAGATTCAAATATGAATACTGAGCTGACAAAATAACATTTTCAAAAGGTATTTTAAAAATGTGGTAACCACCTTAAAGACAATTTGTTAATCTGTCTTACATTTTCCATTTTCTTTAACCCCTCCCTAAACAAATGACTCCTCCTGATAGCTGATATGGTGTTCCTTCCCTGTCCCACCTTTTAGGATAGTATTATGGAAATGTTATTACTAATACTGAATATGTTGGATACAAAAGTGGGAACTTTTACTTTTTAGTTCACCTGGCCCAAAGGACCAAGTGAGCTTTTCCCATCACTCGTCATCCGTTGTCCATTGTTGTTAACTTTTACAAAAATCTTCTCCTTTGAAACTACTGGGCCAAATTTAACCAAACTTGGCCACAATCATCACTAGGGTATCTAGTTTAAAAAATGTGTCTGGTGACCTGGCCAACCAACCAAGATGGCAGCCATGGCTAAAAATAGAACATAGGGGTAAAATGTAGATTTTGGCTTATAACTGTGAAACCAAAGCATTTAGAGCAAATCTGACATGGAGTAAACTTGTTTATCAGGTCAATATCTATCTGCCCTGAAATTTTGAGATGAATTGGACATCTGGTTGTTTGGTTGCTGCCCCCCTATTGGTAATTTTGAAAGAAATTTTGTCGTTTTTTGGTTATTATCTTGAATACTATTATAGATAGAGATAAACTGTAAACATCAATAATGTTCAGCAAAGTAAGATCTAAAAATAAGTCCACATGACCAAAATGGTCAGTTGACCCCTTAAAGGGGCACTAACTGTCAAATTCATGGTCACCGATTTTACTCAAATTCTCATATTTGATTTATAACAATGTAAAACATTTATCCAAACTATCAAAAGTCTTAAATAAACAGTTTACATAGCATGGGGTAGATAATATATAGGTTCATTTCGTGTGAATTTTAGTCCAGACGCCATCTAATTAACTATCGATTTTACCTCAGATGACCATATAAGCGATGTAAACATAAATAAAGATATGAATAGATTAAAACAACACATGCAATTGGATTTTTATAGGTCTGTTTGAATTTATTGTATAGATTAAAAATATATGTTTCTCATTGTTTTTAACCGTATAAGAATGATTTTATGTTCGAATTAGTAATCAAATGATTTACCGTAGTTTCACTTTCATTGTTGACGTTCTTTTTCTTTAAATAACCAGTACAAGTACAATGCATGCGTTGTCAATCTCTAGCTAGGGGTTAAATTGAAGTTCACATGAATACGAATTTAAAGAGGTTGACTCATTCAGTGAATAACTAATTATCAATGTTTCTTAGCGTAATTTGACAAAATTGAACCTTTTTGGCTGCAAAAATCAAATTGTTATTTCACTATTTCACTTTCATTATTGATTGAACAGAAAAAAAATCAAATTTAAGATTTTTAGCTCACCTGGCCCGAAGGGCCAAGTGAGCTTTTCTCATCACTTGGCGTCCGGCGTCCGTCGTCCGGCGTCGTCCGTCGTCGTTAACTTTTACAAAAATCTTCTCCTCTGAAACTACTGGGCCAAATTTAACCAAACTTGGTCACAATAATCATTGGGGTATCTAGTTTAAAAAATGTGTTCGGTTACCCGGCCAACCAACCAAGATGGCCGCCATGGCTAAAAATAGAACATAGGGGTCAAATGCAGTTTTTGGCTTATAACTCTGAAACCGAAGCATTTAGAGCAAATCTGACAGGGGTTAAATTGTTTATTAAGTCAAGATCTATCTGCCCTGAAATTTTCAGACGAATCGGACAACCCGTTGTTGGGTTGCTGCCCCTGAATTGGCAATTTTAAGGAAATTTTGCCGTTATATGGTTATTATCTTGAATATTATTATAGATAGAGATAAACTGTAAACAGCAATAATGTTCAGCAAAGTAAGATTTACAAATAAGTCAACATGACCGAAATGGTCAGTTGACCCATATAGGAGTTATTGCCCTTTATAGTCAATTTTTAACCATTTTTCGTAAATCTTAGTAATCTTTTACAAAAATCTTCTCCTCTGAAACTACTGGGCCAAATTTATCCAAACTTGGCCACAATTATCTTTGGGGTATCTAGTTTAAAAAATGTGTTCGGTTACCCGGCCAACCAACCAAGATGGCCGCCATGGCTAAAAATAGAACATAGGGGTCAAATGCAGTTTTTGGCTTATAACTCTGAAACCGAAGCATTTAGAGCAAATCTGACAGGGGTTAAATTGTTTATTAAGTCAAGATCTATCTGCCCTGAAATTTTCAGACGAATCGGACAACCCGTTGTTGGGTTGCTGCCCCTGAATTGGCAATTTTAAGGAAATTTTGCCGTTATATGGTTATTATCTTGAATATTATTATAGATAGAGATAAACTGTAAACAGCAATAATGTTCAGCAAAGTAAGATTTACAAATAAGTCAACATGACCGAAATGGTCAGTTGACCCATATAGGAGTTATTGCCCTTTATAGTCAATTTTTAACCATTTTTCGTAAATCTTAGTAATCTTTTACAAAAATCTTCTCCTCTGAAACTACTGGGCCAAATTTATCCAAACTTGGCCACAATTATCTTTGGGGTATCTAGTTTAAAAAATGTGTCCGGTGACCCGGCCAACCAACCAAGATGGCGGCCACGGCTAAAAATAGAACATAAGGGTAAAATGCAGTTTTTTGCTTATAACTTAAAAACCAAAGCATTTAGAGCAAATCTGACATGTGGTAAAATTGTTTATCAGGTGAAGATCTATCTACCCTGAAATTTTCAGATGAATCTGACAACCTGTTGTTGGGTTGCTGCCCCTGAATTAGTAATTTTAAGGAAATGACCGAAATGGTCAGTTGACCCCTTTAGGAGTTATTGCCCTTTATAGTCAATTTTTAACCATTTTTAGCTCACCTGGCCCGAAGGGCCAAGTGAGCTTTTCTCATCACTTGGCGTCCGTCGTCCGTCGTTGTCGTCCGTCGTCTGTCGTCCGTCGTCCGTCGTCGTCGTCCGTCGTCGTTAACTTTTACAAAAATCTTCTCCTCTGAAACTACTGGGCCAAATCAAACCAAACTTGGCCACAATCATCATTGGGGTATCTAGTTTAAAAAATGTGTGGCGTGACCCGGTCAACCAACCAAGATGGCCGCCACGGCTAAAAATAGAACATAGGGGTAAAATGCAGTTTTTGGCTTATAACTCAAAAACCAAAGCATTTAGAGCAAATCTGACATGGGGTAAAAATGTTTATCAGGTCAAGATCTATCTGCCCTGAAATTTTCAGATGAATCGGTCAATCGGTTGTTGGGTTGCTGCCCCTGAATTGGTAATTTTGAGGAAATTTTGCTGTTTTTGGTTATTTTCTTGAATATTATTATAGATAGAGATAAACTGTTAACAGCAATAATGTTCAGCAAAGTAAGATCTACAAATAAGTCAACATGACCAAAATGGTCAGTTGACCTGTTTAGGAGTTATTGCCCTTTATAGTCAATTTTTAACCATTTTTCGTTAATTAAAGTAATCTTTTACAAAAATCTTCTCCTCTGAAACTACTGGGCCAAATTAATCCAAACTTGGCCACAATCATCTTTGGGGTATCTAGTTTAAAAAATGTGTGGCGTGACCTGGTCAACCAACCAAGATGGCCGCCACGGCTAAAAATAGAACAAAGGGGTAAAATGCAGTTTTTGGCTTATAACTCAAAAACCAAAGCATTTTAAGGAAATCTGACATGGGGATAAAAATGTTTATCAGGTCGAGATCTATCTGCCCTGAAATTTTCAGATGAATCGGTCAATCGGTTGTTGGGTTGCTGCCCCTGAATTGGTAATTTTGAGGAAATTTTGCTGTTTTTGGGATACGATTGCTTTCAGGCAATCTGTAAACTTATACCGGTGGCTCAGAGCATTGCCCTCACGTCAATCGTTTTATTCTAAACATTAAGGAACATCTCAGATTCTTATGATTGTCTTGCTTTAAAAGGTAAAAACAAACAAAGGGATTGAACTTAAACAACTTTCCTATAATGTTCTTTTCATAATCTTCATGTTTGATAATTCCCTTGACTTATATGCGTGTTTTAAACAACACGGAAAATCAGAATTAAGCAGTATTTATATTTAGTATTTTTATAAATTTAGAAACAACGTTACACGTCAGAGGGAATTCCCAGTTTTGATAAAATGCGAGAGTTCTCTGAATTCCGATAAATCTATTTCTGTCATTTAAGAACTGAAGTGGAGTTTTTCTTATATGTTACCGTTATGAAACTGATATTTGAGATTGTACTTCCATAAAGAAATAGAGAACCATATAGGTCGTTTAATAAACATTTAATATACGTTCTTGCTCCAGGGTTTGTTTTGGAAATTATGCGCATGCGTATAGTTTTCTTGACTTAAAGGGGTTTTAGATTGAATGGTTGCTCTGGATTCTCCACTCAGGTAATTAATTTATAACTCATGGGATTTTTTCTATGTATGTCTGCTATTGAAGGTTATTGTTGCATAATTTTAAATCATATGCATCATTTAAATTTAAAAAAAAGGAATCCTTATCGTAGAACACCCCTTCAGGCGAAATGGAGTCTTCCATATTGTTTCGGAAGGGAGACAATTCGAAACGATAATATGGAAGACTCCTTCCGTGAATTCTGAATAACAACACGTCGAGTATTAGCTCGTTCTGTCAATAAACGTCGTATTATATTAAAAACGATCGCATTTTAAACCGATAAATGTGTACGGAAAGGAGTCATGATCACTGACCCAAAGGAAATTAAATATTTAAAGAGTTAGGAATGGGGTTCCTCCTAGAATTAACGTAGGAAAATAGGTGATAAGATACGAAGTGAAATACCTTCTCTCAGTCTGAGTCTCAGTGACTGCTGTGGAAAGTAAACTTGGAATTGATAGTACAAAAATAGAACATAGGCCTGATTACATTGTTCATACACTTTTATCCGTGATTGGCTATTTTGTAACTATTTTAAATGTGCAGTTGAATTAGTTTTGAAAATAATATTATCCAGCTACATGTATACATGTGTCAATGAAACAACGGCAATCGTATCCCTCAGAGCAATCTGCTCTTTGATTGGTTATTATCTTGAATATTATTATAGATAGAGATAAACTGTAAACAGCAATAATGTTCAGCAAAGTAAGATCTACAAATAAGTCAACATGACCAAAATGGTCAGTTGACCCGTTTAGGAGTTATTGCCCTTTATAGTCAATTTTTAACCATTTTTCGTAAATTAAAGTAATCTTTTACAAAAATCTTCTCCTCTGAAACTACTGATCCAAATTAATCCAAACTTGGCCACAATCATCTTTGGGGTATTTAGTTTAAAAAATGTGTGGCGTGACCTGGTCAACCAACCAAGATGGCCGCCACCGCTTAAAATAGAACATAGGGGTAAAATGCAGTTTTTGGCTTATAACTCAAAAACCAAAGCATTTTGAGGAAATCTGACATGGGATAAAAATGTTTATCAGGTCAAGATCTATCTGCCCTGAAATTTTCAGATGAATCGGTCAATCGGTTGTTGGGTTGCTGCCCCTGAATTGGTAATTTTGAGGAAATTTTGCTGTTTTTGGTTATTATCTTGAATATTATTATAGATAGAGATAAATTGTAAACAGCAATAATGTTCAGCAAAGTAAGATCTACAAATAAGTCAACATGACCAAAATGGTCAGTTGACCCCTTTAGGAGTTATTGCCCTTTATAGTCAATCTTTAACCATTTTTCATAAATCTAAGTAATCTTTTACAAAATCTCCACTGAAACTACTAGGCCACAATCATCTTTGGGGTATCTAGTTTGAAAAATGTGTCCGATGACCTGGCCATTCAACCAAGATGGCCGCCACGGCTAAAAATAGAACATAGGGGTAAAATGCAGTTTTTGGCTTATAACTATGAAACCAAAGCATCTAGAGCAAATCTGACCAGAAGTTAAATTGTTAATCAAGTCAATATCTATCTGCCCTGAATTTTTCAGATGAATTGGACAACTGGTTGTTGGGTTGCTGCCCTCCAATTGGTAATTTTTAAAGAAATTTTGCCGTTTTTGGTTATCTTGAATACTATTATAGATAGCGATAAACTGTAAACAGCAATAATGTTCAGCAAAGTAAGATCTACAAATAAGTCAACATGACCTAAATGGTCAATTGACCCCTTAAGGAGTTATTGCCCTTTATAGTCAATTTTTAACAATTTTCATCAATTTGGTAAATTTATGTAAATATTTAATTTTTACCAAATATAGTTCTCTGTTACTAATGGGCAAAGTTCATTATAGATATAATTGTAAGAAGCAAAATCGTTCAGTAAAGTAAGAACTTCAAACACATCACCATCATCAAAATACAATTTTGTCATGAATCCATTTGTGTCCTTTGTTTAATATGCACATAGACCAAGGTGAGCGACACAGGCTCTTTAGAGCCTCTAGTTCGTAAATCTTAGTAATCTTTTACAAAAATCTTCTCCTCTGAAACTACTGGGCCAAATTAATCCAAACTTATCTACAATCATCTTTGGGGTATCTAGTTTAAAAAATGTGTTCGATGACCCGGCCATCCAACCAAGATGGCCGCCATGGCTAAAAATAGAACATAGGGGTAAAATGCAGTTTTTGGCTTATAACTCAAAAACCAAAGCGTTTAGAGCAAATCTGACATGGGGTTAAATTGTTTATCAGGTCAAGATCTATCTGCCCCGAAATTTTCAGATGAATCGGACAACCCGTTGTTGGGTTGCTGCCCCTGAATTGGTAATTTTAAGGAAATTTTGCTGTTTTTTGGTTATTGTCTTGAATATTATTATAGATAGAGATAAACTGTAAACAGCAATAATGTTCAGCAAAGTAAGATTTACAAATAAGTCAACATGACCGAAATGGTCAATTGACCCCCTAAGGAGTTATTGTCCTTTATAGTCAATTTTCAACAATTTTTATAAAATTTGTAAATTTTTACTAACATTTTCCACTGAAACTACTGGGCCAAGTTCATTATAGATAGAGATAATTGTAAGCAGCAAGGATGTTCAGTAAAGTAAGATGTACAAACACACCAACATCACCAAAATATAATTTTGTCATGAATCCATCTGCTTCTTTTGTTTAATAGTCACATAGACCAAGGTGAGCGACACAGGCTCTTTAGAGCCTCTAGTTTATATATCTCGTAGCTAGTGCCCCTATAAGGAGTTATTGCCCATCATAGTCAATTTTTAACAATTTTCACTAATTTTGTAAATTTTTTGTAAAATTTTAAAAAATATTTTCCTCTGTATCTAAAGGGCCAAGTTTATTTTAGATAGAGAAAATTGTAAGTACCAAGAATTTTCAGTAAAGTAAGATCTACAAATACATCACCATCACCAAAACACAATTTTTTCATGAATCCATCTAATATGCACATAGACCAAGGTGAGTGACACAGGCTCTTTACAGCTTCTAGTTTTTAGCTCACCTGGCCCAAAGGGCCAAGTGAGCTTTTCCCATCACTTTGCGTCCGGCGTCGTCTGTCGTCCGTCGTCGTCCTGCGCCCGTCATCGTTAACTTTTACAAAAATCTTCTCCTCTGAAACTACAAGGCCAAATTTAATCAAACTTGGCCACAATCATCATTGGGGTATCTAGTTTAAAAAATGTGTCTGGTGACCCCGCCAACCAACCAAGATGGCTGCCATGGCTAAAAATAGAACATAGGGGTAAAATGCAGTTTTTGGCTTATAACTCAAAAACCAAAGCATTTAGAGCAAATCTGACATGGGGTAAAATTGTTTATCAGGTCAAGATCTATCTGCCCAGAAATTTTCAGATGAATCGGACAACCCGTTGATGGGTTGCTGCCCCTGAATTGGTAATTTTATGGAAATTTTGCTGTTTTTGGTTATTATCTTGAATATTATTATAGATAGAGATAAACTGTAAACAGCAATAATGTTCAGCAAAGTAAGATTTACAAATAAGTCAACATGACCGAAATGGTCAGTTGACCCCTTAAGGAGTTATTGCCCTTTATAGTCAATTTTTAACCATTTTTCGTAAATCTTAGTAATCTTTTACAAAAATCTTCTCCTCTGAAACTACTGGGCTAAATTAATCCAAACTTGGCCACAATCATCTTTGGGGTATGTAGTTTAAAAAATGTGTCCGGTGACCCGGCCATCCAACCAAGATGGCCGCCACAGCTAAATATAGAACATAGGGGTAAAATGCAGTTTTTGGCTTATAACTCAAATATCAAAGCATTTAGAGCAAGACGGAGTGAAATTGTTTATCATGTCAAGATCTATCTGCCTTGAAATTTTCAGATGGATCCGACAACTGGTTGTTGGGTTGCTGCCCCATAATTGGTAATTTTAAGGAAATTTTGACGTTTTTTGTTATTATCTTGAATATTATTATAGATAGAGATAAACTGTAAACAGCAATAATGTACAGCAAAGTAAGACCTAAAAATAAGTCCACATGACCAAAATGGTCAGTTGCCCCCCTAAGGAGTTATTGTCCTTTATAGTCAATTTTTAACAATTTTCATAAAATTTGTAAATGTTTACTAACATTTTCCACTGAAACTACTGGGCCAAGATCATTATAGATAGAGATAATTGTAAGCAGCAAGAATGTTCAGTAAAGTAAGATGTACAAACACATCACCATCACCAAAACACAATTTTGTCAGAGCCTCTAGTTATTATTTTAAAATTGTTATTAAGGAGAATTCTTGATGTGGTGAAATATTTTGCTGTATAACTAGCTCAGCTGTCCAAACTGAAGCATGAGCTTTTATCTTCACTTGGCATTTATAGTTGTCATAGTTGTCTGTTCAACTTTTTCAAAGATCTTTTCCTCTGAGACAACTTAGCCAAATCTAACCATACTTGGCCACAATCATCAATATGTTGTTTAAAAAATGTGTATGATGACCCTGTCTGTAAAAAATTATGCCAGATGTGGCTAAAAATAAGAACAATGTAGTAAAGTGCAATTTTTATGTCCCATTTATGGGCATTATGTTTTCTGGTCTGTGCGTCTGTCCGTTCGTTCATGTTCATATCATTTTCTATGTTCAATGGACCGTAAAATTAGGGTCAAAACTTTAATTTTGAATTACAATTAGAAAAATCATATCATGGGGAACATGTGTACTAAGTTTCAAGTTGATTGGACTTCAACTTCATCAAAAACTACCTTGACCAAAAACTTTAACCTGAAGCGGGACAGATGTACGAACGGACAGACGCACAGACCAGAAAACATAATGCCCCTCTTCTATGGTAGGTGGGGCATAAAAATCAGCAAGATATGGGGTTCGTGTTGCTTATTCTTTAGTTTTCTATGTTGCGTCATGTGTACTATTGTTTGTTTGTCTTTTTCATTTTTAGCCATGGCGTTGTCAGTTTATTTTCGATTTATGAGTTTGACTGTCCCTCTGGTATCTTTTGTCCCTCTCTTATACAAATACGTCAACATGACTTGAATTGTCAGTTAACTCTAAATAGAGCTGTCCCCTTTCAATATCGATTATTACTCAAAAGTGGCCATTGTTGAAGATGTAGGTGAGTGACACAGGCTCTTTCAACTGAATAAAGGGTATTAAATGATATATTTAAGAATGCAATAATAGAAAGACTTAAAGTATGAGAACTGCCATTCTCAGTGTATGAGGAAACCAAAAATTAAACATGCATGTATTTTGATATATAATTTTAGGATGCCTCTCCAAATACAAAAGATACCTCACCATTATACAAGAAAGTGACCTTGACCTTTATATTTGGACATCACCATAGATTATCACCATCAACAGGGGTATGTAATCATCTTTTATCACCATCAACAGGGGTATGTAGTCATCTTTTATCACCATCAACAGGGGTATGTAATCATCTTTTATCACCATCAACAGGGGTATGTAATCATCTTTTATCACCATCAACAGGGGTATGTAATCATCTTTTATCACCATCAACAGGGGTATGTAATCATCTTTTATCACCATCAACAGGGGTATGTAGTTATCTTTTATCACCATCAACAGGGGTATGTAATCCTCTTTTATCACCATCAACAGGGGTATGTAATCCTCTTTTATCACCATCAACAGGGGTATGTAGTCATCTTTTATCACCATCAACAGGGGTATGTAATCATCACCATCAACAGGGGTATGTAATCCTCTTTTATCACCATCAACAGGGGTATGTAATCCTCTTTTATCACCATCAACAGGGGTATGTAATCATCTTTTATCACCATCAACAGGGGTATGTAATCATCTTTTATCACCATCAACAGGGGTATGTAATCCTCTTTTATCACCATCAACAGGGGTATGTAACCATCACCCTCATCAGAGGTATTTAATCATCTTTTATCACCATCAACAGGGGTATGTAGTCATCTTTTATCACCATTAACAGGGGTATGTAATCCTCTTTTATCACCATCAACAGGGGTATGTAATCCTCTTTTATCACCATCAACAGGGGTATGTAATCCTCTTTTATCACCATCAACAGGGGTATGTAATCCTCTTTTATCACCATCAACAGGGGTATGTAATCCTCTTTTATCACCATCAACAGGGGTATGTAATCATCTTTTATCACCATCAACAGGGGTATGTTATCATCTTTTATCACCATCAATAGGGGTATGTAATCATCTTTTATCACCATCAACAGGGGTATGTAGTCATCTTTTATCACCATCAACAGGGGTATGTAATCATCACCATCAACAGGGGTATGTAATCATCTTTTATCACCATCAACAGGGGTATGTAATCATCTTTTATCACCATCAACAGGGGTATGTAATCCTCTTTTATCACCATCAACAGGGGTATGTAATCATCTTTTATCACCATCAACAGGGGTATGTAATCATCTTTTATCACCATCAACAGGGGTATGTAATCCTCTTTTATCACCATCAACAGGGGTATGTAATCATCTTTTATCACCATCAACAGGGGTATGTAATCATCACCCTCATCAGGGGTATGTAATCATCTTTTATCACCATCAACAGGGGTATGTAATCATCTTTTATCACCATCAACAGGGGTATGTAATCATCTTTTATCACCATCAACAGGGGTATGTTATCCTCTTTTATCACCATCAACAGGGGTATGTAATCCTCTTTTATCACCATCAACAGGGGTATGTAATCATCCTTTATCACCATCAACAGGGGTATGTAATCATCACCCTCATCAGGGGTATGTAATCATCTTTTATCACCATCAACAGGTGTATGTAATCATCTTTTATCACCATCAACAGGGGTATGTAATCATCTTTTATCACCATCAACAGGGGTATGTAATCATCTTTTATTACCATCAACAGGGGTATGTAATACTCTTTTATCACCATCAACAGGGGTATGGAATAATCTTTTATCACCATCAACAGGGGTATGTAATCATCACCATCAACAGGGGTATGTAATCATCTTTTATCACCATCAACAGGGGTATGTAATCATCTTTTATCACCATCAACAGGGGTATGTAATCCTCTTTTATCACCATCAACAGGGGTATGTAATCCTCTTTTATCACCATCAACAGGGGTATTTAATCATCCTTAATCACCATCAACAGGGGTATGTAATCATCACCCTCATCAGAGGTATGTAATCATCTTTTGTCACCATCAACAGGGGTATGTAATCATCTTTTATCACCATCACTGCTTGAAAAATGTGAAATAATTTTGTCACATTGATTTCACACTTGTTGTGAGTTATGGGATATCTATACTTATATATTGAGTATATTGTAAAGTTGTGTATGTCTGTCAGATATGGTTTACCTGACATTGACCTTATTTCAGGAATAAGTGATCACATAGTCTGTATTGTATATACTATAAACAATATATAGATAGATTTAAGGTGTACATGTCTGGCAGGTTTCATCCTACTTTAAAATAATTTTCTTGGTTAATTGGCTAAAGTTAAGGTTTTAATTTTGAGATGTACATTATAGTCTGGCAGATTTTATCTGCATAACTATAACCTCATTTCAGACCCACCCATAATGTTGGCCAATGGTAAGTTTTTAGTTTTTTTTGGTTTTTTTTAGTCCACTACAGTCAAATTTGTTTTAGTCCACTACAGTCAAAATGACAAAGTTCGGAGGCCACACTGTCTGTTCTTCACTTTGAACATTCGCTTAAATAATCAGTTTTCCACACTTGTTTTTCTTGATGCTTGAAGATAATGACTGGAAAATAGTAATATGGTTTTATCATGACAAATAACAGATCAAATTTGAATTTTGTTGTGGTCTAATGATTTTGTGCAGAGTTCAGGGATCTACATGGATGAAATTGAACGATGGAGGAACTTTCACCATCACAAACCGTGTCTACGCTGTACAGTGTAGCGTGATTGAAACTATTTTATCCCTCCATGTAAGGAATGATGAACAGGCTGATACATTGCTTATCTAAATTATTTCATTATAGAAGTTTCAATATTATCATTAATTACCATTTGTAACCATTCAAATGCCAAGCCTCTATGGTCCCCCCTTAGTAGAGAATGACCAAAAGCTGTAATGAAGGTTCCCATGTAGTTTTCTTGCTATTTTTGGTAAATGTTAAGGGGGTTAAAAATCATGTACACTGTCAAATTAGGAAGTCATGACCACATGACCAGTATGGCTGATTTGCAGCAACAACAAAACGATTTGTACGGGTTATGTAAAAGGTTGAAGAGATTTTTAGGGCAAACCTTGACAAATGAAAAGATTTTTAATGACTTTATCTAGCTAATTGAGGCTATACAAAATGTATCTTTCAAGTCTGAATGTAAACCGGAAATGCGGATGTATCAATTTGATTGTAAACTACGAAATGAATTCAGAATTACGATATGTTATTTCTTTGGGTGAACAGTAAATATTTTAACAAGTTTTTACTGTTTTACTTTTAAAGTAGTTCTATATTATCGTTACAGCAGTACTGGAGTTATTTAATAAAATAATGTTAATGTTTTACATCTTATTTTGTACTTCTTAAATAAGGGGGAAGTATTGCGTAAGTTGATATAAAAGCATGTGTTCTACTTGTTAAACTGTTTTCTTTGTAACTGGATTATAAATTTATTTATTTAATCTAAACAATCATTAGCATTTGCTAAAACTTAGTTGAATAATTCAATAAATCAATCGTCTATCTTCAAAAAGTGTTCTCCTGTCAGGTTTGTCCATCTTCCTGTACAAGCTCAGGTAAAAGTGATTAGCGATCTTCATCTGGACATTCCTCAGGCGTTGGAACTGATTGAATTATAATACAAAAAGCGTAAGAGTTATTCAATTACATGCTTTTGATTATAATTACTAAAAAATGGCCTCAGGCAAAATTAATTTGAACGATGGTGGAAGACAATTTAATGATGGTGCGGGTCATTTGACGATCACAGAAGATATTTGAACAATAGTGGGGCACCATCATTAAACAGGTCATGGAGATCCTTGGAGTTATGGTCCTTGGACAATTTATTAACATCATGCTTGATGATATTGCCTATTTATTTGTTATAAAGATTACACCATGACAATTTATTGTTCAAGTCAGAATTTGGTTCCAATGCAATGATTTTTTAACCAGTACTAAGGTTGACTATGTATGTATTGCGTGTTCTTTGTTTTCAAAAGCTATACGCAACAGGTCAACTATATTTGGTGCTTTGATTGATTGCAAGGTGAATATGTATGTCAGTCAAGTAACATTTGACCTTGACCCTATTTCCATGATTCATTGGTCAATGTTAAGTTTTTGTGTTTTGGTCTATTTCAATTACCATAAGCAAAAGGTCAACTTTATTTGGTGTATGAACATGATGAAATGATTGTAAGGTGTACTTGTCACTAAGTATATATGACTTTGACCTCATTATAATGTATCTTTAAAAATGTTAAGTTTATGGGATACTTGTCCTAATACAAGTTTATGTGATGCTTGTTGATAGACCATTATCTTTGGAACCTTCAACATAAACTCAATGGTCAGTATCTCAAACATGCAACACATTTCAGCATATGCACCCTTGTCTCCATTATAGCTCACCTGACCTCAAAGGTCAAGTGAGCTTTTCTCATCACTTGGTGCTGTCGTCCATCGTCATAGTTGTCTGTTAACTTTTACAAAATCTTCTCTGAAACTACTGATCATCATTAGGGAATTAGTTCAAAAAATGTGTACAATGACCTTTCCAGCCAACATACATGGCTTACATGGCTAAAATGCAGTTTTTGGCTTAGATCAATTGTAAATAAAAATATCAGGTGAGCGACACAGGCTCCTTGGAGCCTCTAGTTTTATGTTAGCATTTTTATTCAACCTGTTTAGTAGTTTTGTAACACTAAGTAATTTTGTAAATTCTTCTTGTATTAAACTTGGATATAATCTTTTTCATGATTAAGAGAGCAGAATTATGGAAAATATTTTTTGTATTTTAGTTTTAATTTTTACATTATGTCTGAGGTTTAAGTAATTTAAACATCAAAAACTGTGACAGAAATTTATGGTATTTTACAACCCAAAAAGTATTTTATGTGACTGGATAAGAGACTTTTGTTGTTCAGTTATCTTATAATTTTTGTGCCACATACTCAGAAACCAAATTTTATCTTAATGGCGAATGTGAGTTTTGTATTTAATTCTGTTACAGATCTATTAGTTTAATGAACTAAAATATTCATCTTTCATAAAGATATAGTCCTTTTAACAAGGTTAGAAAGTGCAATCTTTTTAAACTGTCAGACTATTCTGTAGACCTGTTATTGTAGTAGGGTAGTGTTGCACTTTATTTAATTGCTGGTATTTTACCTGTGTTTGTTTAAGGTAACATTGAAGGTCAGTTAGGGTTAATACCTGTCCATCATCATAATGGGCTTGTCAATTTCTTATCCATTTTACTTTGAAGCCTAAAACGAAAGTGACAGTGTTGAATTGATTTTTAAGAGTTGTTCAAATAGAGGGTGGAATGGAGGGAGGAGTAGTTATTTGAACAAGATTTTTTTAATAAAAAATATCAATCACTTTGGTGAAATAATTACTATACATATGGAATTTTAATAACATATTTCAGATGTTGAGAAAATTTATTTACAATTACATAATTCTGTGTTTAGGTAAAGTTGTTAAATGTTAACATTTGACTTTAAATGAAGTTTAATGATTGGGTTTAATACACTAAGCTTCAAAGTTTTGTCGTGGAAGAAGTAGTTTTGTAATGAACAGTAAAAAAGCTTTTACTTTTCTACACTGGTTAGAGGTATAGGGGGAGGGTTGAGATCTCACAAACATGTTTAACCCCGCCGCATTTTTTGCGCCTGTCCCAAGTCAGGAGCCTCTGGCCTTTGTTAGTCTTGTATTATTTAAATTTTAGTTTCTTGTGTACAATTTGGAAATTAGTATGGCGTTCATTATCACTGAACTAGTATATATTTGTTTAGGGGCCAGCTGAAGAACGCCTCCGGGTGCGGGAATTTCTCGCTACATTGAAGACCTGTTGGTGACCTTCTGCTGTTGTGTTTTTTTTATTTTGGTCAGGTTGTTGTCTCTTTGACACATTCCCCATTTCCATTCTCAATTTTAGATTTTATGTTACTTAATTATAAGATCTTATAATACTAAACATGGTGGTTTCTGGAAAAAGCACTGAATTACTGACTACTTCGATATAATGGTATTTTGTTTTTGATACTGACTTTATAAGAAAACATTTTAAGTGAGCCTGTTTAAGTGAGCTGATGTGATGAAGACAGTATATAAAACTAAGTGCTGTTAATCTTTGATTGGCAGTTTGTCATAACAATCATGGTTTGGTTGGGTTTTTTTTGTCGAGCCTGCAACATTAGTTGCAGAAAGCTTAACATAGGGATAGTGATCCAACGGCGGGGGCTTTAGCTCACTTCTTAAAAACTTTATATTGACCTCATTTTCATAGTTCAGTGACTACTTGAAAAAGTCAAGATTTTTTGTAGTGTTAAATTCTCTCTTATTATAAGTAATAGGATAACTATATATGGTATGTAAGTACCCTGCAAGGTCCTCATGCCCGTCAGACAGTTTTCACTTGACCTCTACCGCATTTCATGGATCAGTAAACAAGGTTAAGTTTTGGTGGTCATGTCCATATCTCAGATAATATAAGAAATAGGTCTAGTATATTTGGTGTATGGGAAGGTCTGTAAGGTGTACATGTCCAACTGGCAGGTGTCATCTGACCTTGACCTCATTTTCATGGTTCAGTGGTTATGATTAATTTTTTGTGTTTTGGTCTGTTTTTCTTATACTGTATGCAATAGGTCAACTATGTTTGTTGTATGGAATGATTTTAAGGTGTACATTCTAGCTGGCAAGTGTCATCTGACCTTGGCCTCATTTTTATGGTTCAGTGGTCAAAGTAAAGTTTTCGAGGTTTTTTTGGGGTTTTTTTTAATACTATATGCAATAGGTCAACTATATTTGGTGTATGGAAATATTTTATGATCTTTATGTCTGTCGAACAGGTTTTATTTGACCTTGACCTCATTTACACGGTTCATTGCTCAGTGTTAAGTTTTTATACGCCCGTCGTCTTTTAGACGGGACGTATTATGGTATACCGTTGTCCGTCCGTCCGTCTGTCCGTCCGTCCGTCCGTCTGTCCGTCCGTCCGTCCGTCCGTCGTCCACACTTCGGACAATAACTCAAAAACACTTCCACCAATTTCCATGAAACTTAAGTGAATTGTTTATATCTATTGACATAAGCTCCCTTTCGTTTTTTTTTAATTTCAGATTTTAAGTTTTGGATTTATGGGGCTTTATTCATAAAAAAGGGGGGATTTTCAACACTTCGGACAATAACTCAAAAAGGCTTTCACCAATGTCCATGAAACTTTGGTGAATTGTTTATATCTATTGATGTAAGCTCCCTTTCAATTTTTATAAATTTCAGATTTTAAGTTTTGGATTTATGGGGCTTTATTCATAAAAAAAGGGGGATTTTCAACACTTCGGACAATAACTCAAAAAGGCTTTCACCAATGTCCATGAAACTTTGGTGAATTCTTTATATCTATTGATGTAAGCTCCCTTTCAATTTTTATAAATTTCAGATTTTAAGTTTTGGATTTATGGGGCTTTATTCATAAAAAAAAAGGGGGATTTTCAACACTTCGGACAATAACTCAAAAAGGCTTTCACCAATGTCCATGAAACTTTGGTGAATTCTTTATATCTATTGATGTAAGCTCCCTTTCAATTTTTATAAATTTCAGATTTTATGTTTTGGATTTATGGGGCTTTATTCATAAAAAAAAGGGGGATTTTCAACACTTCGGACAATAACTCAAAAAGGCTTTCACCAATGTCCATGAAACTTTGGTGAATTCTTTATATCTATTGATGTAAGCTCCCTTTCAATTTTTATAAATTTCAGATTTTACATTTTCGTGTTATGAATTTTTATGCTTAAAAAAGGGGGGACTTTCCAATTTTGGGACAATAACTAACACTTTCACAAAATTTTATGCAACTTTGATAAATTGTTTATATCTATTGACATAAGCTCCCTTTCCATTTTTATAAATTTTAGATTTTACGTTTTCTTAAGTAATGAATTTTTATACTTAAAAAAGGGGGATTTTATGAAACTTTGGTGAATGTATTAATGTAACATCCCTTTTGATTTGTATATATATTTCTAGTTGATCAAATAAATTCATTTAAAGCATAAAAGACAAGTTAAAAGAGCAACGGGCGTATCATGCGCTAAAGCGCAGCCCTTTATTGTGTTTTGGTCTGTTTTTCTTAAACTATGAGCAATAGGTCAATTTTATTTGTTGTATGAAAGAATTGTTAGCTTTACATGCCTGCCTTGCATGGTTCATCTGAGCTTTACCTCATTTTCATGGTTCATTGGTCAATGTTGAGTTTTCTTGGTTATTTTTTAAGTTTATGTGACTGTTGTAATAAAGCTTTAAAATATTTAGGACTATCAACTTAATATCAAGGATTAGTAAAGAAGGCGAGACATTTCATTGTGTGCACTCTTGTGGGGGTAGGGGTAATATGAAATAGAAATGAAATAATAGTAAGTAAAACTATTTTTTAGCGTACAAAACATTGATCCTTGTGGTAGGTGTAAGTAGAGGTTGTATGATTGAAGCTGTGAACATTTCACTGATAAATAAACATGGATAGATATATGCATGAGTGATATTGTTGCACTGACATGTGACATAATTGCCTAATATATTTGAGTATCAGGTCTAAAAATTTCCAAGAATGTGTATCATACTCAGACTCAGACATCAACCAAACAAAAAACTGGATATGGTGTTTCTAGTTCAAAGGAGTAGGTTGGATAAGGCCTAAGGGCCATATTTGTCCCCGATTATAAAGTTCAATGTAACAAGATGGTAAATGTTTTAAGTTGACCTTATGACATGTGAGAAAGTTAAATAGAACTATTTTTGTCAAAGTTTTATTCTAAAGCATTGATTTGTACATCCGAAATATGTCAAGATAAGAGATAATTTTGGCAAATTTTGATAAAATCTGCCAAATTTCAATTAAATTTAGGACCAGGAAACATGGAGAACAGGAGTTGACACACTAAATATTCAAGTTGTACATGTAAAATGTCTTTAAAAACATTATATTAAAAGATTTTTGTGTTCCACATATGTGCTCTTTGTTTCCTGTCCAATAATCAATTGAAATTTACACATTTTCATTGACTTTTTCGTAGAAAATCAAATAAGTACTATTTCTGACATCTGACATGAATAAAAAAGCAGGAATGTCAATTTTCCACAAAGGGCTTACTTCCTATATAGTCAGTGTATTAGCTATGATTCATTGTGATATTGGTCAATGAATCCTAATTTGAAATTTAAGCTTAAACAGGGGGCCATTTTAGGACCTTACCAAACCAAATCCTTTTGTATTCTGAGTACTGAGTAGAGTTCATTGACGGAAAGTTTTGGTCCTGTTGAAGTTCTAGAAAAATATAAGACAGTAAGATTAATGAGAAAAAAGTACAAACTGCTGATTTTTAAAAGGAAGTATTAACCATTTGCACATTTTCCTGTTTATCCTACTCATTGAGATCACAGAGATTACATTGGTTAATTGATTGGTGTTTAAGGCTTCGGTACTTTCAACACTGTTGTGCTATTTCGTGGTGGTCAAGTTTATTGGTGGAGGAAGCCAGAGTGCCCTGAGAGACCTTTGTAGGAAAACTGACAGTCCTATATTTGTAGCCCATCATTACAACTTTTGATATTTCTTTGAAAATTGGTATAGAGAAATAGACCTAAACTTGCTATGACATGTATGAGAAAGTATGAAGCCGTCAATTGTTTCTGTCAACCTGTATTAAATAAAGTTACTATGACCTACATTTCAGTCTACAGTGACCTATTTTTCAGTCCTTTTAAATAATTTTACAACTTTGGTGTCAATTGAAGGATAGAACTGATAGTTAGTTAAAAGAACAAGGTAATTGTAATTATGAATTGCCTGTGTTCTTTATGTACTGTTACATAATTATTGTAGTCATTTGCCCTAAATAGGGGCCATAATTGAAAATTAAAAAAAATATTTGGTACATTTCCCATAGTAGTCCTGAGATTTACAGGAGTTTATGAAGTAATGAAGATACACTCTTCTAAAAATATGTCTTACATCATTGTCAGGTATGATTTGATGAGGTCTGTCTCTTTTCCACCCTCATTCTTCTTTTTTTATGAACCCAACATTTCATGGGATTATTAGCTTAATCAAACATAAGTGAATGTTGTCAGACATAATACATGTCAAACCAGGGGGAAATTAACTTGTCCTCTTTGTTTATATATCATTATCTGCCAAACATGACATTCAAATTTAAATTTTAAGGACTTTTTAATGGAGTTATGTTTGTTTTTCAATATTGTTTTACACTAATTGAAACTTTAGGAATCCATTACATATAGAAAATCCTGATATTGATAGAGGATATCTTGGATGCTGGAAACTCTATAACATTACTTTAAAGGATACCATCAATGTACACTTACTATTTTTTTCTTTCTAAAGATTGCCAAGGAAATCCCTGTTTATGTTAAAAAGTCTGATTACACACTTAGATGAATATTCTTCTTCGTTGTAAATTCCTTTACGTTTTATGGTATTAAAGTAACTTCAAATGGTCTCTTCTACAACAGCTCACATATATAGTCTAAGCTATAGCATATAGCCTGTAGGGAATAACTATTGGTACAAAATGAAGATCATTTTCCATGCATATTAGTTTTGACAAACTCCATTAAATTTGTACATGATAGAAATTGGTTCCAGGACTAAGAGGTTTTATGCTGCAATTTCACAAGAACATTTGTAAGCCCTGAGGAAATTCAATAGTTGTTTCCAAACTATTTCATTGAATATGAAGGAAAGAAAATATTTTTTAACTATAGGACATTATAGATATGAATATATGTGTTGCACATGAGTTAGTTGCATGTCTCATTCGTTTTTGACATTGCTTTATTAGATTTGTTATAAGTATCTGAATCTGACTTTGCATTCTTGTTTTAAAGTGAAATTTTCTAATCTTAAACTGGATTAATTTTGTTAATTTTAGTGTTGTTTGTTTTGTATTTTATGATACTCGTTTGTATTACATCAAAACATCAATTATCTACCTTGCTTGGTTTTTATGATAATAAACAGCATACAATAATTGTTATGCTGAAAGAAAATACTTTTTATTTTTATACCAGCTCTTTAGAATGGCAACTAAAGATAAAAAAAGGTGTCTACTAAAACTAGGAATGGATAATTGGCTTGACTTTTCAAACAAATATACTTCCTTTTTTAATGTTTTGTAGCATTATAAATGATCTTATGTCTGGTATACTGTAAATTCAGAAACTATTGTGTACATTTATTATTGTGGTTTTATCATTTTAGACAACATGGGGATATTTATTTTTGCCATACTGAGAAAAATTCTGTTTCATTCATATTAAAAAATCCAAAATGGGAGTTTAGATCATAAGGATTACAACCCTGTTGCATGTTTTGCAATAACAAAAACATTGCAATAATTTCGAACTTTACCATGTTACAGTAGTAGACTTTTCTTCCCATCTTATTAACATCCTTATAATCAATGAAATTTTACACCAACTGTGTAATGCATCAGTTCTGGAAAAGTTTTCCTGAGGGATGCTTTGGATATTTTATTTAGATTTACAATAACATCATAAAGTTATAACGACATGTACTATATCTTTGGTAATTTCATTTGTTTAATATGTTTTAATTAGTTTACATAACATTAAATAAAACAAAATTAAGAGATAATCGAACGACTAGATAGTTTCCTATGCATAGTAGATTGTATTCAGGATGCATTTGTACAGTATAAACATTTCACAAGTGTTGGTGAATCTAAGACTGACATAACTAAATCTCTATATGTATAAGATACACCCATGTCAGTGTTAACCCAATTGGCTGTACCTGATATTTACCAAGATATTGGGGTAAAGCAAAATGATAGAGTTCAGTAATTTAGGAGGGTTGACTTTCCAGTTTCACTTTTTTTATGGATGAGTATGAGAAAGACAGTATGTCAAATTACATTTCATAAAATCTTTTTGTAAACATAATAGTACTCCATAAAGTATTTTTAGTTCTATGTTTTAGTAACCTTGTTGATAAAGAGAAATGATGTCATTACTAATTATACTACACTGCATAGGTTTAATCAGCCTTTCTGTATGTTCTCCAAACAGTATGTCTAGTTCCATGTTATAGTGTATGCCTTGTTGATAAAGAGAAATGATGTCATTATTAATTATACTTGTAAAGACACAGAGATGTAAGAAATGTACACTACATAGGTTTTAATCAGCCTTTTCAGATGTAGAATTTCTACTGGATTGGAAACATGAATTCTAGCAATTATTTTAGACATCAAAAGTCAGGCTTAATAGGAAGAGAAGATGTTCCTAAGTCTGCCACTTTCATAAGTAATTATTATGAAGGTTAAACTGTGTGATCACAATATGTAACACTCACGTTCTCATAGAAATTCACATGCATCCAGTACTTTTGTATAGGTATCAGAGATTGAAACCTGTTACAACAAATCTTTACATTTTAAAGTTATATGAAAATGGGTATACTTTATTTGAACAATCTGAAAAAAATGAAAATTCCTCTGAATATGAATTATCCCTTTAAGAATACACCTCATGGCTATTTGTCCACCATTACTGTACATCATGAAGTTTACTGTAAAATTTTAACGATGTAATATTAACTATCTGATACCAAATGGAAAAGTGATTGTTGTAGGACATCAATAGTTTAAGAGACTCAGATTCTTAGTCCAAGAGATGCAGATTTGCCAATATTAATAAGGTCTATATTTTCTATATGTGGAAACAATACCAGAATTGACCTCAATAGTTCTTCACATGTAAAAAGATATTTTTGAATTAATGAAAAATTCTCACAACTGTTTGAAAGACTGTTTCCAGTGGAACAATATTAAAATAAGATAAGACCATGTTTTAGTTGTACATTGATCACTAAAAAGTAATGCATTAAGACAGCTCAAAACACCAACTTGAATATATTTTCACAAAAGGAGTACTTAACCCAATCTAAAATTCTACCATCATATGATTTGGAGCTATATTGCAATCTTCTTGTCTCTTTGTTTGTACCACCGCATTGTCCAACAATATTTGTGTCACACTTCTCTCAGGAACTACTGAACAGAAGGACGTCTTATTTGGTCAACAGCTTAACATTGATGATTTGGAATGTGTCTGTGCTTTTCAGATCTGTCAGACTACTACTTCCTGTTGGCCATTACTTTAGATTAGGAGTGGGGGGATACCACATATACATAGTTGTTGGAAGGGTTTGTTATATTTAGATTAGGAGTGGTGGTATACCACATATACAGAGTTGTTGGAAGGGTTTGTTATATTTAGATTAGGAGTGGGGGGGATACCACACATACAGAGTTGTTGGAAGGGTTTGTTATATTTAGATTAGGAGGGGGGATACCACATATACAGAGTTGTTGGAAGGGTTTGTTATATTTAGATT
This sequence comes from Mytilus edulis, assembly GCF_963676685.1. Lineage (NCBI taxonomy): Eukaryota > Metazoa > Mollusca > Bivalvia > Mytilida > Mytilidae > Mytilus > Mytilus edulis. The sequence continues at coordinate 98,860,349 of NC_092345.1, read as the reverse complement.
AGGAGGGGGGATACCACATATACAGAGTTGTTGGAAGGGTTTGTTATATTTAGATTAGGAGGGGGGATACCACATATACAGAGTTGTTGGAAGGGTTTGTTATATTTAGATTAGGAGGGGGGATACCACATATACAGAGTTGTTGGAAGGGTTTGTTATATTTAGATTAGGAGTGGTGGTATACCACATATACAAAGTTGTTGGAAGGGTTTGTTATATTTAGATTAGGAGGGGGGATACCACATATACAGAGTTGTTGGAAGGGTTTGTTATATTTAGATAAGGAGTGGTGGTATACCACATATACAGAGTTGTTGGAAGGGTTTGTTATATTTAGATTAGGAGTGGGGGGGATACCACACATACAGAGTTGTTGGAAGGGTTTGTTATATTTAGATTAGGATGGGGGATACCACATATACAGAGTTGTTGGAAGGGTTTGTTATATTTAGATTAGGATGGGGGATACCACATATACAGAGTTGTTGGAAGGGTTTGTTATATTTAGATTAGGAGGGGGGATACCACATATACAGAGTTGTTGGAAGGGTTTGTTATATTTAGATTAGGAGGGGGATACCACATATACAGAGTTGTTGGAAGGGTTTATTATATTTAGATTAGGAGTGGTGGTATACCACATATACAAAGTTGTTGGAAGGGTTTGTTATATTTAGATTAGGAGGGGGGATACCACACATACAGAGTTGTTGGAAGGGTTTGTTATATTTAGATTAGGAGTGGTGGTATACCACATATACAGAGTTGTTGGAAGGGTTTGTTATATTTAGATTAAGAGTGGGGGGGATACCACACATACAGAGTTGTTGGAAGGGTTTGTTATATTTAGATTAAGAGTGGGGGGGGGATACCACATATACAGAGTTGTTGGAATGGTTTGTTATATTAAGATTAGGAGTGGTGGTATACCACATATACAGAGTTGTTGGAAGGGTTTGTTATATGTTGAGAGTGTTTTAGTCCATCAACGTTGGACATCAAAGGTTACTATCTCCATGATAACATGCTACATAGTTAATAGGACAGTTTTTCTTAGCTATCAGACATATAAAGTCTAGGAAGCCCATTCTTAATAAACTCTTGTGGAGAGTTGTCTCATTGGCAATCATACCACATCTCTTTTTTATAACTCATTTCTAGGCCTTTTTTATATCCAAGAATGGTACTTTGATTTTTATAGCCTAAAAAGAAGTAGATACTCAAACCAGTAAGAAAGAAGGGACTATTGTTAATGGATTTATATTAAAATATCTACTGCAGAAGTTATTTACTGAAAACATGGTTTAAATAATCTAAAAGAAACAAGGGTTTTTATGTCTGCAATGAATAGTAAAATAAGTTTTTTTTTCTTTTTCTTTTTTTCCCCCTCTTTTATTAAAAGATATGATTGAATGCCTTACTTTATGGCAGTTTTCTGTTTGAAAGTTAAGTTGTAGATTACAAAATGAAGTGAAGTAATGTGTTTTTAATAAGCTGGTAGATTAATGTAGTTATGAATTGTTTTGACTAAGATCTATGAGCAGTAAAATTGAGCATGTCAAGAAATGAAGAAAAAAGTCAGATTTATTAATGGGATGGAACTAGAAATAAACATACACAATTTCTTTATCTTCTGATTTAGTTAACAGGGAGCACTTCTTTTATGTCAAGGCTGCTGCATGTTGTATTAAATGGTTGGAAGAAAACTTTGATGCATTATGTTAGCAAGATGAGATTACATTAAACAAGACTTCAAAATCTTCATGCATTAGTGTATTAGGATTAATAAAGATTTTTATAGACAGTTTTAACTTAATGATGATGTTTCAATGATTAGAGCTTTACTGCCAAAGATTTCTGACTACAGTTTTAATTTGATTATAGTTTTCCTTGTAGTTTTGATATGATGGCTTGGGGACATATAATTATGTGCAGCTGCTCAGTAATTAGTTTGTACATTTTGTTTATGTGAAAAAATGAGTTCTCCTGCACTATAAAATATGAATTTCCTGCTAACTGAGATAAACAAAATCCAATGAAGAGGATTTTTGTATTAGTACATGTTATAAAAGATGTCAGATATATTGGATACATATTATTGCTGTAAAAGAAGAGATATTCTGGTCCATTGAAATGACATAATTTGTAGTGTATGTAGTATGCAGTTGTCTGTCTTCCATGTTTACAATCCCCAACCAAGGATTTGTATACAAACGCCACTTCAATCAATATATACCATTTGGTCTCAGGTGAATAGTTGCCATGCCCCATCTTCTAATTTTACATCTATATTAGCTGTGAATTGATATATACTTAATTCAATTTGGCAAAATTGTTCTTAAAAATACACTACCTCTCTAGTTTGCTGAACTAAATTAAATGTTATGAAACATAATATACAGGTCAGGTTCAATTTAGATTTTGGTTTTACCATTTTCTGTTGAAGAGTTTCTGCAAGTAGGGGTCTATTAATCTTTGAATTCATGTTGAGCATACAAGTACCTGTTATCTTATTTATACACTACTACATTTTGTAAATTTCCTTCAATTGAATCATTTATAATAAGTTAAGATTAAAAAGCATATTATATTATTAACTTTACATGAATATGCTACAAAAACTTTCTTCATCAAAAGTCTAGTGACTGCAGAGTTTAATTAACATTTATAACAATATTAGCTTTTACATATTTAATACAAAAATTGATTAAATTAATCCTCACTATCAGAAGACTCAGAGGAATTCTTCAATTAACTAAATTGAGTCACTGCATGAAACCAAGAAAACTTTGTTTTTATGTGAAGACTTAAACATCACATGAAATACATCCAGGGCTTTGACAAAATCTAAAAATATTCATTTCATGCAGTGCAAAGTACTTTCTGCTATCCTGCTAATTCCCATGTCTGCAGGATACAGAGGAAATAAATTCTTCCACAAATCTGTTTACAGCTTTAGAAAGCGGTTAGTTTGATCCCCGTGGCTTAGTTTTACATCATGGTATAATTTCATTATCTTTCTTGTAAGTAGTAAGTATATTGAAAATATGAGGATCTTTGCAGGTTTCCTTAAATATTAAAGTAAATTGGCATGTCAAGAAAAAAATAAACAAAGAAGTTGTCAGAAAAGCAATGGTAGATTCACTTCCACTATTCTCTGTAGGTTGGTGTACATCCATTTTGTTTATATCAGTTCGTTATTCTTAATCTGATCTCATTGAAATTCTGTACAGTTTGTCATGGGCATTGCACATGCTGTGTCTCCCTGTACAGTTTGTCATTGGCATTGCATATATTGTGTCTCTCTGTACAGTTTGTCATTGGCATTGTAGCTATTGTGTCTGCCTGTACAGTTTGTCATGGGCATTGTAGATATCGGGTCTGCCTGTACGGTTTTTCATGGGCATTGTAGATATTGTGTCTGCCTTTACAGTTTGTCATGGGCATTGTACACATTGTGTCTTCCTGTACAGCTTGTCATGGGCATTGTAGATATTATGTCTCCCTGCACATTTTTCATGGGCATTGTACACATTGTGTCTCCCTGTACAGTTTTTCATGGGTATTGTACACATTGTGTCTCCCTGTACAGTTTTTCATGGGCATTGTACACATTGTGTATTCCTGTACAGTTTTTCATGGGCATTGTACACATTGTGTCTCCCTGTACAGCTTGTCATGGGCATTGTAGATATTATGTCTCCCTGTACAGTTTTTCATGGGCATTGTACACATTGTGTCTTCCTGTACAGTTTTTCATGGGCATTGTACACATTGTGTCTCCTTGTACAGCTTGTCATGGGCATTGTTGATATTATGTCTCCCTGTACAGTTTGTCATGGGCATTGTACACATTGTGTCTCCCTATATAGCTTGTCATGGGCATTGTAGATATTATGTCTCCCTGTACAGTTTGTCATGGACATTGTACACATTGTGTCTCTCTGTACATTTTTTTATGGGCATTGTACACATTGTGTTTTCCTGTACAGTTTTTCATGGGCATTGTTCACATTGTGTCTCCCTGTACAGCTTGTCATGGGCATTGTAGATATTATGTCTCCCTGTACAGTTTTTCATAGGTTTTGTACACATTGTGTCTCCCTGTACAGTTTTTCATGGACATTGTACACATTGTATCTCCCTGTACAGTTTTTCATGGGCATTGTACACATTGTGTCTCCCTGTACAGTTTTTCATGGGCATTGTACACATTGTGTCTCCCTGTACAGTTTTTCATGGGCATTGTACACATTGTGTCTCCCTGTACAGCTTGTCATGAACATTGCACATGTTGTGTCCCCATACAGTTTTTCATGGGCATTGACAATATGTATGTGTCTCCCTGTAAAGTGTATTTTGATGCTGTATGTACCAGTATTTTTTTCTAATGAATGAATCATAGAATGTAGCACTTTTTGGAATTTCACTGACTAACAACTACCAAAAAAGGGGTTACAAAAGAATATTTCAGCCAAGTATTTATTATTCTTTTAATTAAGCCATATGAATTTCATATATATGTTATTAATTCCAGGACTTTAAATGGAAGATGTACATGGAGATAGATGAAGATGAAGAAATAGAAGAATTCAATGCAGTGACATGTGTAAAAGATGTAACATTCTCATGTTCTAATGGAACCTCATATAAAATCTCACATGTAAGTATTCTCATGCATGTTCTATTTACATCATATAAAATCTCATACGTAAGTCAACTCATGTGTTAATGTAATATTCTCATGTTCTGATGGAACTTCATATACCATTGTGTTTTTCTTATGTTAATCATCATTATTTATATTTTAATTTAGAAGAGACTACATGCAGATTGTCATGTATCAACCAAGCACAAACTTAAATGTAATCCAAGTCATCTATATGTAGATAGGAAGCATGGCAGACAATATAAATCAGTATCAACTTCAATTAAAATTACAGACTGTGCTTTTTTTTATAAAGATTTAAATATAAGAGCCATTTATTCGGTGATGGTTAAGTCCTTGAGGGTTAAGTGACAGATCCATCCCATATATTTTCTTGTTATATACCAAACTGATCTTCAGGTTCGACAATACTTTGAATTTTTCAAAATGTTGAATGAACCTCAACATTGTTGTCACATTTCCCCCCCCCCCCCCCCCAATATTACTGAACAGAATGACTTCACATTTGGTCAGCAGATCAACAGTGATGAGATGTAACATGATTTTGGAATCTGTCTTGACACCTACTTCCTGTTTTCTAAAACTTTGAACTACAAGTGGGGTGTGCTTATAGGAGGACAAGACTGTAATCTTATTCAAATATATAATTCCACCAAGCTTGTGATAGAAACTTTTCTTATTATTTAGTGATAGATACTGGTTGATCATTTTATGTGTTGTGCTTTAACTGGTTGATCATTTTATGTGTTGTGCTTTAACTGGTTGATCATTTTATGTGTTGCGCTTTAACTGGTTGATCATTTTATGTGTTGCGCTTTAACTGGTTGATCATTTTATGTGTTGCGCTTTAACTGGTTGATTGAAAATGGCCAACAACAGTTTTTTGGGGAAAGTGTTTTAAAAATTTCATATTTATATTTTTTTCTCTTTTCTTTTCAGCCACCATTTATAATGGAGAAGTGGGTTACAGGCTCCCCACTAAACATGAATATAGATTGCCAAGTTAATTTTGAGGTACAGATTGCTTTTTTAAAACAAATTATAATTATTGTTTATTCAGTTATTTTTATTAAAACTATTTTTAAATTGATGAATATTACTGTAAATGTCACATAATCTTGTAAAAAATGTCAACATGCAAACGTAGATTTTATAATGTAAGTATCTGTTAGTGAGACAGACACCCAATGACACAACACAATACAAAACATCTACAGTCAAGGTCAACATGAAGACATCAATAGACAAGTGTCAAGCTGTAAAGTCTAGACCAGTTTTGAATCTATTTAACAAAGACCCCAAAGATATGATTTTTTTATGTTGGACAGGCACATGAGCATGAAAAAGGGTTCTATACCATTTTTATACGACTGCAAAAATTAAAACATTTTGGTCGTATATTGGTGTCAGCGACGTCCAAAGACGGATGGTTTCTGAATAATAACTTGAGTATAAGTAAATAGAAATCAATAAAATTTTAATACAAGGTTTATAACCACTAAAGGAAGTTTGGGATTGATTTTGGGGGTTATGATCCAAACTGTTTAGGAATTAGGGTCTAAAAAGGAACCCAAAATAAGCATGTTTGTAGTTTCCAGACAATAACTTGTGTTAAAGTGTATGAATCTCTCTGAAATTATACCATAAGTTTCCATACTACAAAGGGATGGTTATGACTGACTTTGGGGGCTATGGCTCAAACCAGCTAGGAATTGGGGGCAAAAAATTGGGAAAAACAAGGGTTTTTCTGGTTAAGGTGGCTCGGGACAATTCGACTGCGCATAATTTCACGCATGAATTACAAAATTATTTGTCGTTAATTTGATATAATTTTTTTAAATATTTTGATTGATTAGAAATGTTAAATCATTGTAGTTATGTGAATAATAGAATATTTTTGTTATTATCCGTATTTGTTAAAGGGTCAAAATGACATTTCACCCATTTTCACCCTTTTTCCCGCCAAAATTTGGGTTTTCAGGCAAAATATATTATTTTCCTTATCGGTGACCTATCTTTTTTATTTGCTCATTCTTTGAAGCTATATTTTAGCTTTTTATATTACAGTTTTGGACCATGTGTCATAGAACGTTTTTTTAATAATCCGATAAAAATATGTCAACACCTCTATTTTCCCTATCATTTCATTGAAAAATGGTCCCTTTTACATACCTGTTTAAAAGTAAAATTTTGAGCTTAAATGGTCCGTGACCTCCTATATTTTTCCTACCAATTTGATTCAATTTCTGTAAAGAATAAAATAACAAAAAATACGGCACTTCTGATAGAAACTTGGAATAGGCCCCGAGCCACCTTAAAGAACAATTATGACAATTTAAAAGCAGTGTAAGAGAGGTAATCCAAATCAATGTAAAGAACAATTTTTAATTACCTCCCTTACACTGCTTGTAAATTATGTATTACGAAATGATGATTGTCTTTCGTTATTAGATGTCAATTTATTTTTAGCAGTTACTATTTAAGAAATAATTCCTTCATGTCATGCTCTATGCTCATTTTAACATGGGTAGGCATTATATTTGTCGATATTTTACACTGAGCGTTAGCATGAAGGAATTATTTCGATTCTAATAGGACAAATACAATACTTTTATAAGGCGAAGCGTACGAAATTACCGTAAAAATGTTTGGCTGTTCCCGTTTCCTCCTGGAGGAGTCTGTGCATTGCATTTCATATTTGATAAGTTTAAAAGCTATGAGCAGGGTAAATATATGTTGTTTCATAAAAAAATGTAATAAAAGTTTATGTTAGCTGCTTAAATGTATATATTTTAAAGGATAACGATGGAAATAACGTTAATATAAACAGTAAGTTCGTGCGCATGTGTCAAACATATTTTGTGCTCATTAGAACACGGCTTTGTTTACAAAGCGTAATAAGGACGTCATATTAGAATTATTAATATTAATTTTAGCCAAGAATATGTATGTCATTTTATATTTTTAACTTTTATGGTGTAATTAAATGGGTAATTATGGTTGGAAACTCCATTATAGATTTGAATTGAGATACTGAGCATATCTTGATGGAAAGAATATTATTTTGAATAAGGAAAAGGAGGGAGATAAAAAAAAAATTGAGGGGGAGGGGGGCAATTTTTCTCATTTCAAATTTCAGAAATTAAAAGAGAATATTATTTTTGGGGTTAATATTCAACATCATAGTGTATTGCACATATGCAATAAAACGGGGTAAAACTATTTTTTAGGGGGAAGGGGGAGGTCAATTCGCAACATAGTGTATTGCACAAAAGCAAAAAATTGAATACAAATTGGCACTCATACCACATCTTCCTATATCCATATAACCAATTTGATTTCTTTGACTACAGTTATTCTGTGTCAGAAACCTATTATGTGACAAAAATTTAATTACAATCCAAATTCAGATCTGTGTCAAGCATAAATATTGTGTCCACTTTGGCCCTAACTTTATAGGGTTGGACATTTGCGGACGTATCCAGCTGTGCTCAGCGGAGCAATTTATTACAATAAATTAAACTTATGTTTGTTGAAGTCAAAAACTACATTCTCCTTCTATTGATTAAACACTTAGTGCTAGGAATCCATTTTAATTATTTATTTTATCTTTGTGTGTATTTCCAGAAATCTGTAAGGAAACCTAAAATGATACGATACCAACACACTCTGGATCCACAGGGAACCAGTTCTGGTCAACATGTTGTGACTCTTACCTTGCAACAATTAGAAGGAACAGAACTATTAGAAAGTAATACCTCACCAAGCCATAAAGTTGTACCGGTACATCAGAGTCAGAGCTCCCCTGATTTACAGGGTGTGTGGTCTCAAAGAAGTTTATTTCCAACTCAGACTTTACCTGAAAGCAAAGGTTAGTCAAAGTCAAAGTTCTACTGATTTATAAGGTGTATGACACAGAATAGTTTTCTTACATTTCGGACATTACCTGAGTAAAAAGATTTGAGTTTTACATCTGTTACAAAGAATATTTTTACAGATACTCCATTTATGTCTGTTTTTTGAGAAATGCCATGGGTCATCAAAAATATCTTTACCATACTTGAGGGGCGTAAAGGGGGGTATTTGCACGGAAGAATGCCAAATAAAATTGCCATTTCACAATGAACGAACATTTAAAAATTTCTTGCACGTTGATGTTTTTAACGATTTCACGAAACACACAGAATACCCAACCTTTTTCAAGGCTGCACGTGAAATAAAAATGGCAAAACATGTTGGACGAAAACAACCCTTTACCACCCTCATACATGTACTTGATTTATGTCTTTCAAGATATTGTTTTTTACCATGCTTAATTTAATAAGTCCCATGCAGAGAATGAGGAGGAAACTTATTGGTTTTAGGGTCAATATGTCAAAGTTCAAGTTCAAAGTAGCAATGAATAGACTGAAATTTGTGCAAAATAGCCAAACTTGGTTTTACAATGCCTTTCTAGCCCATTTTGCAGCAATGTAATTTAGTGATCTTCCTATTATCTTGATATAGTAAAATAAGGAAAGATCCGAGCTTTACAGAATAGGGAAAATAAATCACTTGCAAAAAGTTCATAGTTGGTTTACAGTTTGCTGCATTTCAATTAATTTTCTTTCTTGAAAATGTGCACTATGAAGTTTTAGTTGATTAGTGAGGGGACCTCAGTTTGTGTTTCATTGCCTATGAACATTTTATTTTAGCTGAAATCCTTTATATTTATGTTTACTTTCTGTTATAGGAACAGTTTCCAATTGGTCATCAGTAGTGACTGGTAGGAAATCCTCTAATGCAGACTTATTTTCTGTTCCAAATATTATATATCCTTCACCCAAGCCTATTCCTGGAACTCCTCACCAGTTATACCCGTCCCCAGGGTCTCCATCGCTCCAACGGTTTGCTTCCTCACCTCAGCAGAGTTCTCCAGGAATGATGTCATCAGGATCAGGATCAAGTTCCTTGTCCAGTCACAAATCTCCATGGTTCTCAACTAACCCCAAATCAACTAACCAAAAATCACGTAGGGCGTCAGGCTCTAGTGCTGAATCTGCTAGAAACGCTCCAACTCAGCCATCAGACAAGAAAGAACAGGGGAAACAGGGCTCATCAAAGAAAAGATTTCCATCAGGGGAACATCAGAAAGAGAGCAAGGTAACCTTTGCCCTTTCAGGGTCAGAATCGTCAGTTAATAGTGGCAGTGCAGAGTCAGGATTTAGTGAGAAACCTGAAAAACCAAAGGGGGCATCCTATGCTGATGTTTGTAACAAATGTTTGGAATCCATGGAAACGAAGCCACACAGTGAGTCACATAGAGGTAGAGGTCATCACTATAGTTACCAGACTAATCGAGGTCATCACCAAGTAACACATCAGCCACTCCCCTATAGAGGACCATATAGGGGTAACCAAAGACCTCAAAGTGCAGATGTATATAGGAGAGGTAATCAAGACTATCATCAGAATGAGAGTTACCGTGGTTATAGAGGTCGAGGTCAAAGTCAGAGGAGTGATAGAGGTTATAGAGGTAGAAACAGAGGTAATTTGAGAATAAATAGTGGGCCAAGGGATAGACGATTCAGATCAGGAAATGACTATCATAGAAGTTTCAGTGATCCAAAACCAGACATTGATAAAATGACAAATAGTTTAAGTTTAGATGACAGGGCAAGGACAAGTAGTGCTAATCTTAGACATTCTAGTGGACAACAAGATAATAGTAACAATGAAAGACATTTAAGACATTCTAGTGGACAAAGAGATACTAGTATAAATGAAAGACATATGAGACATTCTAGTGAACAACAAGATAATAGTATCAATCAAAGATATGCAAGACATTATGGTGCAAACCAAGACGACAGTGATAAACAAGAAAAGAGTTTTTAGTAAAACAAGAAAAGTAGTTCTTAGTAAAAATTATGATGTGGATGATTTTATTTGGTTATAAATTGATGAAGAACTCCTCTATTGGTGCAGCTCTAATTAAGTTTTTCCCTGTGAGATTTCTGTAGATGTAGCCAAATCAAGAAATCCAGTCTTCTCAGGACATATGCTTTACTAGGTGTAAATGGATTCTGTTGTGTACTATCTTTATCCCTTTAAGAGGCCACTTTAAGTTCAGTGACTGAAATATGTAAGTTATATATATATCATTTAATATCAAATTGTAAAACATTTTATGAAATCATTCATTAATTCAAATGCATTTTTTCCTTTCAAACTAAGCCAATATGTTACTGTACATCCATAAAAAAAAAAATGAAATAGATTTAGTTCTATATATATATTTTCAGGGTTCTCGTTAAGGATTTTTGAAGGCGAGTCCAGGGACTCGTTATTTTTGGCCATGGTGAGTCCAACAACAAGGAGAAGATATTGTATTGCAATATAATGTAATATTTAAGTCTCCATGGCCTAATAGAGCAATGAAATGACATTTAATTCAGATTACTTTTAAACTTTTGCTATAAAATGATGATATTGTGTTTAACTGTGTTTAGTTTATACAACATATTTCTATCTTGATGTATCTGTGGACTCACTAGTTTTGAAAATGATGAGTCCAGACAAATTTTGACCAGTCCAGGACTCATGGACTCGCCTTAGTGAGAATCCTGTATATTGATGAAATTTTAAACATGATCAAAATAATTATTACATATTTGTATGTGCCATTGAAATTTTTGTTTGAAACATATGGCCTCCACTTTGTCTGTCCCAATGAAACATGCCAAACAAAAGGTCTACAGTTGCTTTGAAGGGTAATAACTTCAAATTCCTAATTTTTATCTTGAATTAAAGTCAGTTCTTGCTGCTGCCCCATTTCCCATTTCATGTTCATGCTACTGGAATTGTCTCCAAATGGTAGAAACCAAACCATGAGTCAGGACCTTATGATATTGCTGTATTAAAGACCAAACAGCCTATTTATTTCTACCAGTGATTTTTCCTTAAAATTTTGTGTGAAGGTATTTCATGATTTGAAGAACAAAAAATGATGAAAAAAATTGGGGGTCACCGACTTAGTTTTGTCACTATAGCAACCTCAGTTTCGTGTTTTCCCGAATATTAACATAATATTTGCTTGTTATCTAAACTCTCAAAAAAATGCTTTATATCAAACCAACAAGTATAATTCTTTTTTCACGTTAAACAGTAGATTTGTATCTTTCAAATACAGGTTCAAGAGTTTAAGACTCATATTTATTTGATCTTTAAAAATATGATTTATTTCATTCCCGCCAAAAATTATGCGTAAAACTGAAAAACATTTCCAGTATTAAAAAATATCTACCAGTGATTTCTTCATAAAAATTTAAAGAAGGAAAGTGCCATATGTACTCTTCAAAATAAAGCAAGAAAAAGTGTATGTCACCGACCTTTCAAAAAAGATATGAGTAATTTTTATGTTCTTTTCTCGTTCGTTTTGAAGAAAAGAGTTGTCTTTCTTCAGAACAATGCATCTGACGTCATAGTACGAACTTTCCTTGCTGGCGCACTATTTGAAAAAAAGAAATCGCAAATTGGACGCCGTTTGAAACCCACATTTAAATTTCCAAGAATAACAACTATATTCACCTACTTTATTATCCGGTAATACTAGAAATTAAGCATGTATCAGTTTCAGATCTTTATGATTTTGTTGCCGCACAATATAAACCTTCAAAAACACCATCCACCGGAATGGAAAATTGTTTGAAATAACCTTTCACGCCACTTTTGTATTGAAAGTCTGTTTTTGTCCTCTGTCCCACATAAGCAAAATTATTGAAATTAAAAAGAAATAAAAGATGGCACTGGTTGACTTACAGAGTATTTGAATATACCAGACTAGATGTGCTTGTTTCTTTTTCGCGTCAATTTCAGAAGTTTGCCGTAAAGAACTCATTCGGTACTGTTGAAAGACGGACATACAAAAGCATGGACGGAGTTCTTTATACCATTATTTTTCCCGACTAAGACGAACGTTTAGAAATTATTGCATCGAGTTTGTGAATTCATTATTTTTGAATATTTTTAAGATATAAGGAAATTAAAATTATAGGTATAATATATCAATGAAAGTTTTGATTCTAAAACGTTATACATCTATCTTAAAATACAATCATTTTATTACTACCTTACGTGTTTTCAATAAACGAGACAGTAAATATAAAATACAAAAAGTTTTTGATTCAAAAATTAATATTTAGAAATAATTTTCCGTTGAAAACTACAAAGTAAGATTTCTCCAACAGGATAAAATATAATAAATCTAAATTGCTCATTTTGGAAATTAAAACAAAGAAAAGGTTGTTGCCGGCATTGAAAATCGAAATTTGTTTTCAATCTTTCCGGTCACAGTTGTAGCTAAATGAAAGGGAGCGATTTTATGTAAGATATTATTCTTGGAGCAATTGTTTTGTCATATTAAGTTAAATTTACAACAATTTAATTTTAAACACCAAAAATTTTGATTTTAATTCACATTCGCTGAGTATTAGTTTTATTAATATTTTTTGCCTTACAGATAATTTTCTAATGCATGTAGGGTAAAACTGTTCCTTGCTTTGTTTGTATTAATGTTTACTCAAGCTCTGTAATTAAGATTGACATCTTTATATATAGGTATGTAAACCTGTATATATGCTATTTAATTGAATTGGGCGTTATCAAAATATACTTATACAAAATATACAAACAAAGCAAGCAGGCAAACCAAAGTGTTGATCTACATACAGTAGGAAATTAGCTGTAAGTTTCAGTGAGATTAGACGATATGTTAATCATTTCTCCTTAGGACAATTTGAAATGAAACAAATGACAAACAAAAATAATTCTTTGTCATCATTTTATTTTTACGATAAGATTTTGTCACATAAGCAGTATAAATAAATTTTAACTTCATTGCAAGATCGGACATTATTTTACGAGAATCATCCAGATTTTAGTTACATGCACATGTTGCCAGTATGTCAAAACTTTGCGGAATAATTGATTATCGGCCTAACCTTGTGAATACTCATTTTTTGAATTTTTTGAAAAATTGACACTAAAATTAGAGGGATCATTGTATAAGGAACATGTATACTAAGTTTTAAGTTGATAGGACTTCAACTTCGTCAAAAACTTACTACCTCGACCAAAAACTGTAACCAAAAACTTTAACCTGAAGCGGGACAGACGAACGAACGGACACACTGACCAGAAAACATAATGCCCATAAATCGGGCATCAAAATAACTTTCACCTAATCTGTACACAATCGGCAAGTGAAGAAGAAAAAAATGAAATGCAGATCGACGCAAATATAAGACTAAATCTACGCATGTGAAAGAATAAAAAAAAATGAAATGCAGAACGGCGCAAATGCAAAAAGTCGAGATCAAAATTTATATTTTATAATTTTTATTAGAACGAAGGTTAAATATAGTGTAGTATCTTATTGCGTCCATTTGTGTTAAATTTCCACAGGATATAAAAGTAGCGCGACACATAATAGTTTCTATTTTCTTGGGAGACGTAGCGTACCTACGTAGCGTACACCATGTTGGAATCCGTGAAAAACGCGAAATAGGACGTTATAATTTGACGTTTTTTCATTGCTAGAAACAACGTCATAGAGCTTTTATGTCACTACCAAGATGCGTTAGTTGATGCGCATAAACAATAGGCTGTTTGGTCTTTAAGTTTGATTATCACTTATCACATCTACTGTTTTAGACTGATTCCCTGTATATTGTCTGGACATGGTACAATTGATTGTTTTTAAATGATAAATTGTTTTGTTTTGAGATCTCAAAGGCTTTATCCTTAAGGAGGCTTGCGGGTATAAATCATTAATTATTTTTGTAATATAGGATTTCGCTATATTTTTTTTATATATGGACTTTCATATACTCAATAGAAAAATGAAATAAAAAAAGGGGCCACCGTTCATTTAAGCTCACAATCTGCCTCCGAAAGAAGCATACGTTTTTGTTAATGTCCTTTTTTTCTGTTTAACAAATAGGAGAAATAGAGGTAATATTGAAATAAAAAAAGAACTAAATTACAGAAAACTCTTAAATTTTACAATTATTTAGTTTATGTACAGCTTATTTTAAAACAATAATAAAAAATATAGGTCACCGATGAGTTAAAAAAGATATTTCAATTTTAATGCCAAAAAATGGCATTTTTGCACCAAAGGGAGATAATTTGGAGCTTTTTCAATGATATCAACATTTTAAAAGTCATCTGGGGCCAAACCGAATCGATTTTTTTAGTTGATTTTTGTACCATATAATAAAGTTATAACTAATAGTGTAATAAATAAAATTTGTAATGAAAAAACAAAGGTTTATTTTTTTGCTAAAATTTTTGTACCTGCAATCCTCCTTAATTGGGTTTCTGTCAGAATGTGGCATGGAGAGCACCTGTTGCCTTTACCAATAGATTATAGTTCACTAATTTACCATGCTACAGAAACTGTTCAATTTAAACGTATTAATTTTCCTAAAGTTTCCCACTTCTGTATGCAAATAGATAATATGCTGGGTCTAAAGAGGAAGTAATTTGAATAAGAAATATTAAACCCTTGATTTGACAATCATTATATATAATTAATGGAAAATAATCATTTGTCACAAAGATTAGAAAACTTATTCCACTGGATGAAGAATTGATATGAAAAGCTGTAATTATTGATTGAATAATTAAAACCCTGAATTTTGACAATCCTTTAACTCCTGAGATCACTTGTCAGATAAGTTTTGTCACCACAATCACTTTTTGACAAATTAATCAGTTTTTGTAATGATTTGTATAATTATTTGTGTTCAGCGTAGAGGCTTTTACAGGGGTATTATGGATATTTAAGGAAACAATTTTAAGAAATATACTAGTAAAAAAAAAACTTAGCTTGTTCTTTAAAATTCCATTTATTATAATTGTATTAGTTTTTTATTATGTTAAATTGAATTACAACATATTAAAATACATCAACATTAATATGTGAATATTTTGTGAGTTAGAATTAAAAGGTGTAATTTCAAAGTAATAAATAATGATTTTATTCTCCATTTCTTAACAATCAAATTAGGTTTTCCACTAATTTTGTGACTATTTTCCCTTTGGACCTCCTTTCATTCCACTTAAGTGATAGAATAACAAAAAGATTATGGTGCACTGATAACATTTGTGTTTTATTCCTAATAATTACACAGGAAACAAACCTGCTTGGAGACATGGTGTCTTTTACTTCATTTGATTACAGACATGTTCAGTGGTTCTGAAAGATGCACTGATAATTCCACAGGAAGATAATTTATTGAATCATAATTTTATGAAATTGACAGACTTTTAAAATTTTCTTTCAAAAGACTTTGTAAGAGCTGTATTCCCTTTTAAGATCTATGATAAAGACACATAGAATTATATATTTCTTTGTTAAAACAATTTTTTTACCATCTGATTTTTTTTTACAAACAATGTTCAGAAGCATATCCAGAAATGGCATTTACATATACCTTATATCTACTTGTCAACGTAACTATTATTTAATTCGCATAACTGAAGTTCTCAATGAAATGTTGTTATAAACAATTCTATGAGTATGATATTTGACTGTTCCTGTTGGAACAAATATTACATATCCTTTATTCTGTAAGGAAAAAATACTGTAATATTTGTTCTAGTGGAAAAAATACTACAGAATATGTCATGAAATCCCGAGTTAATTAGCAGGAAATTTTACTTTGGCTATCCTGTTTTACTTTTAATTTTTTTAGGGGGTGGGGGAGGGTATGGTGGGAATGGTGTTTCCTGGTCGTCTTATATGAAATATGATTATTAACCAACTCTAGTAAATTTTTGTTGTTGTGAGGAGTGTGAGATATATTGTTGTTGCTGTCTTCTTCACAAATTACTGTACTAATTGTTATGATTTTGGATGTTTATTTTATCTGTTGATTATTTTTAATTTGTATATGGAATATATATATTTGTGAAGATTATTTTTGAAGATGATATTTTATATATGTATACATTATTTTAAATCTAGTCTTTATATGGCATTCTGGATATTATGTATCTTTATTTTGTTTTATATACATTTCAGGGCTATAAAAAGGGTATTTAAATTATGAACCTGCTACTAAGTGGTAGGGCATATAGTGTACCCCTGTCTGTTCTTCTAAAATCAAATAATGTTTTTGAAAATAACATTAAAACTACCTCTCATTTTATTTTTATTTCTAAGCTTTCATATAAATTTCAGAGAAATGTACATATAGCAAAAGGCAGCAGACAAATGAGTGGGGGAGGGGGGACAGGCGCTCCAGTTATGCTTCAGTGATTCCCTATATAATCAATTAAATTTTTCCCATGAAAGGTAAGGGCCTGGCCCCCTGGATCCGCCTAGTCATTCCAACAATCAGTACTTCAGATATTTAGTTAAATTTCATGTAGTCTACATATTGTGATAACCAGGATCACTGATGTTTGGTGAATTAAACTAGTCATTATATAATTTAACATGAATAAAAAAAAATTATGGTTATCACTGTCTTAATCAACAAGAATTTTCAGTTTTCCTGCCTAGTGTTTGTAGTTCTCTTCAGATTCCATGGCTTCTTCGGACTACAAAAACTGACCATGATTTAACCAAGGGTGCTAGAAGTACCTTTAAACTCAAACAAACCAACCAACATTTAATGGTGGTTTTTTTTGTTATACTCAAATCACCTGTATTAATATCCATTTGACGCCATTTGTACATGTATATGTTTTTTAAAAAGGCATTCAAGTTTGTTTCAATTTAAGACAATGTAAGGTTCAGAATAATGCTATTGACCATGTTGACTACTTAAAAGATATGTACTTTCAGAAAACCATGTCACATGTGGGATTTTTTTGAAAATGAGAATTAAAAGTTAAAAGACTTCTATGTTCTTTCTAATGCCGATTGAAATAAATCTGATATACAAAAACAGCACAGAAAATCTAGCCATAGACTTTCATGACGTTGGTGTCCTGTTTTGATGAAAATATTCATAATGTGACTGCAGTGAGACATCAAAAATTGTCTTGTACAATTGTTTAAGACATGTGTAATTACTAGCAGAGGAATAAACCAGTGAACTATATTGTCCTTAGCACAGCTTGAAAAAAGTAAACATTACGGAACAGGATCTGTGTTGATACAATAAAACACAATGTAATGGAAGAAAGATGGAAGATATTTGTGGAGGTAAAATGAAGTATTTAAAAAAAAAGCATTGAATAAGAAATAGCATATGCAAATCAACACAATTATACCTTTTTTCGTCCAGTGACTGTTTTATGCATATCAACACAATTATACCTTTTTTCGTCCAGTGACTGTTTTTATGCATATCAACACAATTTTACCTTTTTTCGTCCAGTGACTGTTTTTATGCATATCAACCAATTATACCTTTTTTCGTCCAGTGACTGTTTTTATGCATAAAACATCAAATGAGTGGTGGGACATTTTTTTTTATATCAGATAATTGTATTTTAAAATTATAAAGTAATAATTGATAGTTTGAGAGTTTCCTGTGAGAAAGGGAAACCACAGTACAACTTTATTATGAAAGTTCTCTTAGTTTTATTTACAATAATCAGATTGTTTTATTTTCCATGAAGGACAATAATTCACTTTTGTGGGGGATAACTTAATAGATTTTAAAAAGTCAAATCAATTTAAAATCCTAAATTTAAAGATGTTAATTGAATGATAAACTTTTAAACTTTCAAAAAGCTTTTTATAAGGAATTTCATTAGAGGATTATAAAAGCAATTTATCTTCAAGTGAATAAAAACTATATCTTCCAAAACAAAAAAGGTTTCAACAAATAAAATTAACTAAAAGCTTGAAATGACTGATAAAAGGAAGTGATATGGAAATTATAAATTAGCAAATGTTTAAGAAATCCCACTTACATTACTTTGATAAGTTTGAAATCAATTTAAGCCAGTGATTAAATGGAATAAGTTACTTCAAATACATTAAGTGATTGTTGTCAGATCTTTGATGTTGGTACAAATTGTCCTTAGATTTGATTGAAATAGAAAATTTATAGCATTTGTTTAGCCAGCATGGTGTAAAGGAAAGATTTTAGGTTAATGCTTTCAGTTGTTAATGCATAGAAGTATTATACAGATAACTTGATAGTTAATACCATATAATTTTTAAGTAACACCAAACGTAAAGAAAACTATCCTCTGATGTATTGTAAAACTGACAGATATTACACTTGTGGTTTCACCACTTGTAAATGCTGATGAAATAGATGCAACAGAAAACAAGGTTTTGGGGTAGTATTCTCACAGTTTCAATATTTGATGATGCCACATCTTCTCTATTGACACTTTTCAATGTTTGATGATGCAACATTGTCTGTATTGACACATTTCAATGTTTGATGATGCCACATCTTCTGTTTTGACACATTTTAATGTTTGATGGTGCCACATCTTCTGTATTGACACTTTTCAATATTTGATGATGCCATATTGTCTGTATTGACACATTTCAATGTTTGATGATGCCACATCTTCTGTTTTGACACATTTCAATGTTTGATGATGCCACATCTTCTGTTTTGACACTTTTCAATGTTTGATGATGCCACATCTTCTGTATTGACACTTTTCAATGTTTGATGATGCCACATCTTCTGTATTGACACATTTCAATGTTTGATGATGCCACATCGTCTGTATTGACACATTTCAATGTTTGATGATGCCACATCTTCTGTATTGACACATTTCAATGTTTGATGATGCCACACCTATGATTGTAAAGGAGCTGGATGTTCTATTTGCTAGTCTATGTATCTGTTTTGGTTTCAGGTTGTTTGAGATCACATCTATGTGAACATTGGTACACAAGTTTATTTTGAAGTGAACTGTATACTATAGATGCCAAATTAGGGTTTAACTATACTTGGTGTATGGAATAATGTGTATAAATCCGTCTAGTATGGTGAATCTGACCTTGAACTCATTCATAGTTCATTTATCAATGTTAAGATTTCGTAGTTTGGCAATTCTCTATGATACTTTAAGCAATAGGTCAGCCATATTTGGTGTGAAAAATGATTATAACGTGGGCATGTTCATGTTACTTTGACCTCATCTATGGTTCATTTGTGAACATTAAGTTTTCGTAGTAATGCCAGATTGTTTGATATTCTGAGCAATATGTCGCCATAAATTGTTATAATACATTTACCAAAAGATTGAACGGTCCAAACCTAACTATAGTTTAGACATAAGAAGTAACATCCGTCTGGCATTATAATCACCCAAATTGGAGAGTCAATATGTCCACACATGTGGTGGTAAATCACCTATCTTGGAGAAACTGTATTTCACTCATATGGTGATTAATCATTTAACTTGGAGTAAACTGTGTCTTACACATGAGGTGATAAATCACCTAACTTTGAGAAAACTCTATGTCCCACACATATGGTGATAAATGACCTAACATAGAGACACTGGATGTCCCACACATATAGTGATAAATCATCTAACTTGGAATAAACTCTATGTCCCACACATATGGTGATAAATGACCTAACATAGAGACACTTAATGTCCCACACATATAGTGATAAATCACCTTACTTGGAATAAACTCTATGTCCCACACATATAGTGATAAATGACCTAAAAAAGAGACACTAAATGTCCCACACATATGGTGATTAATCACCTAACTTGGAGTAAACTCTATGTCCTACACATATGGTTACAAATGACCTAAAAAAGAGACACTAAATGTCCCACACATGGTTATAAATGACCTAACATAGAGACACTAAATGTCCCACACATATGGTGACTAATCATTTAACTTGGGAGTCTTACAAATGGGGTGATGAATTACCTAACTATGAGAAAATGTATTTCACTCATATGGTGATTAATCACCTAATTTGGAGAAATTGTAGTTCACTCATTTGTTGACTTATGACCTAACTTGGAGTAAACTCTATGTCCCAAACTTGTGGTGATAAATAAAAAAAACTTGGAGTAAACTCTATGTCCCAAACTTGTGGTGATAAATAAAAAAAACTTGGAGAAATTGTATTTCACTCATATGGTGATTAATCACCTAATTTGGAGAAATTGTAGATCACTTATTTGGTAACAATCATTTAAATTGTAGAAAATGTAGTTCACTCATATGGTGTGATTAATCACCTAACTTCGAGTAAACCTTATGTCCCATACATGTGGTGATAAATCAACTTACTTTAGAGAAATTGTATTTCACTTAAATGGTGATCAATCACCTATCTTGGAGACACTTTATTTCACTCATATGGTGATTAATCACTTAACTTGGACAAACTGTATTTCACTTATATGGTGATAAATCACCTCACTTGGAGTAAACTCTAGGTCCCACATATGTGGTGATAAATTACCTAACATAGAGACACTGAATGTCCCACACATATGGTGATTAATCACCTAACTTGGAGCAAACTCTATGTCCTACACATATGGTGATCAATCACCTTATTTATGTGGTGATTTTTAACATAAATCGGCAAAACTTTATGTCACGCACATAATGTGGTTAATCACATAACTATGGAGACACTATATGTCTTACATATATAGTGATTAATCATCTCACTTGGAGTGATTCTAAGTCCCACACATATTGTTAAATCACATAACTTGGAGAAAGGCTGTCACACAAACATGATGATTAATTACATAACTTGCAGAAACTTTGTCACACACATATGGTGACTAATCACTTAACTTTGAGAAACTCTATGTATCGCACAAATGGTGATTAATGGCCTCACTTGGATAAACATTCTGTCGCCAACATATGGTTATTAATCAGCTTACTTGGAGAAACTCTATATCCCATACAAACTGAGATTATCAACTTACTTGGAAAAACTCTATGTTCCACATTTGGGTGATCATCATGAAACGTATGTCACACACATATGGTATTAACTTGAAGACATCATAATTATGTCCCATACAAATGGTTATTAATCACCTTTCTTTGAGAAACTGCATGTCATACATATATGTTGATTTATCATCTAAAACGTGGAGAAATAAAATTGAGAATTGAATGGGGAATGTGTCAAACAGACAACAAGTCGACCAAAGGACAGAAAACAACTAAAGGCCACCACTGAGTTTTCAACACAGCGAGAAAATCTCGCACCTAGGCGGGATTCAGCTTCCAACTATGTCATTCACATATGACGAGGTATCACTTTTCTTAAAGCAACAGGTGTTTGGTGGTTACTTAACATGGAGAAATTCTATAATAATGATATCTTGTGACGATTAATCTTTGCATTTTATTTGTTGTCATTTAGCGTTGATTCCCTTACGTTACCCATGCGACTGTTTTGAAGCTGTCACGATCGTCACTCCCTCCCACGAATACCAAACGATCATCCCCTTGCAATTTAGAAGATGTAAATAAAATGGTCAGACTCTAGCTCTAAAATACCAATACTCGACATTCTGATAAAGCGTACATGGTTAACGTCCTTTACTTTAACATATTATCACAAGATAAAGATTGATTTTCCTCAGATTTCCTGGGAAAATATAACATGGAGTTGTGCAAATATATCATTCTCCATTATCGATGATAAATGAAAAAGACTACAACAAAATTTATGTTCTATCGTCACAGCAATCTGTCAATGTTAAACCGACTAAACTAACAAGATTCTAACAAGTCAAATGTTATCCGATATTTTGTTGTCTTACTAAACTCTCAGCATTTAATATATCCTTGGGTTTGAAACTTTCAATTAGGAGACTAAACATACTATACAGAGGATTTATGAAACGAAAACACAATGATTCCAATCCGACATGATATGTCTGTGTTGCGATATCTTGTGATTTTGTCTCTTTTTTTATATAACTTTTGCATTTGGTTAGGTCCCTTCTATAAGGATTTCTCAGTGAAACTATCTATGCTGGTACATTCATTATGAGGGTAGTATTGCAGGATTTGTTTATCCCATCAGGTAATGTTTTTACCTCACGCAAACATGCTGATAAAAACACGTGTTGAGACGTTCTCATATTGCGTAATGGTCTTTCATTCAAGTTCGTTTTGTGACATTTTGTACGGGAAACATATTAAAACATTCTGTTTTATCAATCTAGTTAATGATTTCAACATTGACAGGTTACGGAATTGGCTTGCATTCTAATTAACAATTTCTAATGTAAAATAAAGCAACTCGAATGACTATGACATTTGTAGACAGAAACTGGCTATGGAATGCAAAATAAAAGTCAGTAGATGACATTCTATCGCTTTTTCTATGAATACAATAACCAGAAAATGTAACCTTTTTCTTTATGACAACTGGATACTTTACAATTGTCTAAATGAGGATGTTGAAGGAAAGTCTTAATTTATACATGCGACACGATGACAGACACAGATTCAATGAAAACAAAGTAAATAGAAAGCGTGTGTATTATATTTTTTGACACTATCTGTCAGTTGCAAAAATAGCAACATACTTTTATTCGACATGTTATATACTAATGGTATACTTAATATTCTTTCAATATGTCCTACTACGTTGCTACTAATTAACATGTTTTGTACGTATTAAACTTGTATCTCGTTCATATCATATATATGTTCCTTACTGACACCTTTCATTCTCCCAGACACTCCTCGTTCTTACATATACCCCACATGTATATATCGAGTCGATGCCATCCCAAATATTTATTGCTGTCACCTTTACTTCTTGTTGATACCACATGGGTTGCTATCTAACATATCTGAGCGTTTTCCTGATATCCAACATATTTTTTTATACGGAAATTACGTTTTTATTGATATTCTATATTCCTATTACTAGCACAAAGTTCTACCTGATAATGAAGGTGTTTAATACGAAAATGTCTGACATAGAGGACCTCACTGTTATCCAATATTCTTTTAACTGACACCACGTTCTTTCTAATAAAACGAATGTGTTTCATATGAAGATTTCTGACATCGCAGATCTTACTGATATTCAATATGTTTTTAAAATACTGACACCGATAACGAGTATGTTCCATACATAAATGACTAATACCCAGATGTATATGACTGATAAATGATACCAGTATGAGTATAACTGATTACTCAATACTGATACCCTGATGTACATGACTAATAAATGATACCAGCATGAGTATAACTGATTACTATACCCATATGTGTATTACTGATTACTAATACCAAGATGTATATTACTGAGTACTAATACCCCGATTTATATAACTAATAACTGATACCCAGATCCGATTACTAATTACTGATACACCGATGTGTATTAATGATAACTGATACCCTGATGTACATGATTGATTACTGATAGCAGCATGTGTATCACTGATTACCGATAGCCAGATGTACACTAATAATTACTGATACTCAGATGTACATTACTGATTACTGATACTCAGATGTACATTACTGATTACTGATACTCAGATGTACATTACTGATTACTGATACTCAGATGTGTATGACTAAAAACTGATAACATAAGGTGTATCACTTAGACGTGTAATACTGATTAATGATACACTGAATAGTATTACTGATTACTTATACCCAGGTCCGATTACTGATATTCAGATGTGTATTATTAATATTCAGATAGGTATAACTAATATTCAAATATGTATTACTGATTACTGATAACCAGATGTGTATTACTGATAACTGATTCCCCATTTGTATAACTAATTACGGATAGCACGATGTGCATTATTGATTACTGATAACCTGATGTGTATAACTGATTAATGATAGATACCCCCATATCTATAACTTATTACTGATAACCTGATGTGTATAACTGATAACTGACACCCCCATATCTATAACTTATTACTGATAACCTAAAGTGTATTTCTGATTACTGATACCCCTATATGTGTAACTTATTACTGATACCAAGATGTTTATAACTGATAACTGATACTACGATCTTAATTACTGATTACTGATACCGAGATGTGTATAACTGATTACTGATACCCTGAAGTGTATTACTGATAACTGATTTCCAGATGTAAATTACTAATTATTAAAGTACTTATATCCAGATGTATAAAACTGATTACTTATACCCCGATATGTATAACTCATAACTGATACCCTGATGTGTATTACTGATTACTAATACCAAGATGTGTATTACTGATTACTGATACCAAGCTGTATATTACTGATAAGTTGATAACTGATACCCCGATGTGCATTGCTGATTACTGATACTACGATGTGTATTACTGATTACTGATACCAAGCTGTATATTACTGATAACTGATACCCCGATGTGCATTGCTGATTTATGATACCACGGTGTGTATTACTGATTACTTATACCCCCATATGTGTAACTTTATCTGATACCAATATGTTTATAACTGATAACTGATACTACGATCTGTATTACTGATTACTGATACCAAGATGTGTATAACTGATTACTGATACTACGATGTGTGTTACTGATAACTGATTTCCGATGTAAATAACTTATTACTAAAGTACTTATATCTAGATATATATAACTAATTACTGATACCCCGATATGTATAACTGATTACTGATACCCTGATGTGTATAAATGATTACTAGTACCCCGATATGTATAACTGATAACTGATACCCTGATGTGTATTATTGATTACTAATACCAAGATGTGTATTACTGATTACTGAAACCAAGCTGTATATAACTGATATCCAGATATGTATTACTGATTACCGATACCCAGATATATATAACTGATAACTGATACCCTGATGTGTATTATTGATTACTAATACCAAGATGTGTATTACTGATTACTGAAACCAAGCTGTATATAACTGATATCCAGATATGTATTACTGATTACCGATACCCAGATATGTATAACTGATACCCCGATGTTTATTACTGATTACTGATACCAAGATGTACATCACTGATAACTGGTTCCACGATATGTATTACTAAAACTGATACCAAGATGTGTATTACTGAAAACTGATACCCTGATGTGTATAACTGATTACTGATACCCTGATGTGTAAAACTGATTACTGATATCCCGATATGTAAAACTGATTTCTGATACCCCGATATATATATTACTGATTACTGATACCTAGCTGTGTATTACTGATTACTGATACCAAGCTGTACATTACTGATTACTGATACCTAGCTGTACATTACTGATTGCCTGATGCATATTGATTATTAATGATACTTAGTGGTATAAAATATATAACTGAACCCAGCTGTATCAGAGACTGATTGAGAGGATTTTTTCAGGGGGCCTGCCCCCCCCCCCCCCTTTTGTGGGAAAATAATTGGTTTAATTATAAAGGTAAGCACTGAAGCATGACTGGAGCGGGACCCTCTTAGACAGCCAGTGGGCCCCAACTTATGAAAATTTCTGGATCCGCCACTGTGCATATCATTTATTAATGATATTTGAATATATATTTTAACACACCCCATATGTCTATATTACACAACAAGTTTATTACTTCTAATGTCGAGAGTGGATACACGAACTCATACAAAAATAGATATTTAAAATTCATGAATAATTCATAATACAAATATGTTGATTAAACCGAATTGTCTTGCTTTAAACAGATGAATGTTGTTCATCACCCTGACCTGATACAAAATTAACTTATTTTAAGAAAAAGACATCTATTTTTTTTCATTATCTAGTTTTTTTATGATGTCACATTTTCATGCAAAACGTGCGTTAATCTCAATTGGACATTTTCAATTCATTTACCTATTAACAATAAGATATAATATGTTTGCCAATGCATAACATTTGCATCAAAGATTTAAAGGGGACAACTCTCTCAGCTGTTTGTTCTATCCACGGTATAGCCATATTTATATTTCTATCGTCGGGTATAGAATCTACCTATCAACATACCGAATCTCAGATCTGTTAGTACAGTATAACACTTTCAGTCACTTTTGTATTATATTTCACGTTCGGCCTTCAAACTACTGCTCCGAACAATTCGAAATCTGATTGGGATTTCCTTTTGATTTTATCATGTTTAACGATTTTTTCTAATGTAGTTTTCGTTGAATACATCTTAAGAGTCCTTTATTCGGTTTTGGTCAGAGTTTATTTGTTCTTTAAAAGATAAAAACAAACAGTGTTTGATGTCACAGACAATAGTAGTTAAGATGTGTAAACTAACACTTATGAATCGTCATATACAACAAAGAACATTAACCGTTGCTGATATCTATCATTATCCTCTAATTTTCGACTTTTGGTCATAAGTTCGAAAAAAGATCGTAAATTTAAACTGCTTTCCTGTGGAACGAGTTATATGATTAAACTGATCCATGAAAAGGTAAAATAACAACAACAAAAAATAATTCTGAGGAAAATTCTAAACGGAAAGTCCCAAAGCAAATGGCAAAATCAAAAGCTGAAACACATCAAACGAATGAATAACAACTTTCATATTACTGACTTGGTACAGACATTTTCTTGTGTATAAAATTGTGGATTGAACCTGATTTTATAGCTAGCTAAACCTTGGCATAAAATTCCATTATATTGAAACGATGTGTGAACAAAACAAACAGACATAAAAGGTAAAAATATCAAAAATAGGGATACATCAGCTTTGTTTAATATTTTTACATACTAAATATCTTTTAATTATACCATTTACGATCAATATATTAATGGGTTGCTGTCATATTGTTGTAAACCACACTCCTTCCGTTATTCATATATATCCAATTGTATCCATATGGAGATTTCTTTGTTTTCCTGTTAATATGTCGCTGTGTTGTGTTAATTAGTTACTAGTATAGTTCATGATGCCATATTTTACACGCACAAAATAGAAGGCATTTATAGCCATAGTTTACACAGTGCAAAAACGGTTAATTTTATGCTATTCGCTTCATACTGTTTACGTTACGCTAATTGCTACATATATAGCAACCTAAATGGTAGTTCTCAAAATGTCAATTTATATATTTTGGTATAGAAGTATAACCTTGATACTACTTTTGTAATACTCGACACGGGACATTATACATTAAGTAAAGATATCAATTTTATTTTGTTTTTCTTGAAAGTTTTGACGATTAAATACTCAGGATAAGCAGATCTTGCCTTCTCTGGTGGCAACTGTCGTGTTGCTTATTGCAATTTTACGACAATCTACTTGCGTGTGGCTTGCTATGCTAAATGTTTCGTATCATACCCTAGGTGTACTTAGAATGTGACTCATACTTTGTAAGATTGTTCGTAGATCCTCTAGTGTCAGCCGTTATGTGACTTACGGTTAGTCAAGTTGTTGTCACCCGTCATGTGACTTAATATCCTAAGTAAAATTGTTCGTAGATCCGCTAGGGTCACCCGTCTTGTGACTTTTGGTTAGTAAGATTGTTGTCTCCCGTCATGTGACTTACGGATAGTAATATTGTTATCACCCGTCATGTGACTTACGGGTATTAAGATTGTTCGAAGATCCTCTTGTGTTACCTGCCATGTGACATTTGGTTAGTAAGATTGTTCGTAGATCCTCTAGTGTCATCGGTCATAGGACGTGTTGTTAGTAAGATTTTTCTAAGATCCTCTTACGTTACCCTCCATGTGATTTATGGTTAGTAAAATTGTTCGTAGATCCGCTAGTGTCGCCCGTCAAGTGACTTGTGGTTACTATTAAATTGATTCGTACGTTCATGCGATTTTGGCATCTGCAAGTGTAAGTTATTGTGCGTTCTTTTCTTACCTTTTTTCTACATATAAAGACTGAGATGTAAAAGAGAATAATCATAACACAACTCCCCTTCCCTATCCTACTTAAAATGGTTACTGTTTCACATTCGCATATTCACACCTCTTCCTTATGAAAACCTTTCTAGTTTCCTGACAACCCATTCCACCGATACACTAAGTAAGCTAACCAGCTAATCATTTTGTTTTTCAAGTAAAAAAGATTTTATCAAAATACTTGAGGTTTCTGGTAAACAACTTCATTAAAGCATATTAACATGTATAGTGAATTACGAATGTAGTAGTCTGTATACCAATGTTTTTGTCGTTAACTATCTATTTCACCTTTCATTCATTCATTTTTGCGTTGCTTTGTTTTTTAATAAGCTGAATAAACGGTGCAATGTGCTTCTAGATAAGCTACAGAAAGATGAGCGAAAAAAAATCTCGAGCATGCATGAAATATATCAAGCATAATTGTATTTGTTCTGACAAGATTATTAAGATAAGCAGGAGTTCTTTTCTTGTTAAATATTTTTGACAATTATTAGATATACATAGACGATTGGTTATGATAAAAATGTATTTTGGATCAGTGTTGCTGCCAAACACTCCTCAGAAACACCTCATACTAGCCAGTTTATTTTTCTGCTTGAATATTGTCGTTTTAATTATGCAAATGCCTGTCGATCGTCGTTTTTCTGAAGAGGGAGAATGAATATAACTGATTTATTAGGTGTGTTCTTTTTATCTTTCATATAAAATGGTTGTTTTAACAATAAGTGTTGCTGTCTGTTAAGTACAGTAAGACATTGCTTAACTGTTTTTTATTGGTGGTTCCCTGTGTTTTGCCAGGAATAAATTTTCGGATTGTCCCTTTTTTTTGGTCCTAAATAGATTATTTACTTTTTACGTTATAAGATTGTAAAAGTACATGTATAGAGTTATCAGACTTAAGAGAAGATAAAATTTCTTTTTTAAATAAGATGTTTTCTTGATAGTATTTCAAGCCTATTATTCATATTTATCCATTTCGATCAGATCTTTATGATAAAGTTACATGTCACAGTTGAAACCTCAGATTGCATTTATGCAGGGGCAGCTCTAGATTTGTTTTAAAGGAATCGTAATCTCAAAATAGGGAAACTAATTTGCCACGTTTAGCAAAGACACAAATTATTTTGGACGACTTTCTGCTAAAACAAATTAAAAAGAGGGGGGAAAATATCCAATTAAAAGGGGATTAAAATATGGATATGAAATATACAACAAAGACAATATAGCGCTATAATATATATCATAGTTTCCGTTCACCAATTTATGTCCATTGTTACAGTACAAACACAATCTAGCTCTTTATATCATCGTTTCCGTCCGCCAATCCATTACTTTATGCAGGAACATATATATACTAGTAGTAGTCCATGATTTCAATAGAAAGGCAATCTAGCGCTATATATCCTTACTTCTATCCACCAATCCATAATGATTACTAGTAGTCCATGATTAAAATACAAAGGCAATCTAGCGCTATATATCCTTACTTCCGTCCGTCAATCCATTAGTCCATGATTTAACTCTGGTATAATGTTCTTGATAACTAACTTTTATAATATTGATAATAAGTTAATGAATTCTTGAGAGTTTATTATATTGACTGGCTGCCAAAGATCAAAACATCGTACAGACGATGTAGCAAGTCTAGATAAGTCTTTTCGATGCACCAATCTATCTTGTATATTAGCTTTTAATCCTTCCTGCCGCCGTTTGATGAATCTATGTATTTTTTAAAACAATTATGGATAATTTTTATATTGCATTGGCGACGGTTTGTCCATACACTACTAATGTTTACTTGGAAGTGCAGAAGTGGTAGCAATTATAAGTGTCTTTCTCATGTAACATTGTTGATGTAATCCAATAACAGGTGCTTTGCACTTTATTCCAGAACATTGATTCCCCATTACCAACATAAAGACAGGATGTACTTCATTTTACATACACATTGTCGAAAGATTCAACGAAAAACTATTAGAATTCAGAAAGTTTTTAAAACGACGAATGCTGGCATATTGTGAATAATATTTACTATGTACAGTGGCGGATCCAGAACTTTTCATAAAAGGGGGGTATTGACTATAAACCTAAGGGGACCTCTCCAGTCATGCTTCAGTGATTCCCAATATTAACCGTTTTTCCCCACAAAGCCCCGCCACCACTTCGCCCACGATTCCGTCTATTTTGTATCTAGTGCTTATTATATAAATAGTTGAATGGTGTATTTGTAAGCATCGCATATATTTTATCAAAACCGTTTCATTTTAATAAGAACACCACTATTCTTTTGTATGTAAACAAAAATTTAGGGATTTTCATAGCAAGTTAGCAAATGGCCATCTTTTAACTTATTTTGTTGGTTCAATTGCCGTAGTCTCCAATACACAAAGTATAGAACCATTCAATAATAACATCGATCTGTTATATAATTGTTATCATATAGAAAATAGATTGCATGTTTATTCTTTATTACCACAACAAACATGAATACGTCCAAACTATCTGCAGACTTGAAACAGTACTGAACAATCGCCTGCAGTTACAAACTCTCTAGATATTTCCTACGATAAATGTTAAAAGAGTTACACTGAAAAATAACGCGGAAGGATTGCAGTCAGTATTACGGATTGCAATGGTATACCTAATGTTTGCAAACGTATTTTGTTTGATATAAGAGTAAAGAGCCATGATATGATACCCAAAGAGACAAGTGCCGACCAAAGGTCAAATGACGTGACTGAATGCAGTTATAAGCAGGACTCCTTCTATTACCGATTTGGGTGAAAATTGCTTGTAAGATATCGGTAAAAGATTGCAAACTTGCCTGAGAAACCTACATGTCGTACCAGCGTGTTCTACTATATTTACATGTACAAAAGCAACGGAAATATGTCCTTAAATAACCTGACTGTTTATAAATTCC
Organism: Mytilus edulis; assembly: GCF_963676685.1. Taxonomy (NCBI): domain Eukaryota; kingdom Metazoa; phylum Mollusca; class Bivalvia; order Mytilida; family Mytilidae; genus Mytilus; species Mytilus edulis. The sequence goes on along the minus strand of NC_092345.1, from coordinate 98,828,906 downwards.
GAACAGTGTTATGTGCAGGTGTACTGTCACTGAAGACAAAGTGTTAAAGATGACTGTAATTAATTATCTTCTCGTGTAACACGTATATCAAAATGTTTCAAACTGTATAATTTATTTTTCATGTCTTACACGACCTTACACATCATTTTATGTCCTACTTTTGGTTAAATTATACAAAAGCATCAGTATAAAGTATAAAAACAAACGAGGATCCTACGATCTTTGGAAAGTATGCAGTTTTAAACATGTCGACGCTAAATTAACAACTTTAAAGAGCAAACAACAACAACAACAAAAAATACAGAACATAAAAATGTAATTTTCATTTTCGTCAAATTGTATTCTGATTAAATATCTATGTAAAAGAAATAAAAGTACTAGTAGATATAAGACGATGTGGTATGAGTGCCAATGAGACAACTCCATCCAAGTGACAATTTATAAAAGTAAACCATTATAGGTTCATTCAAACGGGAAAACCAACGGTCTAATCTATATAAAAAAAAACAGAAACGAGAAACAATTATAAACCACATAAACAGACGACAACCACTGAACATCAGATTCCAGAATTTGGACAGGTGCTAGCAATTGCAGCGGGATTACACGTTTTAATGGTACCAAACCTTCTTCCTTTTCAGAACCAGTAGTATAATATTACCACATAGAAAGGCACACTATAAAATATCAATTGCAATGGCTGAACTCAATCAAAAAACGTATTAACACAAAGTAAGTACCTTTGATATTATGAATGAAGATAAATACAAATGCTTAAACTAGCAATTTCGTTCTGTTTCGATAATATTAAAATTGAAAATTATTTCAAAATTCTTTGGAACATGTAGATGCTAGCCATCAAAGACAAATTATTTTGAATTCTGCATGGTGGACATCATTTCTCAAATCTTTATTTACACTCAGACACAAAATATGTGTTACATGAGGACAAATTACAAATCAAATTGAAATACAATAAATGACAGAATAGACAGGTAACTATTAACAAAAGTGTAATTCTAAAGATAATAAAACTTTTAAGATACATGCATCTTTCTTAAAGAAGGTAGATAGGTTCTAGATAAATATAGCTAGATTATACAATAACTGACAGTGACACAATAACAGCATATTTTGCATTTTCAGTCCAGATGGGTATATGTTGTATAATATCTCGGTATATATTTCTCCCGAAGTTCAGTAATAGTACTATTATTACATACATATAAATAATGATATTCATCACCAATACATGATTCATTACATAAGATACATATGCGATCTGTTCTAGCGATGTTGTACCATCTGCCAGTTTCCATAGGAATTTTTAGTTTACATGTTCTCAATTTTGAATTCCATATTCTTTTATCCTCTGGTAGACGTAATAGATAATTTTCAAGACCTAACTGAGATTTAAATAACTTATAATATTCGCCACGAGACGCGTTATCGAGAAGAAACTGATCTTGAATAATCTGTTTTATAACGGGTAATAGTTGAACAATCAATGTATTGATTGAAAAACATATAACCTAATCCTGGGTTGTCAAATATAGATTTTACAAATGACACCCATTTAAATTCACAAATATCATCAGCATGTAATTTGAAAATAAGCTTATACAACTACTGAGTTTGTTTTCATTTTCAGCCATTCTGCTCCAAAACGATAACATTCTTAATTTTACTTTAATTTCTAGTGGAAACTTTCGGCTTATTCTCCATATACCATAACATTTGGAGTACTTGATCTCACATGTAAAATTCTCTTGCAAAATTGTAGATGAACTTTTTCAATTATATCAATGTTTTCAAATCCCCATATTCCTGATCCATACTATACAATAGGTTAGACAAGATAATCAAACAATTCAAGTTGTAAGTCAATAGGTAAATGTAAATTTCTAATCTTTATATAAACAGCAAAGAGTGTTTTTTGTGACTGTTCTACAGGCTTTTTCTTTGCACAAACAAATGACCCATTATAATTAAGTAAAAGACCAAGATATGTTTAGCTATCTACAATTTCAAAAGATGTACCATCAAGTTTAAAATCAAAATCCATTTTCGTTTTTCTTTTGCTAAAAACCATCACTTTAGTTTTACCAATATCCACATTAAGTTTCCACATTTTACAATAGTTTTCAGAAACCTTGAGAGCATTTTGCAATTCGTCATAATTATTAGCAAAAATAACAGTGTCATCTGCATACAACAAAACAAAAAATTCTAAAAATACATGTAATTCATTATAACATTTTCTTTAATTAATTATAGAGGTAAACATGAAGTTCTCTAAAGTAATCTTCTAAGTCATTTAAAAATATGGAAAACAATAAAGGGGAAAGGTTTTCACCCTGACAAACTCCAATCATACAAGGGAAAATTGTTGTATTGAACACATGATTTGATATTAGTATCTATAATACTAAAATTACGAGGTCCAATTTGTCAGCCGTCATCACGTAAAAACGACGAATCAAAGAATTCAACTTTATATATTACTAATATAGTACAAAGGTGTAGATTAAAAATTACACCACTCCAGGCCGATTTGTTTTCCACGTAATTAATATTGCCAATAATTAAGAAGTTCCGGGTTGAGTCCGATACCGATACCAATAGTATATTCACCTGTTACCTATTACCTTATTTGTACGTTCCACATCTGACAGGCGCACCACCAAACGGTGTATTCAGGATTAATATGCTATATACACGGGTCATATTCACAGGGTTGACACTACTAGATTGTCAAATTGTTACCTATTGTAGCATTTTAATCAGTAAAACTTTCTAAGATAACAATACGAATACTAAAAATCTGGACTAAAATAAGGCGTATAGGTACAGTTTTCAATTTGTTAGCGGGCATGACGTAAAACAGCGAATCAAAGTATTCAACTTTATAACTAATATAGGACAATGCTGTTGATTAAAAAATATTCCATTCCAGGACCTTTTGTTTTCCAACTAATTTATATAACCAACAATTGATAAGTTCCAGTTCGACGGATTCAAACAGACAGATTTGAAAGCAGAGAAAACTGCGTATCTTATAATCGGCATGACTTTATCAGATGACAATACTAATATCAAAATAAGGATTGCGCATAGTTATATACTTTAATTCAGTCACGGACCCGCGATATCACGGGTGTGTTCTAGTACATATTATATATATCATAACAGGTATTCTCATGACGGGTTTTGTAATCAATAAATTATAACATAACTAATAAGTATTGGTACCACCAAAACTGGTAAATGCCTTGTGGAATAGTTCTCATTAATTTAACAAATATAGGCACCACCAAGATGGGTAAATAACAGAAGAGCTTTCCATATTATTAGTATATTGACTGAGGATTGACACAGAGAAAGCCATAGCATGTAACACTTTATTATATACTTAAAACAGATGCTTTCCTGTTGGGGATTGATAGAGCATTTAGAACCGTGACTGGTCACGGCGATATCACCACGGATCATGGGTAATACAGTGTGGTAATAATTGATTGCCTTACAAATAAAAGTTACTTGTATGAACAACATTTTTTATTTTGTTTTATATTTCAGTTCAATTGTCTTCTGTCTCCCTTTTTTGTCCAAATTTAAAAAGGCTAATTACGTCATATGACTCAGTGAACCACCAATAAGATTATGGTATACTTAAACTCACTAATAACCAAACAAAACACGTATGGTACAGCGCATTCGGATAACTTAATTTAAGTTTAAGACTTTAATTCTATTATTTTTAAATTACTGTCGGCAAATAAACCGCCACATTTTGACAAATTGCAGTCATTTTTTTACAACTTTATTTCAAATTTATCTAAAATTTACTTTCCATTTTTTTTTTAAATGTACATAACATTGACGTGACTGCAACCATGTGTGTATTTGAATAATGAATAATCGAAAGAAAAAAAAACGTTACCCAATGGAACATCTTCATTTAAGATTTAGAAAAATTAACTACAGGAAAAGAAAAGAAATGGAATGGACAACTGATTCAATCCTCACAAAGTTATATTATTTTATTTTCAAAATATAAAACGTTGAAACATTTCAAAATTTTGTGTCATGCTATCTTAATTTAGTATTGAATATTTTTTTCGAATGAAAAATCAGGCAGGAAAATACAGCATGTCTATCGAAACGCAATAATAAAGCGACAATGATTACTTATGTAAGGAGTGAGTGTAAAATTATTAAGCAAGCATGCTTTTGTGTATGATGACAGCACTATTAATTAAAAATGTTATATTTTCCGCCTTTTAAAATAAGTTTGTACAAAGATAAAGAATGCAAACAACACCGTTTATCCTTCAACACATTTGAAGCACATGATAAATGGCATCAGTTATGATGTATATATGCTTTCAAAATCGATTTCCATTAAATCAAAAGATACAAACTGCATTAATGTTTCGCTTTATTGGAAAAATGTCTATCAAACAACAAAATTTTGATTAATAAAGAATAATTTTATTCATCAAATCTTTATTGAAACTGTGTACTTCTAGTATCGCACTATCCCGTGATGAATTGGAAAATTATTACTGCGTTTCTCAAAATTGTTGCTATCACAGAAACTGCCAAAAGATAAAATAATTGATGAATTTGAAATAAAAATTTGATTGTGTTCCCATAACAACGAATAAAAATGATTTATTTATTTCCCAAATGATCGTTTCTGTTCGTTGACATATTATGTCAAATTAGCGTTTCATCTGTCAATATTGGAAAAGAATATACATATTTTCCTCGTCTCGTTTAATATGTAAACATAACCACTCGAGAGTTATAAACACACGACCAATCAGCGCGCCGGAAACCGGGTTGTCGTCTGTCGATTAAAGACCTCCCAGTTCAAATTACACGGCGCTCCGTCAGTCAGAAAAAAACATAACACTTTAATAACCGAATGAACACACAAAAACAACACGTTGTCAGTCGTAACAAAGAGAGTGTTTTACATTAATATTTCTTGTGGATAAATGTAAAATCTTATGAACATTGGATTTTTTAATTGGATTTATTTACCGCCATGATTTGGTGGCTAAAAATCTTAATTTGTACCTGTATTCATAGTATACTATTTTCCTTAATTACAGGTAAGTTACGATAAATTAGATGTTTGATTCACGTTAAAGAGTTCAGTTTGCTCGCATCACCACTTCTCGATGAAGCACGTTGCCAAGTAGAATATTGCGTTTCCACCACATGTCAAATTTTGTTGATATATTTTACCAGAAAGCTTTTAACATCATTTCCATAAGATTTTTTTTAGCAGTGCTTCACTTGCTTAAGTTAAATAGAGAATAAAATATGTGGTTTTGTGTATTTTTGTATTAAGTATATTATATCTCAATGATAAAGAGCTTTTAACGTTATTTCATTCGTGGTGATATTGGAATTTTTATAAACAGGAAGGGGAAATATTTTCACTGTCGCCTAAATTGTTTTAAAATTGTTAAACCTTTTTTTAAATGGTTTTAAAATTGTTAGCCTTTTAGTTCTTTCATATTTATATCAAGTATAAGTCGTGATTTATCTAAATATGTATTAAAGTAACCATTAAAATATAAGTATCCATGAACATTCAAGTTGAAGATTTTTCATATATTTTAATTAAAATTCTTATGATAAGACACCAGTAAAGATAGTTCCTAAAAGACGTTCTGTCAGAAGTTATTAAAATAGATAACAAGCAGAGCCAAGCCCTTAAGCAAAAGCATCGTTCAACTATGCTATGCAATGAATGTGTATTTATTTGCAATAAAATATTAAACTTATTAGAATATATCCTGATACTTTGATCGTGGTAATGTCGGCTGAATTAAGTTAATGAGGTTTAGACGCCAGTAAGCTAATCTAATTTACCTATACATTAGAGAAAACAAATGCTGCCGTCGTCAGCCGCAATCATAAAGAAAAAATTACACGGTTTGTCATAAAACGGAACATAAAAAATAGAAATGAAAGTGCATAAATCCTTTGAAATTCTCATAACTTTAAACAAGCTTTCACCATTTATTAACACTACAGTTTTTTATTTTTTGTATTTCGGTATATACTTTCAAGGGAAACTTGATTCTCAGTATATAATTAAGACCAAGTATTACAAGTTTTAAACAATTCACTGTTTTTGGAGTCGGAGTTTGTTTCTTCCAATATTTTAAACAAAATTATCCCTGATACATATAGACAAGAGCTGTGCATTTTATATGTATTATTTATAGGGGTTCTCTTTTAATATTGAGTTTACCAACTGTGTGATACTCCTCAGGCTATATTATTAGAAGTGTTGTTTATATATAGAGAAAGTCATGTTTTTGAGATACTTTTGTAACAAATCACAAGTTAATTTATACAGATGTAATTATTTAAATATGAATTTATCAGTAAAACCTGACGTTTGAAGTCCAGGTCATTAGTCTTGTTCAGAAACATATATTAAAGATAAAAAAATAAGAGCATGAAATGTATTTGGAAACAGAATTGACTAAAATTCTGTATAGAATAGATATATATGTTTGGGAGGATATGTACATCCAACTCGTGTGCCATAGCACAAAACCAGTGTGTAATTCTTCCCCCTTTCTAGAACATGACCAACAACCCATGCTCAATATAATATACATATGAATGTTCCCAACTTTTAACTTAAACTTATAACCCATGCTCTATATGATAAACGTATTTGAATCCCCCTATATTTATTTGGCCATGTAAACAATTATCTCTATAATAAAAATGAATAAAATGTCTCCTTCTTTTTATTTGGCCATCATATCCATGCTCTATATTATAAAATGAATGAAATGTCCCCCCACTTGATTTTGCTAAGAAATCATGCTCAATATTTTAAAATCGATGAACTGATTCACCTCTTTTCGGTTGGCGATCCAAACCATGCTCTATATTATAAAATGAATGAACTGGTTCCCCTCTCTTGATTTGGGCATCTTATTTATGTTCTATTTTATAAAATCGAGGTTTCTCCTCTTTATATTTGTCCCTCTAAACAATCATTCTCTCACTTGGGATATGGTACTATAGTGTGTACTCTACGATACACTTCTAGTATTGAAACACCCCCCCCCCTTTTTAAGATGCGACTATCTAAGTTGAATCCACACTCGCTCTTTAGTATAAGAATTTAGGAACTCTCCAATTATTTTATATGACCTATGCTCTATGTTATATGATCCTCACTTTTTTTGGTTGCTTATTACATTTCTCGTTTTGTTTTAAAACAATTTAAGGGGGATAAATATATCAAACTACATGGGTAGATACTTGTATGGGAATATTAAATGTCAAGAAAACGACGTGTGAGCAAACCTTCCAGTTTATATTTCACTACAAGACAAGGTATTCATTTCAAACAAAGAAATTCTACTTTTGTAATTTTACCAGCCTTCAGAATACCTCATTTTACTTATCGTACAAATCCAGTCTACGTGGGTTTTAAAACATTAATAGTGTTTCTTGATCGCTAATCTAGTTACTAAACACAATGAAACACGCTAGCTCGGTTCGTTGCCTCTTATTATAGATGAACTTTGCTGATAAAGTATATTTACCGTGGATTTGCACTGTAAAAACCTATTTTCGAACTCGTACCCTGTGTTCTAAGGTATTGTTACCAATCTTTCATGTCGATGCTTATTATCCGCACAGCAATTATCCAACAAATTATACAAAATCGTTCTCCATTTATAATTTTTTTTAAATGTCTGTGTAAGAGGGTCATATTCGTAATCAGACATCAATTTGAGATATTTTGATATTTTCTTTTTAATGTGACTAAATTAAAACATCTACATAACATTATACGAGCCATTAAAGTTGTAAATCAAAACATATGAAAAAGAAATGTAAAAGTATTAAAACATACGTCACATGATAGTAAAATAAAGTTGTAATGTTCCTTTAAGCTTCTGATTGATGGCGCTATTTTGATCTCTAGTTCTTAACACCTGTCGATATTTTGAAAAATGACAACTAAATATAAAATCTAAATGTCGACACATCTTTGTTTGATACATTTATCTTTTTTTATTATTCTACATTTTCATACTGAAAACCATGACTTTCTATGTTAAATTTACAGAGATGGTATTGTACCATATATAAAGTAGCTCAATTATGTTCTGCCTTTTTATTTTTAAAGATAAACCATGCATGTACATATTTTGCTAATGTATCTTTCCTAATAATGGACTGATATAAAAGAAGTTATTTGACCTCTTTCGTTTTATTCCGTTTGTGCAAGTACAAAGTCACATGTCATAGGAAGGTATAAAGCTAATACATGGTCTGTTTCCAAGAGATGGTCGTCAGATATCATGTCACTATTTCTATTCACAATATTATCAAAACCTTTTAACATTTAATTTGTAAGTGTCATTATAATATTTGGTAGTCATTTATCATTTAAACTACTTTTCCTTTTCTGAGGCTAAATGTTCCCTTTTTGACCTGGACTATTTATTAGATTGATATACATTTTTAAAATCTACAAGAAAACATTAAAGTAAGATAGACTGTCTATAATTCTCAAATTACTAGTTAAATGTTGACTTTATATTAAAGTGATGTTATAATCCCTTTATCCAGTCTTTCATCCCCGCTTGTATGTATTGAAATTTAAACTGCGATGTCAATAGCAGGGCGGATCAATGCGTTTAAAACGTTTACCTTACTAGAAAAACAAACATTTAGTTAGGCATACAGATTTGTAAAGCTCTGCACAGCAGTTGGTCGAATTTAGGTCTATAAAAGGCTACATTAAAAAATAATAAGCTTTTTCACAGTGGTGAAACATTTATCTTGATCCCATATGGTTTTTAAAAAAGGCGAACAACCTGTCGATTTCGCCGTATTGCAGATCGGTCAATATACTGGCTCAGTATTTACCAAATTTACTACAGTACTCTTGTCTTGAGTGGTATATGAAGTATTTATACAAGATATAGTATCCCTAATACAAAAAGAAAGAGCACATAGCATATTTGTAAATAATAAAGATTTAACAAAATGAAGTGAACAAACATGTTTATATATATAGTCACATGAGCTCTGACAATATTACACATTTGAAAGAATCTATCCTATCACTTAGCTTTCTCTTAACGCATGCTTTTAATTATAAGAAAGTTATGTTCACTCTGTCTCGAAGTAGAGAGGAAATGCTTGTTTGTGTACTTAAAATGTTCATTGATGTTGGAGGGGTAATAGAGGGCAATAAATACGCCATCGTACTGGGTAAAATACTCGAGAACAGTCATTTTTTATTTGTTCGAATTGAGGCAATAAAGTATGAAGCACACATTTTGTTTGCTTTCCTTTGACCATCATAGTAGTATAACACGATATATTGTGAAACAACAACACATTTAAGCTTTCGGCAACCATAAATTATCCAATCACCTCAAGGTTATTGTGTACTTTAAAACAAAGGACGGTGTTTGGTAGGAATGCAATGCTAAATATTTCCAAGGTTCTATGTTTCCATTTGCTTTTGATAATTTGGTATAAATTCAGTTTTATCCTACATACAACTGTTATATAAAGAAAACATAAGATATAAACACATGATCGATTTTTACCAGAGGGAGAAAGAAAGTGTTCATTTATCAAAATATGACAAATATTTCGAGCATTAGCTTAAAATATTTGCATTTTTTATAGTCAATTGAACACAGTTTATGTTTTTGAATACTGGAAGGTGTGGTATTTATTTTTTCAACCCCTTCATGGTCGACGAACACATGCTAGTATACCGTCATTGAGATCGAAGCGCCACATTACCGCAAGTTATATATGATTGGTCACAGACCTGACAATCCACACTGTGTCACATAGGCACTTGTCTCTGAAAAAAATCATTTATTAATATGTTTATAGTATTTTTTCAGAGACAAGTGCTTGTGAGGCCGATTAAGATTGAGAACATCACATTTTGTGTGCTTTGTTTTCTCCATGGAACTAGTGCACTTATATATTTTGTTTATGCTACTTACCATAACTTAATAACTTAAATATTTGTTTTGGCATGGCGATTTGTCATTCTATCAACGATACCTTTCGTTCTGCCATAATCAACTTGCACTGTTAGTTTATATAAACATGATAGAGATGCAAACTGGATGCCATGCATTGCGATTTGTCTAACAAGATCTTTGTATTTTAACAACATAAGAAGAACATCATGTTAAGCCACAGTAGCAAGAACAGGCTAAAAGAAATGCGGTAGTTGTATAAAAAAAATATACTACATGTAACCTTGCTTAGTTATTTCACTCTCGACTCGTGTACACGTATTCAGGATATTACATATAAGTAAATTAATTAGACATTACATTTTTCAAGTTCAGTTATAACGTAACGAGTGGACAGCATCATTGCTTTCAGCTTTGCCGGAAGATGTATAAATTATCATTACGCTATGTCAGCATTTAATACGTTTTCCTCTTTTTTGTCCGCAACCGAAAAAAGAAAAAAACAAAAGAAGGGCATGCATCTGAGTTTCCCCATTTGTACTGTAGGATCAGTGATTTGAAATATACTCTTTATTGCAACTTGAAAAAAGTATCCATTTCATATTTCATTTGATGACGATTTGCTAACATGTAAACTGTTGCTAATCTCTGAACCAGATTTTTTTTATGACCAGTACCCTCTTCAAGAAAAAAAAAGTTCAATTATTGTGTGTCTATCCTGTGCCATGCGACTAGAAATGGGAATTCGAACACGATCCATTGTTTTAATCTAAAAAAATAATGAACGTTTTAGCATACAACAATCCAATTCAATTATTTATTTTTATATTCCCAGACATAATGAATTCTCGTCTGTAGTAACATGACTAACGGTTGACATATGAATATTGAAAAGTTACAAATATATGCGTGTAACTGTATGACAAGTATAACCTTTTCATTCTATAATGTTCTTTAGATATGTTTTTGTTCCTCAATCTTTTGGTTTCTTTGTTGTGTTTTGTGTATACATGTTTTGTCTTTTCCTAGTTTTCTTGCTATGGCATTGTCAGTTTTGTCAGTTTTGCTTTATGAATTAGAATATCCGGTTGGTGGCCTATCACATATACCCTCATATTGATGTGAAATTCCAATTTCTTTTCCCTTCTACCCACTAGACGTAAACCAGTTGCTGCAAACAGCAATCAACCAATCAGATTAAACCGGTGAGGTCATCAGACGAAGAAAACACCGAGTGGTCTATGGTGGTAGACACAGTGCGGCTGATGATGTCGATGATGTCTCAAGAAGTCAAGCTAGAATCCTGCTGATGGAAAGATAAAAACACAATATATGTGTTTGCGTGAGGCTGCAGATTACTTTCAAGTTACTTTGTATTTTGATTTTAGACCCCTTTGTGGTTATGATACACAACTACATCGACAGTTACTTAACAGTTATATAACCTTCCTAACACCTTGATCGAGGTAGATAAAGAGTTTGATTTAATATTAAGCTATAATTCAACATTTATTCTGGGTTTCTTCACACGTTTGACACTACAGGTCAACTCAGCACAACAACATAAATACTGATAACACTTTTGGTATACCTTAAACGACATCTGTCATAAATTTACCTGCCTTTCAGGTGGCGTCCTGTCGATTTACATGTGTACAAGATACACAATCACGACAGTGGCATTTTTAAAACTCCAAAACTCAGCACGAACTTTCCCAAAAACCAGATCAGTTGTGAAGTTTCATAAACTCTGTGAAGATTTTGTTTGACTTTGCATTTCTGTGTTGCGATGTTGATCGACTTGATAAAACACGGAATGCAATCTTAATAAGAAACTTGTTTTAACTTTTCTGATGATTTTAAACTCTTATCTACTTTTTATCATGTTATGCAAGAGTTCAGTGAAGAAGCTATTATTAAGATAAAGTTTAAATAGGAAATGATCATGCATCATTGTCTTCATAAAGTTGTACTTTGTTTAACTGGATGGCAGTCTGGATGGCAATGTAATTTGCCTTGTGTTAAAATAAAAATTGTCGTTAATGAGTAGTAGCATTAATAGTACATATTATTTTTTTTGTATTCCATTCAAAGCGAAATCTTCAATTTAAAACTATTGAAAAGACTAAAACATGAATAATCCGTTAAGTGCAACTTGCTTCTTAATCCGTTTGCATTATTTTTGCAAATGAAGTATGTTTAATCTCAAAAGTTTCCTTTGCACACTGCTTTCAAATAATTTTTGTTCCTTTGACCTCGTATATTATTGCTTCATCTTATGAACTAGTCCATACTGAATTATCTCGGATTAGCAAAGTCGGCATATATTCCACGCTGGTGTCAAGAGACTCACCAAAAACGAATTCAAAAGCACAGCTCTGTTTTACGTTCATTATCTTCTCTCGGTTAACAGTTGTCACTGTTCAAAGTCAAGTAGCATCATTGTGTCGCGCAGAAGTTTTACATTTATTTGTTTCAGCAATGATAATATTCCCACATTGTCATATATTTGCTTCGATATAGTATCTAGATTTTCTTTGGTTTCAGACTAATTGTCTCCATGTTCAAAGCCATAATAATACTTTGAGACACTTAGCCATGATTTTATAAGTCATATTGACTATTATGGTAACGTAGATTGACAATCCAGACAAATCACAGACTTTTTATTGGGGTAAAACAAAAAGTTGTTTGGATCAATTCTCTACATTTGAGATTAGATAGAGCATAAAATGAAACAGTGTCTGCAGAGTGATGATGAATTATTAATAGTAAAACACTTTTAGTCCTAGACAGAAATCTTGCTAGTCCTTTGTCTGGGAGAACCAAAGCAAAACCTTTATCAAGTATGTTTATCATCTTTAATAAATTCAGATTTCTCAGCAAAACAGTTAGTTTATAGAAGCAGTCAAGTATTGCTGTCAAAGTGATTATAATATAGCGAAACTCACCATGTTTAAGAACTATTGCATTCTGAGCCTGGACTACAATTATATATATGAAGACTCAGATCGACGTCGTCCGGTCTCTATTCGACGTCCGTTCCTCAAATCGACGTCCGGTCTCTATTCGACGTCTGTTCCTCAAATCGACGTCCAAGTCTGACGTCACAATAAAATAACATTCCAAATCGACGGCCAATTTTACTGTTATGCTTATCTAATTCGCCGTTTCAGAATATAAAGCATTCTGGGTAATATTTTCAAAAGCGTACACCAAAACGCTGTGATTGGCTAACAACGTCCAAAACAATTTTAAAAATTCAACCAATGACGTGACGTTGTTTTCTTTTTGGGGTACGAACAATGAAATTACCCAGAATGCATTAGAATCTGAAACGGCGAATTGACGTCCATGTTTTTGCTTCTCTAATCGACGTCCAATTTTTAGCTTCTCTAATCAACGTCCGTGTTGGACACAGAATACAAAATTGACAGCAACTGAAATCTTTAGACCTTTGAACATATTATGTGTGACAAATATGATCTATTTAAAAATAATGTGGTTTTCTTTGTCTTTAGGTTGTTTTCTCCTTGACATACACTTCCATGGATGTCATTTATTAACATGAATAGGAATGACACACTATTCAGATTCGATTAACTTTTTATCAAGATAATCTTTAATATGCATGATACCTATTTCGGGTTGACAAAAATCTATATGGAAATTATGTATAAATGTTTAAACCATACAAACATGTACATGTATAAGTGTAAGCAATTATGTCCAGTACTTTATATTAATTATTGATATTGGACATTGATTAAAGACGACTACAACCAATCGGACGTAGTTTTGTCAATACATACCGTCACATTGGACGTCGATTAGCAGATTTGAGAGTATCAAAATATTGGACGTCGATTTGAGAATGTAACGTTAGATTTGGACGTCGATTTGAGAAACGGCCGTCGATTTGAAGAACGGACGTCGATTAGAAGCCGGACGTCGATATGAGTCTAACATATATATAGATAAAGGTTTCGAATAACATTCAATTATTTTCCAGACTGGTACACAATTGAGAACCCTACCCACTTTAATTTTTTTTTTTAAACCGGCTAAGACATTTTACAGAATGGTCTCGTATCCTTACATCTTAAAATTCTATTTTCTGTTCTCACCAGGTTGCCATAATGTAAAATAAATCGAGAAACATACAGCATTAATCTTTCCATAACATAAAGATTCTATATTTTATTATCCTCATTCAACTTGTAAACATGCTATGATAAAAAAGTTTGAAGCCAACATTGGGTTATAAAGATAAGAAAGATATTGTTGAGAAGGGTAATATTAAAACACAGTCTGTCGCGTGCACTCGTGAAACCATGCTTCCCGTGTTGATTTAGATACTGTAAAAGCGTGACACTTTCCTGTCATAAATATCAATTTGAGAAAAAAAGAACATAACTATTTTTATATTCTCTCATATAAAAGTTTGTATACGAATATATTGTTTCTAATGATTTTTATTCTTGAACCGTGATGTAATATAAAACAGAAGGATCACCACAGTCTGCAATAAACAAATATGTCTTCCTCTGAAAATATCTAGAAACTTTTCGCTTGTGTTCATTGTCCTATTCTATGTTTCGTCGTATACAACACCAATCGTGTGTAACGTCTGTTGTTTTCTGTTATGTCGTACACAACACCAATCGTGTCACGTCTGTTGTTTTCTGTTATGTCGTACACAACACCAATCGTGTCACGTCTGTTGTTTTCTGTTATGTCGTATACAACACCAATCGTGTCACGTCTGTTGTTCTCTGTTTTGTCGTATACAACACCAATCGTGTCACGTCTGTTGTTCTCTGTTATGTCGTACACAACACCAATCGTGTCACGTCTGTTGTTTTCTGTTATGTCGTATACAACACCAATCGTGTCACGTCTGTTGTTTTCTGTTATGTCGTACACAACACCAATCGTGTCACGTCTGTTGTTTTCTGTTATGTCGTACACAACACCAAGTCGTACACAACACCAATCGTGTCACGTCTGTTGTTCTCTGTTATGTCGTACACAACACCAATCGTGTCACGTCTGTTGTTTTCTGTTATGTCGTACACAACACCAATCGTGTCACGTCTGTTGTTCTCTGTTATGTCGTACACAACACCAATCGTGTCACGTCTGTTGTTCTCTGTTATGTCGTACACAACACCAATCGTGTCACGTCTGTTGTTTTCTGTTATGTCGTACACAACACCAATCGTGTCACGTCTGTTGTTTTCTGTTATGTCGTATACAACACCAATCTAGTCACGTCTGTTCTGTTATGTCGTACACAACACCAATCGTGTAACGTTTGTTGTTTTCATCTTCCTTTATTTTCTGGCTGAATTGTTTGATTTTCCATTAAAAAAAAATATGTAAGCGCATGCGATTTCAACAGTGATCTCACATGAACAGAAATGTGGGTACATGTCCATGAGACAAGACCTGACACAAAAACGTTTTAACAAAAAGGCACCATTTATCAAACCTAATACCTTCTCGGTCATCATGATTAGCTATATCGTATTACTATAATTAGCTCCAGATAGTAATACAAGATAGTACAGAAAAGTTGTGAAATTTTAGAATACCAACTTATTTTATTCCAATAATTGAACTTTAACGTGGAAATTTAGATCTTACAGAAGAAGCTTAGCCAATGTTCATTCGCCTGTCAGAATCTCGTAATGAGTCTTCTTTAGATTAATCTTTATGTTAGGTGCTTTAGGGAATTTTGTAAGATGACATGTCTTTGACAGTCTCCCTAACTTTTTTCTAAACTCTTGGCTTTTTGGGGTATAAAATATTGTAAAGACAATTGTCCTTTATTAAAAGCTGTTTTAGAGTTACCTTTTAGATGTGTTATAGGTTTGGTTTCGTTGAGGTGTGTGCAATCCCTCCAGTTCATTTAAAACATAGAAAGCCTGTCGAAACTGCAAGAATCACCAGTAAGCACATTATGAAAAAGATGCCATCATTGTCACGAAAAGGGAAACAAATAATCGACCTGTCGCTAAGTGCTGAAAAGTTTCATATGGCCTGTGTTGGACAAGGCTTGCTGTGATAGCTGAAATGCTAAGTTGATTAACGATTGGGTGGATAAAATGTGGATAGCCGACATTACAATTCATATATATCAATTGAGGTTCCGATAGTTCCTCAGAGTTTGACCTTATATGTAAGTCAAAGGTTGTCTAGAGCGAAGGATGTCCATATTGGAATACGAGTAAGATGGCGATAAACTTTATTTTGGAAATTGAAGAATTAAAACCAATTGCTTTGATCACTCCATCTGTATATTAAAGTCATTCTAAACATAAGTTGGAGGGATCTCTTTTCGAAAGTGCATATCTATGTACAATCAATAAGCAAATAATATTGCATATGACAGATGATTCATTACACGGTGTGGAGTTAAAAGTAGCCAATGGGGACTTTACACTTGGGCAAATATCATAAAGTACAAAAGTAACAGAAGGCGAGAAAAGGTGAACATTTGCAATGTTTCTGATGTTAAAAGGATTTAAAAATATCTCGTGGTTAATAGCATAGAACAATCTTTAAAATGTAGAACGTATGATTAAGTATTTTCCTCCTGGTAACTGGTGTTTCTTTTAATATTATTTAATGAAATAGAGATATGTATCATTTCTAACAAGGATAAAGTCGAATGTCTTTTGATTCACTGTACAGGTAGTTATGAGCGAAAACATATATAATGTTTGTAGTGTTATAAATTGCTATCATATAGATCATCTTAGTCGTTTATACGTGTTGAACTTTCTTTATTTTACTTTCTAAATTATGATAAAAATCCAACCATACACGTTTGAGCTATCATAAAGATGCATATAAAACAACTTTTCGACTGGCCCTTTTTACATAAAGAGGTAAATGCAATATCACTGATTGTTTCTAACACCAGGGCCATTTCTAAAAAGTCTTCAAAATTAAGTTTCATAACTTCGTGTGTATATACTTTGATATTCAAACAATACCATGGGTTATTTCAAGGCAAAAGAACAAATCGTAAACGCTTAAAGGTATAGCTCACTGAAAACAAGACTTTTTACAGATATTGACAACTGTTTGGTCTGTATGAAAACACATGTACAAGAGGACATTCTTAACAAAAACCAAAATTCCGTTGAAAGTAAAGTTATGTATTATCTTTTAGATACACATTAATTCATTTGGGTTTCCTTTGATTCAACAAGTTTGAAAAAAAAATCGCAATTTTGTGAAATATGTTTTAAACCGCAAGATGTATTACAGTAAATCGGAACTTCTACTAAAAGATAACATATTTTTTTATAAAGTTATTTTTATTTCAGTGGTTGTTTTATACTAAGAATTTGACTTTGACTAAGCCTACATTGTTTATGTCGTGAACTATCCACGAAATAATTGCCACTGGAAATCATAAGCAAAAACATCAACCATTATATGTCTTCCTTTAAAGGAATTCACTCAGTTGTGTGCAAAAGTATTGGAACACAATTCATAATACTCATGAAAATGTAATAGTTTTAATTAGATATACACCAAATATTTTTTTTGGTCAAATTTGACGATATTAAAATATACTTATTTATAATGAAAAAAATAAATACAAAATAAAAAAAAAAACTTTTCAGTTTTGAATTGTTAATCTTGTCTTTATAGTAATTAATAAGTATTAAATCTGAAATTTGAGACTTGTATAATTTGTCGTATCTGTTAAGGTTTTGTGAAACCTGACTACTACGTGGCTGTGATGTAGTGCACATCCTTGTTAACCGTAATTTTGAATTGATTAAATGAAAGCCTTGTGAAATAAGAACGCTTCATCCTCCATAATAACCAACATTTTTACATAACGACGTGATTCCACTAATGAAGTAATTATGGTCTGTAGTCAGTCTGTCTTCTGGTGAAAAGGGTTAGAGAATAATCACTGATAACCATTCACCCCAAACACATTCTGGCGACTACACATGCAGCTGTCGTGTCAAGTAGGATACTAATTTTCATCTGAAATTTAAAAAAGTACCTCCAAATTCCATTTACTGCAATGAAAGTATAGATTCTATTATATTCGCAAAATCAATTTGTCATAACTTGTAAAAAAATATTGTAATTTCCTATAATTTCGAAACAACGGAGTAATTTTCATTTCAATATAAGTTCATTACTTACTATAGAAATTTAATATTAATTTTAAAATGGATCATTTTACATTTAAGTCTATTTAATTTCCTCTTACTTCAAATCAACATTTTAAAAGTTAAATCGATGGTAAGAACTGATAAAATTGTTATTTGGCGATTTAGCGAATTAATGCGTCTCCCAGACCAGATTACAAGCGCCAACTAGATTATGTCATTGAAGATTAAAAAGTTTATTCTTTTTGGAGACCAAAGGTGAAATGTACGGGTGGTAGTTAGATAAATGATATACATGTTTTCTATGTAAATTTTGATAATTACATTTTTTTTACATATAATAATGTATTAAATATATGACGAGATCTGTATCTAAACAAATAGTATGTCAAATTTTCAAATAAAAATATGGAACAACAAATTGTCAGCAGACTAAAATTTTATCAATCCGATACACTGTAAAAGCGATCAAATATTTCCTTAAAGTAAATTAGCATTTCATTTTATTTAAGGATTGTGCAGATACGCATACATATTTTGAATGCAAAAACTCAAAAAATCTTAAAGTGTATGTGTCTGTTTATTCTCAAAACAAAAAGGCAAAAAGCAGAAAATGTATTTTTCAGTGGGCATTTGGAGCAAAAAATAGTCAGTTTGATTTGATATTTACGTGAGGCTACATTGTATATATACAAATGCATTAAAATATCCAAACTAAAAGTAAATGTCTTGTTTAAATGTACAAATTGTTTGATAGATAATTTTATTGCATTTTCAAACCAGTTAAATGGCTTAGAACCGGCAAGTTTACAGTCTAAATTTAGTTGTAAATACTGTATTCATCAAATGGTAAAGCAATGATTTTTACAATTATCTAAAAAAAATCAACATGAAATATCGAAGACTATTAAAAACACATTTATTTAAGATAAATCATAGAGATAATTTTTTCATCTTTTGATTTTTAAACACGTGGTACGTAATTTAAATTGCACTCAGTTTTAATTTAACGACGCAATGTAATTTGTTTCAATGAAATTATCAAAATTGTATCGGAATATTGGATACACAGAGCCCCAAAATGGTGTTTTTTAGTTTAATTGTTACAAAAATAAGTTTGAAATGTTCGTTCACATTCTTATTCGTTGCAAACGATATACACATATAATTACTCTACATATATCAAACAAACAATTATCTTTAAATGTAAGATATTTTGATGTATACATTAAATTGTCTATGATAAAAGAAATATAAATTTTGAAACACAGTTTATAAATACCAGCATACACACTTTCAAGCAAATACACACACTCTCAGTCTTCTATGACACTTCAATCTCAGACTTCAATGCATTACAATATTTTGTGAGCACGTGATCTTCCGGACGTGCATTACATATATCAATATTATATGTAAACTAATGCGGCACATGAACTCCCGGACGTGCATCACATATATCAATATTATATGTAAACTAATGACAGCTTTATGTTAACAAAAAAATTAAACGGTATTCTTTATTACAAAGATGGTGCCTAATATCCAACTGTAAAAATAAAAAGCAATCTTAATCGTTCTTTTGTAAATTTAGATTCCTAAGAACTGTTTTCATTATCTTTAACATGCTTTATATTGCATTTTTGTAAACTAAGAAATTGCTTCCCAAAAAAAGAAATGAAAAAGAGTCTTTAATACCACTATTTTATTTTAATTTTGATTTCCAAAATTTTGTTTGTTATTCACCGAAGAATGTTGAATGGTTAGTTTAAGGGTGTGATTCATGGGCGGACAAATGCACGAAAAATTATCAAGTTAATTGAAATTTATTATATTTCAAATTATAAATAATGCACATATGTAAGTAATTATCATAAAGTACTAGTAGATAAAAAGCTAATTTATCAATAAATCTTCACCTATTACATAACAAGTGCATGCAGAAACAATAAATAATTTCTGAATTTTAGTGATAACATGAAGTTATTTTTGCAAGAGTTAAAAGAAATAATGCATAGATTTTCTGAACACTTTTCATCTTTATTATATATCCGCTAGAGTGCAACTTAATAAGATACTTCTGTTATATTAAGAACATATTCGTTGCCTCCATTTTGTGTTTTAATATGCTAAGTCTGAGGCACTTTGTATAGCGCTGTTTTCCTTTAGAACCTCAATGAGACGCCCAGTAAATGTCGAAGGAGGACATTTTTTAAAACTTGTGTATGATATCTATCCTTAAATCTATTCCTGTTGTCAGTATAAGACGTTTGACCGCGACACGAGTGGTCATTTATTGTCCTTAATAACACTAGCCTTTTTACCAATGTCCACTGAACAGTGACAGCGAGGTTAAGCTATGAATCACTGGTGAATTTGACAAGCAGACGAGAATACTTACAATAGCAGCACTTACTTTTAACTGCTCAGATTTTGTCTACTGATAGTATGTATAAAAAAGGTGTAAAACAATTCAGAGGCGGATCTAGGGTCAGAGGAAGGAGTGATGTTATTGTCAAAAAGGGTTAAAATACCTTTTTTTTACGGTTTTAATAACAACATTTTTTCCCGATCAACGTCACGGTTGGGCTTCGAACCCCTCCCCTTTTATCTTAAAAAAGGGCGAAATATACCAGAGGGACAGTCAAATTTATGGATTGAAAAAAAACTGACAACGCCATGGCTAAAAAATAAAACTGAGACAAACAGACAAACAATAGTACACAACATAGAAAACTAAAGACTAAGCAACACGAACCCCACCAAAAGCTGGGGGTGATCTCTGACACTGCAATTCTTCCCTAATTACTAAGTCATATCATGACATCAAACATCATGTCAACTTTTTGTTTTAAGCGCATACATTAAATATCTAAAGTTGGTTTAATCTATATACATAAATAAGCATAGGGCGTCATTGCTTCCTCGTATGTAAGATTTTGTTCCGAGGTATGTACAACAATGAAATCTGATCTGTGTCATTTTGCTTAAATACGCGAAGCAGGAACACAGGATATGTATGTTAATCAAACTGTAAAACAATGGAATTGGGGAAAAAAACCACGAATTATACTATACAATTTTAATAAATTGCAATTCTAACTTGAAATATAGTTTAAATGTTCAAATACCCTGATTCACGGAAGATATCGTTATATACCAGAAAGTAATGTGAAATGCGCAGTGACAAACATTTGTCAACAAAATTGTCTTGTAGCTTATTGATTCTAATATACTCGTATTAAAACGTTAAATAGATTTTTCCTCCACCTTGTCATTCAGCTCCAAACTTCGCACGGATTGAAGTTTTCCGAAGATTTTGTTATTCAACAATCAATCTAGTAGTAACGTGATCTGGCATCTGTTTATCATTGACAAAGCAATAATTACATTATAAGTACACGTTTTGTTGCATGCAATGTAGCGATTAATTTTGTCAAATTGATTGTAACTCGACTAAGAGGCACGATAAGGTATCATTGTTATATTAGAACTAAATTCGGTCAAATAAAATGCCTTGATTTTTATGCCGGTAACTCGTTTCAAAGAATAGTGGTTCCTTTGTATTGTTTATGGTGTTGTTGGGTACTTGAACGATCATCATTATATATTTCCACCTATTACGCTTTTTCAATATGTAACTAATAACACATGAAGTAATATTTCAAATTCTGTGTATAACGGTACCCTTAAATGTTTGATTCGGAAGACTTGATTCACTGATTTTCAAAATTACGCTATAGCAGATTGTTAAAATATACTGAGTAATTTTTTTATTCATTTCGATTTTGATGTAACAAATAATACAGAACATCTAACATATACCATTTGATGTTTTATGCTATTGTACCCTTTGGGATATTATGATGAATATTCGACATCACCAACACTGTAAAGAACGAAACAAAAAAGCAACTTCTTGCTAAGATAGGATATTTTCCTCTTTTAATTATTGATACATTGATGGTCTCGTCAATATGTGTAAAGCATATGTCTGAATCAAAACTGTAAATGTGTTTTTCAGTTGAAAAACCATCAGAAAAATAAAGTTTCTTCGTTATTTCTGTAGTATTATACTACACTATTACCCTTAATCCATTTCGTGGCGTTAATTCAAAACACCATTTGATACAAGTGAAATAAAACGCCAAACTTGATTCGGTTTTATAAACATCTGAATACGAATTCGTTTTAAAAAATACCTTAATACAAAACTTAGTGCTAATGATGTGAGCATAGACTGTCATACAAGTGAGAGGTTTATCTTGCTATAAAACCATGTTTAGTCCACCATTTTCGACATAAGGCAATGCCTGTACCATGTCAGGAATATGACAGTTGTTTCTCATTCGTTTGATGGGTTTGAGCTTTTGATTTCGACATTTGATAAGGGAGTTTCCGTTTTGATTTTCCTGGGAGTTCGGTATTTATGTTATTTTCTTTATACATGTGCTGCTTTAAATGCATTTGCTTTATTCAATGCCAATTGTTTACAATTTAATTGTAATTTACAGGTTTAGAATGTGAATGTTCAACGTATGAATGTTTGTCGGAGAGAAGGAGAACATGTACAGCTAGTCATTCGTGTTATAGTCAGATGACCAACGATATTGTAGAGAGAGGATGCATAGATAGAAAAACACCATTACTATGTGAAAATCAACGTCCAAACAAGAAGAAGATAGCTAAATTAATGGCTGGTTGGCCTGTATTACATTGTTGTCGTGACAAAGACTTTTGTAATAAAGGTGTTGTACCAACGGCACCTCCCCAAAATAAAGGTACGTAAGATTTACATCGTCTGTTAAAATTATACAAACACTAGTAAACGTTTAGATATACAATAATATTGCTGATAAATGACTTTTATAAAAATATGAATTCATCTATGGCACGCCGTTTTTATATTTATTCAAATTTGAAGATATCTTATTTATTTAACAAGATATCTTATTAAGTATTAAGATATCTTTAATTTTTATAAGATATCTTATTTAATTTGAAAGTAAATAAGATATCTCTATTAGTTTATAAGATATCTCTATTAGTTTATAAGATATCTCTATAAGTTAATAAGATATCTCTATAAGTTAATAAGATATCTCTATTAATTAATAAGATATCTTATAAAGTATATAAGATATCTTACTTCTTTATAAAGATATCTTTTAAATACATACTTTATAAGATATCTTATTAATTAATAGAGATATCTTATAAACTAATAGAGATATCTTATCAACTTATGGAGATATCTTATTAAGTAAATAAGATATCTCTGTTATTAACTATATAAAAGATATCTTATAAATTAATAGAGATATCTTATATTTTAAATAAGATATCTTATATTTTAAATAAGATATCTTATTTAATATATAAGATATCTTATTTAATAAATCAGATATCTCAATTAATATAAAAGATATCTCATTTTGTTATTAAGATATCTCAATTAGTTTATAAGATATCTTATTTAACTAAATAAGATATCTCGAAATTGAATAAATATAATAACGGCGTGCCATATTCATCAAGTTAAAAAAAAAGTTTAGCTTTCTAAAAAGCTTTGGAATTATTCGCTGCATGTGGTTGTTTAAGTGTGTGTTATCTATCTTCTTTGTGCAACTAAAATGAAACATTAGGATTGATAGACGGGGCGTTCTTTTGGATCTTAAAATTCTTATATGTCTAGTTTCATTCGAGAGATACCATTTGAAAATTTGTAATATGTCATTCGACAGGACTATTTAAACGGTGTTGTTTAACATGAGCTTCTGTTTAATGTTTCCCGACTTAAATAAACTTTTCTATTCTATTTTAACCTGATGACATGCATTCATTCACTTGACAATTAATGACAGCAGATTGCAGGGGCGATACATCTACGTCTTCTTCTACCACTAAGTGGCCACCGTCATAAGGTTGGCTATCCTGGTAGTTTTAAATGCGCTTGAATACTTAACAAATCCAAAATGATTTACAATAGGAACAAAAATAATATTGGAAAACCACATATTTTACAGTTGATCCGATATTATAAAAAAATCAATTTGAACAAAACAATTATAAAGGATACATTTTCTGTTTTCAGATCTTCCAGTTTTGACATCAGAAGAAGATAAAAACGATTATATGGATGAACATCCAATAGAGACAATAACAGAAAAGACAAACTGTCCTCAGTCCGTTTTAAATTCCGGAAACGGAAGCTCTGGGATGATAAATCCTATCTACATTGCAGTTCCAGTTGCAGGACTGTGTGTACTTCTAGCCCTCATTATATTTGCGATGTATCTTTTACGGCGGAGAGGAGACTATTATGAACGATATCCTTATCCTCCGGTAGTGACAATTCCACGTCATCATGTCAGTTGCAAAGACTCAAAATGTGCGCCATCATGTAAACTGAACCGATGTACAGACAGTGAACGATCTTCTTCCGGAAGTGAAACTAAATTATTTTTATAAATCTATTTCTTCTTCGTTATTTCCATTTATCAAAAACTTCTGAATAATGATAGACGACAAAACATTAACTGCACTGGATATATAGATCACTATTAATGCAAGTCAATAACAAGTACATATAAGTATACAATTTCTCCCATTTTGGTTTCTTACGTTTCGTCCGTACATATTATTATACAAATTGTTCACACCGTGGTACTGAACGGAAATTTACATTTAGCCAAGTATCTGTAAAACACGTGACTTAGATAAAAAAACCAAAAAAAACAATTGAAGACCAATTTTCAGGGATGCATATATCCTATCATGTTTATAATTCTTCTGTTATATACAGATATTTATGTTTAAATGATTTTTTGATAAATGGCATTGAAAGAGCGAATATTATTTATATACATGAACGCGCGTGTGTGTGTTTGTTTGTGGGGAAAATAACACAAATGACAAATTATATATCATTGGAATATGTGAATCTATTTGTATGGGATAACTTTTGGATGTATTGTTGCAGAGGTTTGTGTTTGTGTGTGTGTGTGTGTGTGTGTATGGGTAAATGAGACAAACAGTTTACAAACATATGTGAGTGCCTTGTACATGTGCAAGATAAGTGCTAGATTTGATTTAAATGTTATTGAAAGTTAAATGCTGTGATAAATCTACATGTTTTTAAATGATAAGGAATAGCGTTTGGTGCATCTTAATAATCAATACAGTTGGTGAGATAAATAATAAAAGTGAAATATGATATAATTTCCTTTCTAATAGGTATATGGGGAATGGCTGATGTTCCATTAAGCAACATGTGTTGTCTTACTTTGGACACTTCTGCTATTGTTATGTAATATATACACTAGTACTGTTTTTTACATACTAAATTTTAGTTGACAAGACATTAAACAACTTTAAAACGTTGCCAACAGTCCCATTAAAGCAGAGAACGAAGTCAACTTCAAGAAGGATAAAACCGAAAATACAGATAGTTGTTGAATAAACTAACAATAAAACTCAATACTGTTTTTGCCAAAAACAAATCAGCTTTTGTATATTTAGATAACTCTTTGGACCAAAATTATCATGAAACTTCAAATTTTAAAAAGGCAGCGCTTTCGTCACTCATTATAAAATACAATTTATAATCTCAGGGTTTTATATGTCTCTCTTCCACTGGACGGAAGTAACTATTAGTCATCATTGCGCATGATTCATTTCTGAATCTGTATAGCACATTTTCACATTATTGTCATAAATTTACAGAGTTATTTAAAAAGATGAAATATAGTTTTCACATTCATAATTTTATGTTGTTTTAAGGTAAATCATTTTTAGTGTGCGAACGGTTTGTATATTTCACCAATATCAATTGTAAATGAAGTTTAGATTTAACCATTTAATGATATGAATTTAACAATATTTGAAATGTATGACCATTAATTCATTTTATTATTTAATTTGGCGTTTTTTTTAGTACTATTTTCAGACGATCAGTTTTCAACTTATTTAGACATGTCACAAGATGGCCATCTTGGGTTCAGTCAAATCGTAAACTATACTTGAAGAAATTTTCAAATAAAGCTTTAGAATCCTCTTTTTGTTGAGTGGAAGTTTTACCTTTATGGTTGTTCATTAAGTAAAACAAGACATGTTTTACAAATCGCAAATGTGATCGTTCTTGAAGCTTACATTAATCTGTTATGTGATTAGCTGAACCTTGATGTACGATCTTGATGTTAATGTCAAGATATACAGTTGGTATAAATTTTGTAGTCTACTGACATTTTTTTTATAAAAATATTTCAAACTAATTTTTTATAAAAACGCCAAGTATTTAAAATGGATTTTTTTTTATAATTAAATAGAAACTAGTATGCATTACAATTACAATGAAGCAATGGCTTTTAAGCAAGTTTCTTATAATTTTGATAAAATCATGTGAAAAAATCCATTTCAACATTTTAACCACACCTCTAGTTTTCGTAGTACAAAAAAATAGGATCAATTGATTATTGTGTAATCGACGATTTTATCGCTTCTAGAAAAAACATTTCATAGTTATGCTCAACAACTTTCCAATAGAACGAGTGCTCTGTTACTGACTTAAACATTTATATTTTATAAGTTTTATTAAAAAAAAATATGAGCAAAATAATCAAACCATTTGTATTCACCAATATTTATTTTCTTTTTCAAACGATCTCAATTCGTCTTCAACCTCAGTGCGGAACTTTCATTAAATTTTCTCACCACAAAACAAACGATTAATTTCGTGTAAATTCTCTGCGATGGAAAGTAAATATTAAATGCATTTATGCATTACATTTATTTGACAGTTAAACTAAAATCATGTTACTATATCTAGAAAGTGAAAATAGAAACACTCAAATAATAAATTTAGCTATTTAAATGTGCCATTTATTCATCTATATTTTGCCGGTATTTTGCAATCATTGTTTTCTGTTGTATTTTGTTGTTTAAAATGTATATTAAAAGAGATGGGATAGTGGGGATTTTTTTTATAAATAAAATGAATTCTTAAATAAATCTTTTTTGTATTATTTATTCCATTTTAAAAACATTACATGAAGCAAATTACATCTGTATCAAAGACATTTTACTATACTTAAAACTTACTTTATTGATACCTGATCGGATTCCAAAAACAAATACACATATCATCAAAATGCATGACGTATTGATCGACAATATATTTATCGAGTTTGGGGGGATAAATATTTCAACAGACAATCGGTATTCCAATGTGTACTAATTGTGCAAATCTACTATGTCTACTGATCGACTTATTTTTATATTCATATGAAGCAGAACTCATATAGTATAATTCTTCTCAACAATCAGAAAATATCATCTTGCCAAGTTCTTTATTTTCACTTTCAGATGTATATATGTCCTGTCACTCAATAACCCCATTTCAGTGAGTGCTTGCATCTTAAAAATCCAACTGAACTTCAGATTAAGGATACTACCGAAACTGGAAGGTCTCCTTGATATATTGATATTGAAGCAAATGGAATACTTTAAACTAAAATCTGAATAGAGTACTACCAGTTTATAATCAATCAAGAATTATAAATTGTCAACATCGAACGTGACCTCAATTTTGACAGACATATATAGCATTTGGTTTCTGTTTGATACTAGTAGCTGTTTCATTGTAAATCATATGATATGATATCTTCTTATTTTTATACAATAAATTGCATAGAAATGACATGAAGTGTCAATATCTTTTAACCAAACAAGGACCATAAAGTCTAAACGTAAAAAAAAAAAAAAAAAAAAGATCGAATTTGACTTTGGAATCCCATTTCGTTATCAGAAATAACATATACAACATTGAATGCATTGATTGAAATTGTCAGTTGGTAATAGCATGGAATCAACTTAAGCAGACGACACGTCAACTCGCCATGAACCCCACGCCAACAGCCGGCTTTCTGTCATAAACACGGATTAAAAACTGGCAAAAAAAAATCAATAGCTTAAATTATCTTTATCAAAAACAATCAGTATCATAAATTGTATAACACAAGTACTGAGCTGAGAGGGAGATATGACAGATTGCCAGCCCTTGCTAAACATTGGTTGACAATGTTTTTTTTGCAATCTGCTTTTAAGGTAATTTTCAAAATGTAGCATGTTTTACAATGTGTATAGTTGAAGAGTGTTATCATATTCATATGAAGCAACAGTACCTTTGATAACTAATTAAACAAAACTTCTAAAAAAAAAAGTAAAACTACAAAAATACTGTACTCCGAGGAAAATTCACAAAGGAAAGTTTCAAACTCTAATGGCAACATCAAAAGCTCAAACACATAAAACGAATGGATAACAACTTTCATATTCTTACTTGGTAAAGGCATTTTCTTATGTAGAAAGTGGTTGACTAAACCTAGTTTTATAGCTAGCTAAACCTCTCACTTGTATGACAGTCGCCTAAAAGTCTATATATTGACAACGAGGTGTGAACAAAACAAACAGACACACTAGGTAACAATGTCAATAACATGGGTACAGCAGTCAACATTGTGTTATCATCTTGATCACTCCAGAACAAACAAATATATCAACAAACATTAATCATAGCAAAATAACACAATGACGGGATGTACAGAGCCACGTAATATGTAATAAAGAAAAAAAAGGCATATAGATAAAGCATATTAGCAAATATGAAAGACAAGTATACAAACATTATTATAGAACAATAACGGGATGTATAAGTACAGACCCACGAAAAGCAGAATAAACTGTAAAAGTAATATTTATAAACACAAATAAAGGAATAATATAACCCGTTGATAAACAACGTCAGAAGCAAAATCACAAAAAATACTGAACTCCGAGGCAAATTCAAAAAGGAAAGTCCCCAATCAAATGAAAAAATCAAAAGTTTAAACACACCAAACGAATGGATAACAACTGTCATATTCCTGACTTGGCCTGACATTTTCTTATGTTTAAAGACACAAGAAAAAAAATCTTACAATTCCACTTTTAGATAAATTGATGATGTCCTGTCGCCCAATAACCCATATTTCAGCGAGCTCACGTATACCATATATCCCCAAAAACTTCAGATTAAGGTTAAAGCCGAAACTTGGAAGTCTGCTTCATTTCTTGGTCTTTTCCTCTAAAATCGATGACAATAGTAATGATTTGAACGCTCTATTTGTCAACTTCTCAGCAGTCATCAGTAACATACCCTACACCCCATAGTATAACGTTTTATAGCTTAATGAATACGTTACACGCGTGCTTGTTCGAATTACTTAAATAAAAATGTTAAAACACTGTTATGCGGAAGTATGACCAAAATCGACTTAGTTTTACGGTCAACATCACCAATTGGTTGACCTATACGATATGTGTTTGTCTAAACTTACTAGCGACACGTTTTAATGATCTTGTATCTGAAGTTACTAGACTAATCGTCTGAACTGTAATTTAAGATTGTGTCCTCTTCCATATTGTAACATTTTGAATGAATTTGGAATTGCAGAGCGGATATTTCCTGTGTTACCGGAGATCTACCCGGAGTCGCACCTTTTGAAACTCGTACGAATTCCTCAGTTGGATTGGTTCTCTGTCGATTTATTGATCATCGGTTCACCACTGTTAGCTTAATACATAATTGCAACAATTTGTCGGTTCCTTCAAACACTTTCAGAAACCAAATCATTTCATTTCATATTCAGATATATTGACTATCGAAAAGTTGTATACTACTTTTGCCATTATTTATTAACCACTATTGCCTTTATTTATTAACCACTATTTATGTATTGCATAAATTCACCCTCTTATTAATTTCATTAAAAATAAATATATTCTTGTCTTTTCGATTTTTTTTTATAGTGATTAAGGTAAAAATAAAATGTTGACTGCTGTTTCCCTATTTATGACATTTTTACCTTTTTTGTCTGTTTATTTTGCTCACACATTGTCAACAAGATAATGGAATTAAATGCGACTGTAAAACAAGTGAGACGTTTAGCTAGCTAAAAAAAAACCTGGTTAAATCCACTGTTTTCTACAAAAGAAAATGCCTGTACCAAGGCATTAATATGACAGTAGTTATCCATCCATTTGATGTGATTCAACATTTGATTTTGCCATATGATTTGGGACTTTCCGTTTGACCTCGGATGTCGGTATGTTTGTTATTTTACGTTTTTTTGTAAGCTAGTGAACGTTAGAAATTGATGTCAACGAACATTAAAGATTAAAGTCTCACATAAGACAAACTGGATGTCAACGCAAACAGTTAAAAAACTATTCGTCAATGTGGTATAATTTGCAAAAAAAATTAATGTCCTTTATTTTTAAAAAAAGAGAAGCTGATACCAAGTGAGCATCTGATACTCATAAGGCGCAGAAAAACTGACAACGTCATGGGAAACTTTAGCAAGAGGAAAATCGAGAATAATTTCACCTTTTGATTTACATCGGAACTATTCCAGGGGCAACTTTGAATCAATATCATCCTGATTTTCCCCATTATGTCCCAATTAATCATTTTCAGTTTAATGATCTCTAAGATTTATTTCGCCCTATATGATATTATTAGCAAATATCATTAATTGTGCTTGACTTATTCGAGTTATTTGACGAACGTTTTAAAAACAACAAGGATCTAATATTTCGAATGTTTGTTCAAACATTTAAGACTAATTTCAACCAAAATACTAACAAATATGGCAATAAAAATTCTACTTTGTGACCAAAAAATGTATTGAGGTGAAACGTGAAACAATACAAGAAAAGAAGCACATTTCGTTTTCATTTACTGCATGTATACGTGTAGCTACAGATTTAAACAGCAATAGCCAATACTGATTTAATCAATTCTGGCGATGGATTCCAAAATTCAAAAATGTAACTTCACATGTACCAGCGCCTAGAAGTATAGGAGTCCAATACAGATCTTACCAATACGTCAACTATTTATGTCGTCTTTGTTAAGATTTGAATGAATATACAAAAGGATTTTGTTCTTCAATCGGTCTGTCGATCATTTTACAGAGATTTAAATAGTGATAAAACTTGTTGTTATAATTGATGTTGATTTGATTTATTGTCCAAACTCTGACATAACTGATTGGGAGATTTTTAAACATGGAATAATTCGTTCTCACGCGAAATATTGAGTTTCAAAAGAGGGCAAGTTTCAAATATCTCTTACACATGATAATGTCTATAGAATATTAATTCCAGTAAAGTTTTTATAACGAATTTTGCAAATGTTTTAATATATTTTTTGTCATCTTCGTCAAAAATCTTTATAAAATAACAGTGGTGTTGAATTTTCCTGAAGGTGCCCCATTTATACTTTAAACTAGCAAAAAGGGCAACCGAGATAATTGGAAAAATGTTACCGTAAATTATCTTCAAACTTATAATACAGTAGGGTAATTATACATTTTAAAGAAATATTGTCAACGGTTGTGACTCGTTTTCGTCCATTATATAATTAAGGATGAGACCTGCTTATTAAGAACGAAAGGGATATTAAAAGTATTGTCATACTGAATTATCAAACGATAACTCCAGAACAATTCATTATTCTACTTGTAAAGGGCTCTTTATGTTGTGAAATACTGTCGTTCACAATAAATTGATATACAAGCAGCTGCATTAGGGCATAATTAGTGCTAAAACCTCGGGATTACACTTTTATATTTAATTCTATTCATTTTTGTATTTCAATAAAGTTTCGTTGATAAACAAATTCCCATGTCTGACAAAGATTGGTTTTATCAGTTACTTTAATAAAATATAATTCTTGATTGACGATGTTCAGGTTCTAGATCCACAATTCTCATAAAATTTGAGTTTCTACTTGGAATGGTACTTCGTACAATTGATAACCACAAAACACCAAGCCATTGCCATAGCTTACATACCTTATTCCAATGAGCGCAGAGGATATACTAATACTATCTTATCTGAGGGAACATAGACAGGACAGGGTTCATGTAATAATTAATCATATGTTTTCAAATAATACTGTATATTTTTCAATACTGCAGGAGAAAGAGTATTTGAAAGTGATTCGTCAGTTTATTTCCGTAAACAGTATTGAAGTATATTAAAGTATTCTTTTGAAATGAAAATGAAATTGTGAGAAAAAGTCACAAGCTGCTCAACACATCTCTCACCATAGTGCTTTATTTCAGATTACATGTTGACTATAGAAACTACCTTGTTATCTTGTACTGTTCATACCATTCCTTTTTGCAACATGCACGTAAGTACAGTAGATACAATGCTACAAGAAAAAATGAACTCTATATTAGCAGATTAAGTGTTTGAGTTTGTTTGCCAACATTCGTTGTGTCTGCCTTATTTTTTTCTTTCTTTTATTGTTTCTAGCATAAATTTGGCTGTTGACTAACTCTTTTTTATTGTTTCACATTTTGGTATTCATGTTCAAACTTTATAGACTTCATAACCGGGCGGATGATCCAACAAATTTTAAAATATGACTGTAATCGACACTGTATACATCATAAAATCTTAAAGTCAACATCACAAATTGGTTGACCGATACGATATATCTGTGACGCAACATTCTAGCGACATGTTTTGGTGGTCTTCGATCTTTAGATTCCAGTTGTAACATTATCAATCCATGATTTTTTTTCTAGGTAATGTCATTTTGGCTCAGTGTTGATTCCCATTTTCTATGCTGCATAGCTTGCTGGATACGCTTACCTTGTAGACACGTTGGTCTTTGTCCTTCTTGGGTTTATGCGATTCCTTCAGTTAATTTACCTTTATTTGTACCTTCTTAATGGAGTTAAGAGATTTGATAATAGGTTAACTACTATTGCCTCTAACTCATCATAAACTGATGTTATCATTTTTGATACTGGTGTCAAACCCTGCAATATAATTAATGACCGGCTGTCATTTATACAAAAGTAGCTTGGTATTCATCACATTCGCACGAAGCTTTTTTCACTACCCAATTCAAAACTAAATTTTCTGTACAACCAATATTTGGAAATCACAAACCCCCATTCAAGTCAATACAACCTCACAGTCATAATCTCGGATATTGCCAAACTTTGCAGAACGGTTCGCATCGGAAAAGATGAAAAAGAACATCAATTCCAAAATTAACCTCCCTTATCTAATTAGTTATCAAAGGTACCAGGATTATAATTCAGAACGCCAGACGCGCGTTTCGTCTACATAAGACTCATCAGTGACGCTCAAAATATTTATAAAGCCACAAGTACAAAGTTGAAGAGCATTGAGGATCCAAAATTCCACAAAGTTGTGCCAAATACGGCTAAGGTAATCTATTCCTTGGATAAGAAAACCCTTAGTTTTTCGAAAAATTCAAAGTTTTGTAAATATGAAATTTACTAAAAAAATGGTCACGTCATCTTGAGCAGTATCATTCTTTATCACAAGTTCACTAGAAAATAACTCCCTACTCAGTCTGTACATTTCATCGTTTATACCGATTCCGAACCAAATGCAATTAAAATGATCAATCACCAAAACGTTTTGCAGGGTCTTGATATTGACGACTTAAAAAGTCTAAACCTTCTAATTGCTCCTGTGCTAGTTCTCCATTCATATTCAATACGGCTGGCCACGTTATTATTGTCGACCGGAACATTGTCAACACTGCAAAATGTGTCATCTAATTGCCAAAGATATTGTCAGTCTAAATCCGTTAATTGGATCTACAACTTGTTATCTCATAAGCAACACGACGGTTGCCACATGTGGAGCAGGATCTGCTTACCCTTCCGGAGTAACTGAGATCACCCCTAGTTTTTGGTGGGGATAGTGTTGTTTATTCTTTAGTTTTCTATGTTGTGTCATGTGTACTATTGTTTGTCTTTTTGTCCTTTTCATTTTTAGCAATGGCGTTGTCAGTTTATTTTCGATTTATGAGTTTGGCTGTCCCTCTGGTATCTTTCGTCCCTCTTTTTTTAATACTGATGAATGTATCCGAGGATTATGCCAGGCAATGGACTCTTGACGCGAAAAGGAGACGTAGAAGCTATTCCCGATAGAACATTGGTATAGTACTTTTCCAATTATTGAAGGCTATGGGGTCTTTGATACAAAATAGAATTGAAAAACTAAAAGGGTCTATGAATACACATGCTACATCGATCAGTTAAGGCCTTAATGTTGAGGAACACTTGACCTAGCTCCATAATTATATGCTCCCGAGATCAAGCCCCACAAAACATCGTTTTGGTCTTAAATCACACTACACAAACTGTTTGGTAACGGAATAAGATATTAACTGTTCACTTGAAAAATCTACAAATACTACCAGGACATTTACCTGAATATTCATAGGTCGGTTCTTATACACCCCGTCATTGTGTTATTGTACTATGGTATTTTTGTGTATAATTGACTTTAATTTTTACTAATATGCTTGGTCTGTATGCCAATTTGTGCTTCTTTGTTACATGTTTGTATGTTTTTTTTAATTGAGTAGGATTATAGCACAATGTTGAATGCAGTATTATTGACATTTTTACCTATTATGTCTGCTTCTTTTGTTCACGCATCGTCGTCAATATAATGGAATCGATGCGACTGTCATACAAGTGAGAGGTTTAGCTAGCTATAAAACCAGGTCCAATTCACCTTTTTCCAAGTGTGATGACTATGTTGAAAGCGTCTATCCTATTGAAATTGAAATAAAGTAGAAAACAGATACAGTAATG
This sequence comes from Mytilus edulis, assembly GCF_963676685.1. NCBI lineage: Eukaryota > Metazoa > Mollusca > Bivalvia > Mytilida > Mytilidae > Mytilus > Mytilus edulis. Next base: position 98,794,037 of record NC_092345.1, on the reverse strand, counting down.
TTTGCCTCATATCTTTACAATGAGGGTCGGTTAAAACCAAAACTTACAGACCAGAGATGATATTTAGCTTCCCAATGATGAACTTTCCATTCATATGTAACAAAAGAGGGATAAAAGATACCAGAGGGACAGTCAAGCTCATAGATGGAGAATATTCCAGCAGCAACTGCATATGGATTATATATCTCCCAGCTGAAACAATATTCCGTACAGTACATTTCATTGATAGATAGTTGCTGCTTTCAATGAAGCCATTGAACCAAAAGTTCAAAAAATAAACCATCCCTTATAAAATGCTATTGAAGACATCAGGAGTTGTTGTCGTTTGCTGATGTGATTCACAAGTGTTTCTCGTTTTTTATATGGAACAGACCGTTGGTTTTCCTGTTTGGTTTAACACTAGTCATTTTTGTGGCCCTTTATAGTTTGCTGTTTGTTGTGAGCAAAGGCTTCCTGTTGAAGACCATACTATGACCTATGATGGTTAACTTTTACAAATTGTTACTTGGATGGAGAGTATCCGGGCACCCACGGGTACTCATACCACATCTGCTTATATATATTGATTGAACGTTATGGCATGTTCTACAGATTGATTTGTTCTAATTGTGGTAACCACGATCCACTCTTCTTTTCCTCGAATGTGACCTTCAGAATTAAGTCTCATCACCGGGTTTGTACTTACATGAGCAATACGACGGGTGCCATATGTTGAGCAGAACATGCTAACATTTCAAGGGCATCTGAGATAACCACCAGATTTTGGTTTAGTTTGTGTTACTCTGTCTTTAGTATTCTATTTTGGGTACAATGGCCATTGTTATATTATTGTTCGTTTCTGTGTGTGTTACATTTTAACATTGCGTCGTTTGTTTTCTCTTATTTTTGAGTGTATTTCACATTGCGATAAAACGTGTCACGGTACTTGTCTATCTCAAATTCATGTATTTGGTTTTGATGTTATATTTGTTATTCTCATGGGATTTTGTCTGATGTCCGTTTCTGTGTGTGTTACATTTTAGTGTTGTGTCGTTGTTCTCCTCTTATATTAAATGCGTTCCCCTTGGTTTTAGTTTGTTACCCCGATTTTGTTTTTTGTCCATGGATTTATGAGTTTTGAACAGCGGTATACTACTGTTGCCTTTATTTGGTACTGTTTGTTTAAGTTTTTCATCATTTTTCGTTTTTTGTCATTGCATTGTCAGTTTGTTTTCGACTTTTTGATGGGTAAGAATATACCTTTGATATATTTCGTCTTATATATGAGCTTTTATTCTAAACTTTTAATACTTACCCACAACAATTATTGTTCAACTTAAACAATCTGTTTTAAATAAACACATAAAATATTACATATTTTTATTAAAACATGTATCTACAAAAAAGAAACAACAAACAACAAACATGGAACAGAACTCACAAATATATACTCCCCAACTTACATATTAACAAAAACAATTTCAGTAAAATGAAATAAAGGATATACCCATTAGAATAACTGAACTGTGAACTTTTAAATGTACAAGATGACTACTCCTTTTGTAAATTCATAGAAATCAGTGACTTGCTATAGCATGTATACAAAACTCAAAATTAAGTAAAAAATATATAATAGGAAACTCACAATAGTATAAGGTACTTAACATTCTCTAAATTGGATATTGTCAGTAATATTTTAGGAGTTCTAGATACAACGAGTTGAGGGAGAGACACGCAACAGGAGTAAAAATATCATTATTTACAATTACATACCAAACTTTTAATTGATTGGGGTAAAATAAATTAATAAAAACATAAAATTGAATGCACATACAGTTAAATTACTGATTCTACTAATTCATAATTTCATACACAATAAACATTTAAAGAAAACATCATAAAAAGTTAGTTTAGAAGTAATACTGGGCAAACATTATAGTTTATGCAGCATTGAATTTATGTGAACACAAAAAGACATAACTCCATTCTGGGCTTGGTCTACCTGTTTCATAAAAATATTAGGTTTCTGGATTTACCTCCATCAAGAATACTCGAAGCCAAATATTTGAAAGGAAAAGCTGAAAAGCTATATGACCAAACAATACCTATAAAATACCAAACTCCATCTTAGGTAATGTTATTGAATGGAATGGTCCTAACAATACCTATAAAATACCCAGCTTCATCTCAGTTAATGTTATTGAATGGAATGGTCCTAACAATACCTATAAAATACCCAGCTCCATCTCAGGTAATGTTATTGAATGGAATGGTCCTAACAATACCTATAAAATACACAGCTCTATCTCAGGTAATGTTATTGAATGGAATGGTCCAAACAATACCTATAAAATACACAGCTTCATCTCAGGTAATGTTATTGAATGGAATGGTCCAAACAATACTCAGCTTTTGTCTTTCCAAAAACATAAACAAAGAATGAAACCTACAATACCACTTGGTTTTCAAAATGCTTTGCAAGTTATGTTGCTGTCATGAGTAAGAGTTATGGATACAATATGTTTGGAGTAATAATAATTTCATATACAATTCAACTTATAAAAGATAGAAAACAGTATAAGTCATCACATAGACAAAATAGTTTGAATGGAATACACAGACCAAATGAAATCAATGTTGTATCTATGGTTCTATTATCATGTGGTGTACATTTAAAATACTAGTAATATATTTTGTACATAAAGAGGCATAACTCTAAGTGTAAAACTGTCTATTTGAATTGTATAGTTTACATACAGACGAAATACAATCAAGAAATTATTAAAAAAAAAATCAGACTTCTAAGAAACTTGCCATCAACAGTGCAAGGCATTTGAAACAATGACTTTTCAGGAACTTCCTGTCAACAATTTTGACAAATTAAAAATTTAATTAAATATACATAGTAAATTTATTTTTTATAAACTTGTGGAAGACTACCATACAGTTTACAGCATAACTGCATGTTTGCATGAAGTTCACATTTACATGATTAAGTGACTTTTAAATGCTTTAAATCCATTTTCAATTCTTTAAATGCTTCACATACATATATGTAAACAAAAATATTAAGATCATAATGAGATTGTTGACTTCCTCTTCTTGTAATATAAATATATAAATAGACTAACAACAGACGTCAAAATAACACATAAAACAATTGATGTTAACCAGGATTCTCTTCTTTTTAATATCAAATGATGCACAGAATCATCCTCCTCTTTAACTAACTTTAAAACAGTATCATAGCCAATACTCTCTAAATACAGTTGGATTTCTGATTTATAATGTCGGATTTCTCCCCGGAATCTCACCGTCAGTATTTCAATGTTTATTTTATTGAATGGAATGGCTTTCACAATAGATAACTCGTCTATTCCACCAACATCTAAGGCCAATAAATCAATTGTCCTCCTCTCAAGTGCTGCCATTATGGAATACAATGGGAAACAATGGATTTCTGTCTGTTTGTCTTTCACAGTGACCATTTTCTGAATTGAATAACATATATCAACAATTACTTTTATGTGTTAAAAAAGACATGCTTTCACATTTGAGGTGGCCTTTCATGTGTTGGTTTAAGGGCTAAAGATGAATATTATGTAGATAAACATGAGTCTGGCATACCAAATTATATCTTTTATAGCTTACTATTCAAAATTGGTTTTGCTCATTGTCGAAGGCTCTTCCTAGACCTATAACTGTTAACTTCTTTATCATTTGGTCTCTTGTGGAAAGTTGTCTAATCGGCAATGATTCTACACTTCTTATTTTTATACATAAACCTAGTGAATAAGATTGTATCTAAGGGTTCTTTGATGGATGAGCACTAGAAATTTTTTTCCCCTCATGATATAACATGACATACACTATAAACAGGGACAGCACAAACCCATTCTCAGAGTGGAAAAATATCATGCAAAAAGGTAAATGCCAAAATTTAGAAAATAGAAATTTAAGTAGACATAAAATTGAGAAAGGAAATGGGGAATGTGTCAAAGCGACAACAACCCGACCATAGAGCAGACAACGGCAGAAGGCCAACAATGGGTTTTCAATGTAGCGAGAAACTCCAGCACCCTTAGGCGTCCTTCAGCTGGCCACTTAAAAAATATGTATACTAGTACTAATATGTCTATTTTGGGAACTTAATGGTTTTTCACAATTTACATTATACTATCGATGTTGCATGTGTGTTTTATAAATATTTGAATTTCCTAATTTTTTTATTTTGATTTGTAATATTTGTACGTACTTAAAAAAAAAGATTTTGGAAACAATTTTTTTTTATTGATACTCAATTTGAAATAGTTAAAGAAGATATACCTTAACTGGATGTTCAGAATCACTTAAACAACTGTTCATGATGGCAGCTTTTCTGTGTTTCATTTGAAGAGCTGTGAACTTTTCTGGTTCTGGTGTAATAACTAATCCATTCCACTTCCGTACTCGTTCAAAAAATAATGATGTAGAATCTTTTTCACCATCTGTAGTACAACATTCAACATAAAATCCATCCTCCTAATAATGTTAAAATGGTTTTGAAAGAAACATCTTGTTAAATTAATAAAAGAATTAATGGAACATTTCATCCTCATTTTATAGTACAATGTATCTACTTTTTTTTTTTACATATATATCACTATTATTTTAAGAATGAGGTGAATTTATGAAATCTTCCTTTAATAGAATCTTGTAAAGGATTGGATGAAACTAGTTAACACCCTAATCCCTTTTCATATTTTTACAGTGTTTTTATAACAAGATTATTGAGATTATAACACAATGCTGACTGTTGTACCCCTGTTTGACATTTTTACCTATTATGTCTGTTTGTTTTGTTCACACATTGTTATCAATATAACGGAATTTAATAAGACTGCCATACAAGTAAAAGTTTAGCTAGCTTTAAAACCAGGTTCAATATACCATTTTCTACATGAGAAAAAACCTGTTCCAAGTCATGGAATATGACAGTTGTTATCCATTCAGTAGATGTGCTTGAGCTTTTGATTTTGCCATTTGATTAGGGAATTTTCGGTATTGAATTTTTCTGTGATTTTAATTTTTTCTATCAAAGATAATAATAATAATATAAGGAAATTTCTGCCTTTGATTTTGCTTGTTATTATTTTTATTTAATAATACATTTTTGAGTTGCCTTTGTTGCTGTAAGATAAAACCTTGATAATCTGAGACTATTGAGAGTTACACTAACCTTAAATCTTAAGATATTGTCCACTGCAGCCGACTGACCACCAGAAACATCAAACAGATCTTTATTATCCAGTCTATACCCTTCCAGAGTTGGCTGATAAATGATGTAATTTCTAATAGTAGATATCATTTGTTTATCATACATGGAAGACTGTTGATGAATCAGTTCATCTGTTGTTCGTCTAAAATCAAAGTGTGGATCAACTGTTTGTTTGAATGTCTCTGGTTTGAAATCTATGTGTTTAATCAGTTTCCGCCTAGTGTATGGATATAATGGCGTTAGTGATTTCATACTCAGCTGAGCTTCACTGGATGATGTATAATTTAGGTATATAAATAGAAGGATAAGGAAGACTGTAACCGTTCCTATTATTGAAGGAATGCTGGATTTATTACCTCTCATCATTGTAACAATCTGGTCCTGAAATAGTCAAAAGGAAAAATTTAAATCTACATCATCCAATTTATAATATGTGTAATCTCAAAAATTAATTCCTCTGAAAATTTATTTATTTTTTTACTCTAACAATCACAATATTAATGACATAAAGAATGATTTAATATAAGGAATTTAGATAATCAAGAAAGTTTCTTGTAGGTGATTTTTTTTAAAGATTAAAATACGATACACAACTTTTGTAATCTTTACTATAAAGATTTCTTGGCACACATACATGATACACATCATTTGGTAGCTTTAACAACTAACAGGCTATTATTTGAACTTGGAATTATTTTCAATTATGGAATTTGCATAATTTCTTGTGTTTAAAATTTTTTAAAATTCCATGTTTATTTGGTATCATAATCTTTTGAGCGGTTAATAACACTTTCCATACAATGTATTTTGGTTAGATAGTGTTGTGTGCGGCACAGTACATTCTATTGAAAATATAATATTTTCTTTGTAATAGAAAGTGTTGTGCGCAGCACAGAACATTTCAGTACAGAATAAACATGGAATTTATTAAAAATTTCAATAACAAGAAATCAAGCAAATTCCATAATCAAAAATAATTCCAAGTTCAAATAATAGCCTGTTAACTTTAACATTAACAAATTGCAAGACCTGGGCTGTACAGGATATAAAGAAAGAACAACTATGTTGCTTGAACTGAGGAGGTTCACATAACCTCCATGCTTGAAACACTTACAGTAGATGTAAGGCCTGGAAGGTAAAAATATAAAGCCAATACATCATGGTATTTCAATGCATTTCATGCAATTTTTACCCTAAATACAAATACTTTTGTGAGCGCTCAACACCCAACTTAACCTAACAAAGTTGTGTAGCAGCACAACTGAAAAACAAACTGAAAGAAAAATCAATTCGAAATGAATTGACTCCTTAGATTAGAGAGGGGCTTGATGGGGTGGGGGTGGGGTCTCATAACAATTCACAAGTTGATTTTTTTGTCAATCACGATTCACAGAAAATAAATTTCCATGACCACAGATCTTGAAAATATAAAAAAAAAAATCTGTAGAAAAACGGATCACGATAGTGAAAATGCGTCGATCACGAAGAATGAAAATAACCCATCAGGCCCCTCATTAGAATGGAGCACAACAAAAACCAAATAACAAAATGAATAATAAACACAAAGTACCTATTTAACTTATTTCATTGATTCAAAAGTTTAAAAACTTTATTAGGGGAGATAATTTATAATAATTTTATTTTATAAAGTAATGTTTGTAAATTGTTTTATAAACAGCAAGTAAAAAGTATGGTAATATCATTTTATTTTACATAAGTTTTTGCAATTCACATGATACCAACTTTATTTTTGTAAAGGATAAACAATTCTGTCATTTAATAAAAACATGAAATCCAAATAAGAAAGTTGAAAAGTTCCCAAAAATATATTTAACAAAATCAACTTCAATGAAGTTCTGTTTTGGAATACATGTTATACTTATATAAGTAAACACTTTTTGACAAAAAATAGATCTATTCGCATTATATTTTTAAAATAAAGAACACCTTAAAAAAATGTTGCTATCATCACAAAATTGACAGACATTTTGACGGAAAATTTTAATGTTAGCAACACAAAAAATCCTGATATTTTCAGTATTAGCAAGGTTTGGATGTATATCTTGATTTCATATGAAAGGCAAATTGGAATAAAACATTTCTGAACATCTGCACCAATAAAAAAGGAATTGTAATAACTTTAAAAAAGGATTATCTTTGAGTTGCTAATATAAGATTTGACAGACATGAACAATGCTGCTAACATAAAATTTGACAGAAATTAAGTTGTTGCTAACATAAAAATTGACGGACTTTTTTGTTGCTAACATAACATTTGACAGACTTTTATGTTGCTAACATAACATTTGACAGACTTTTTTGTTGCTAACATAATATTTGACGGACTTTTTTGTTGCTAACATAAGATTTAACGGACATTATTGTTGCTAACATAAAATTTGACAGACTAAAATGTGTTGCTAACATAAGATATTGACGGACTTGTTGCTAACATAAGATTGTGCTAACATAAATAAATTTGACAGACAATATATATTTGACATTTTTAACCAACATTGGAGATTTTATCCTTGTTGAATGTCATATTAAGAACTCCTGCAAAATACCGCTGCCTGAAATTTAAAAAGATTTCAACCCAGGACAGATAACTCTAATTTGTAGCACATCCAAATGTTGCTAACATAAAATGTCAAGTTTGACAGAAATTATGTTAGCAACAGAATTGATAAAATTATTGATTAAATAAAGTAAATTGAAAGATCCAAAATGTGTATGTTTAATGTACATTATGAAATACACTTTTAACAGGCTTATATAAGTACCTACAATGATGTGGCAAGATTTTATGAACCTGTTGCTATCATAAAATTTATTGACAGACGAGCATCTAATAAGTAAGGTATTTAAAATTGAAAAAAATATATATCACAGATGTTTTTAACAAAAGAAAAGCAAAAGATTTAGAAACAGGGATGTTTGAATAATCAAACTACACTAATAAAAACCATTATACCAGTGTCAACTTAAAGCATCGTAAAACATGAACCTTGTGTCAAAAAATGGGAAGTAATTTCCATCAAACAGTTCACATTTTTCATCTTGTTTTGATCATTTCTACTTTTAATGGAAACAATCATATCCAATAATTGGTTTTCTTGCTTTATATAACATTCTTATTCAATATAACATTCACACATTATCATTCAAATAACAGTTAGTATTATTTTTCTTAATTTGTTCTTTTTTAACAGAATTTTTCATTTCTTTTTGGAATCTGCCAAAATGCCGTTTGAAACTTGTAGTATGATTCTATTTAATTAAATAATATTGAATGGGCTCGATTTTGACACTTTTTTAAGATAGATAATAGATTTTACATCTATAATAATGGTGAGATCATAGTTAGCTACCAAAAATGATTTTCCGGGAGTCAAAATTAAAGATGTTTATGACGATGGTCACCGCTTTCTTGTATCATTTGAATTATTTGTTTTTATGAGAAAATCTTAAGGAATATCTTTATAAATACCTACCTTTTTGTATGAGTTTATTATTACATGCACGCTTGTGTCTGCTAAATAAATGAAGTATCTGCCCTTCTTATTTTCATCACTTGCATCTTCATCTGTTTCCGATACAACTTCTAAAAATAGCACGGTGAACGTTTATAATAAGTATTGATTTATAGTCCGTCAATTTGAACGATTTCTATTTGCGCGAAAAACAACACTTTGTAGTTTGTTATGAAAATAAATACTTTATTTGAAGAGGGTAAAATCAGTTAGTACAATATTAATCTACCCTGATGCCCTCTGAATAATTCAAAATATAATACATAACGTGACGGTACCCAAATTGCACCTATTTTGAACACAGGTATTTGGGGCATTGACCGCCCTTTTTTGGACCTCACTAAAAAAAAAATTGTTTAGTGTTTTTTTTAATTTATTTACAATATTCTACAATGTATAAACACATATCAAGTCTCAACAGTCCATTGCTAGTCGATTACAATAACTTTTTTTGCTATCCATTACTTTATTTGAAGAGGGTAAAATCAGTTAGTACAATATTAATCTACCCTGATGCCCTCTGAATAATTCAAAATATAATACATAACGTGACGGTACCCAAATTGCACCTATTTTGAAAAAAGTGAAAAAAGAAGAAACACTTCTTTTTTCACTTGGGCTCGTAATGGATAGTAAAAAAAGTTATTGTAATCGACTAGCAATGGACTGTTGAGACTTGATATGTGTAAATAAATTAAAAAAAACACTAAACAATATTTTTTTTAGTGAGGTCCAAAAAAGGGGGCTCAATGCCCCAAATACCTGTGATTTTGACAGTTTTTTTAACTACGTTTTTTTGATCAAGACACAAATTTCCATTTTGTGTTTATTTTGTAGCCGTATCCTTCTT